>NW_025335606.1:17830845-17906506 GCF_004798865.1 Varanus komodoensis
CCTGGGGGACCCCGCTTGTCACTGGCTGCCATCCCGATGATTCCCCACTAATGGTTACCCTCTGCTTTCGGTCAGTCAACCATGCCCTAATCCACCGGACAGTGCTTTGGTGTATCCCAAAACTCCTCAGTTTCTCCACCAGGATATCATGGGGCGCTTTGTCAAAGGCCTTGCTGAAATCCAGGTATACCACATTCACTGCATCTCCTCCATCTAGCCATCTTGAAACCTTGTCATGGAATTCCACAAGGTTTGTCTGGCAGGACCTGTTTTTGTGGAAGCCGTGTTGTGTGACTGTCAGCCTCCCTTCCCTATCTAGCATCACTAGATCTCTCTCTATTCAGAGCCTTTCCATTGTTTTTCCTACAATGGAGGTCAGGCTAAGTGGTCTGTAATTCCCCATGTCCCTTCTACTTCCCTTTTTGAAAATTGGGACCACTGATACCACCCTCCAGTCCTCTGGAACTTCACCCGTTCTCCACGAGGCCTCAAAAATGGAGGCCAGAGAGAACCCCTGCCAACTCTTTAAGTACTCTCGGATGTAACCCGTCAGGGCCTGGCACCTTTGTAATGTCCAATGCCCTGAGGAGCCCCTCGACTTCAATGGGGGGGTGACTCTAATCTGTACCCCTAAGTCCCCAGCTTCATCTAATCTCCTATGTGGATCTCCCCCATCCTGCTTTGGGGAGAACACAGAGACAAAATCGTCATTTAGCATCTGTGCCTGTTCACTCATATCAGTCACTGGATCTCCTTTCTCCTTATTTAGTGGTCCCACCACTTGTCTCCCCTTCCTCTTCTTATTTACATGCTGAAAGAAGCCCTTTTTGTTGCTCTTGATATTCTTGGCAAGTCTCAGCTCGTAATCAGACTTAGCCTTGCGAAGAATCCTTCTGCAACGGGCCTCCTCCTCCTGGTATACCCTTTTGTCTATTTGCCCCAGTACCCATTTCCTACAGAGGTTCCTCTTTCATCTAATCCCTCTATCTACCTCCTTTCACATCCATGGTGGCACTCTCCTCTGCCTCCCCACCTTACTGACTAGAGGTATCGTCAAGGCTTGCACCTCCAAAACCTCCCTTTTGAGTGCCATCCACCCCTCCTCAACTCGCTTACCTTCCAGTAACCTACCAGTAACCTATCCCAGGAGATCAATTTAATGCACAATTAAAACTGGCTCTAAAGCAACCCAACAAACAAAACTGGCATGTCCAAATACCATAATCCTGCTCAAAAGTGCAGATGTGACATGTCTAGCTCCTATCAGGAACATCTTATTCTTGTTCAGCCCTTCAATAGTTATTCATAAGACCGTAATTCATAAATGTAGCTTTCTTTCCAAAGAACTGTCAACTATTTTGAACACAATGTCAGAACATGAGTGGAACTTTTGCATTTGTGATTCCATACCTCCTGACTTCTTGGTTTGCAACAATTCCTCCTTCCTCCTCCTCTTCCTCTGTTGTCACATCATTACTGGGCAAACTGTATTTTGCTTGCTTTTCTTACGTTTTTATATGCATGTGGTAAGGTTTGCCATCCAGAGCATGCCCCCCCCCGAATCTGTGGTACAACACCGCCACCTGCTGGCGACTAAAATCTTGGCCCTTGTCACACACTTTGTAACTGTACAGCGCAGGGAGGCCATCTGGTGCCCTCCACGTATTCTGGACTACATCTCCCATTATTTTTCAGTATGGCTATGCTGGCTATGGCTGATGGAAGTTGCAGGCCAACAACATCTGGAAGACCATGAATTGCCCCTTTTCTGGGAAAGAAGGCAGCCATTATTTTCCTTAGCCGATGTATCTCCTGGTTTGTGGAGCATTTATCACCACATTTTTATCCTGTCTTTTTCTCTCATACAAGGAACCTAAGGAACTCACCCAGCCCTTTCCTTCCTCTCCATTATATCCTCACAACGATGTGAGGTGGGCTAGGTTGAAAGTCAGTGGCCAGCCCAAAGTCATCCAGTGAGTTTCATGCCTGAGCAGGAACCAGATTCCAGCCTCTGAGGCCCACTCCAACACTCCAGCCATGGGCCTCTCACCACACTGCCTCGCACTGCTTATATGCCTCTTTCCTGCCCCTTTCCTCCTGCTGCAAAGATGGGACCAATGCACTCCTAAAGCAGTGGCAATCAGAGATTGTTTCCCACCCAGAAGCAGAACCCAGACTGAAGCAAGCGCTGCTCTCACCCATCCCACACTTTCTTGCTGCACCGGTCAGGCACCACTGGCTCATTTTCCCCAGGAGCCACCCAAAACCACTGGCTTCACCCTACTGCATGGACAAAAATCAGGGAGACAACAGGCAGGCAGAGTTCAGTTGTACAGGTGCTGTTAAGTCTGTCCCATCTGTGTTTTGCAGATTGTGAGCCTGGCTCTGGGTCCGTTGGTTGCTGATAGATGGAATCTTTTCCAGGGATGGACAAGAATTTTCTCCCACTTGTACAAATGCTTATTTATGCTAATGTGCATTAGCACTCATGTGCATTAGCACAAGTGTACATTTGCACAAAACTGGCCCCTAAGAAGAAAAAATGGTCCACAAGTCCACAGAATCCACATGACTTGGGGAAAGATGATCTGCTGCATAGACAGCTGGTCAGATTCGTAGAAATTCAAGCACGTGGGAATCCTTTGCACAGTTCTCAGACACCCCCAGGGAGGGGTCATGCCTGCTTTCTTTCTCCCACTACTTTGAGAGATTTAAAGGCACATTACTGGTGCTCAGAGGGGACAATATCAGCAGGGTTTGGTCCAGTGCTTAGTCTTAAAATTGCTGCCTTTTAATTCATACCTGTATTGTGATAATAACCAGTGTGAAGAGATGTCTTGGCCTTCTACTCCCATCAGTTCTAGCCAGCACAGCCAATGGGGAGGCATGAGGGGAGTTGTAGGCCAAAACACCTGCGGATCTGGCTCATCTCTGGAGTGGCCATCCCGATTGTTAACCTCTTTTCATTCTGTTTCTAGATTTACTCACTCCTAATATAGAAGATGATATTACCTGTGCCAAGAGAATTGTGAAAGATCCCCAAGGAATGGGGAGCTGGTATGCAAAAGCTCTACATTCACCATTTCAGATGAGGGGTTTCTTGGGACCTCTGAAGTGGTGGGGTACCCCATGGAATAAATCTGGACCCCAGATTGTTGCAGGGGGGCATGAGCAGGTGTGGAAATCCTGTTGTCCCAGCAGAAGTATGTTTGGTTGAATATTTCAACCCAATGGGGGGGTAGTATTTTTATTTTATGTATTTGTTATATTTATATCCCACCTTTTTTCCTTGCAAGGAACTCAGTGTGGCTTACATAATTCTCCTCCTACTCCTCTCAATCTTATCCTCACAACAACAGCCCTGTGAGGTAGGATGGGCTGAGAGTCTGTGACTGGCCCAAAGTCACCCAGTTGGCTCCATGGCTGAGTGGGGACTAGAATCCAAATTGCCTGACTTCCAGACCCACAAGTCTTACTATACTACACTGACTCTCAGAACAAATCATAAGACAGAAGAAACAACTCTCTTCTTAGGAGCTAGACGCTAACATTTATACATAACTATGTCTATGTACTTAAGTAATCCTGACCGTTTTGTTGGGTGCCCCTCATGTATTAAATCAGGGGAAGAAAACCTGGTACCTTCCAGATCTATTGTATTATGAATCCCCAAATCCATAGCCCTTGTTCATATTGGCTGGACCTTATAAAACTTGTAGTCCAAAACATCAAGGGGGTACCAAATTTATTTCCCCTGCATTAACTGATGCATGCATTAAAAAATAGAGCAAGCACATGATGCTACAGGGAAAAGTCTATAGCTTATCAGGAATTAAATAGAAAAAAAGATGAAAACAGTAAATAGCCAGAGCCCATATGAATGCCAAGGGTACATTCAAGACACTTGCTGTCATCTCCGCCCATGTCTGTCTTTGGCCCAAGCTATTTGCCATTGGTCACCATTCTAGGCATATGGAGACAGGATGAAATTCTGCAATTCCCAGCATTCCCCAGCCAGCCTATTGGCCCTGCATACAAAAAGGTCTTCCCACTTTTGATCCAAAGGCTGGGGATAACCATGCATGCAGTGCATTTCCCAAATGGTGGCTAATGGGGAAGCCTGGCGTTTTTGATGCCAAAGGGTCATTTTGAATAACCGTCTCAGAGAAATGTGGGGGAGCTGATTGTTGAGAAGGAATGAGAGTGAAGCTGCACTTGCCCAACCTCTCGCCTCTTAGCAAGTTTTAAGCTCTCAGGACTGTTCCTTAAATTTGTACCTGGCCATCCTATGCCTGCAGGAAATGCTTTTATGCCTGCAGAAAGAGATTGAAGCCAAGGGCTTTGAAGAGCAAGTCTTAGTTGAACCACAGGGTGTGAACTAATTCAGATCCAGATTATAGCAAGCACTTAACAGCTATGCTCCACTAGGTGCTCATGCAAACTGATCCTGTATATGTTTACTCAGAAGTAAGTCTCATTCATTGCAATGATACTTACTCTCTATTAAATGTGCTTGTGTATATTTCTCTTTAACCCCATTGAGTTTATTGGGTTGTTGGATAGTACCTAATCCGATGCTGAGTTATGGCAAATGTCTTCAATGTGGTAGTGACCTGCACAATAAAAAAAATGATATGATCCTGTGTGTGGGTACAGTAGGCTATTAATTCTGGTGACTCATTGATTCTTTTTCTCTTTGTTTTGCAGGGACGAATGGAAAAAGCACTGTGAAAACCAAGACCTGGAGGAATGGGTGAAGGGGTGTAAGATTTGAAAAGCTGACTGGAGATATCTGTGTGTGCTTATAGTAACATTATCAGTGATTTTTGGGGAGGGAGGCTTTTTAAGAAATGCTCTTATATTGGGTCTTTCTGTCAATTCCTTCTGTTCCACAGATTGAAAGAAGATGCTTCAATAATTCTACATACCCTGTGGCCTGCTCTGCTCCTCTGTCTATACTGCAGGTGGGGATGGTGGGAGTTGGCTGTGGTGAGATACTCCGTATATGGACAGGAATCATATGGCTGCAGGATTCTGGACTGAATTTGGTTGCGGGGGGCGGGGGGGAACCCCTTAAATCAGCCTGGCTCACTCCTGTGCCTATAATAGTAGCTCGATATTTATTTATGATTACATCAATATCCCTCCTCTTTTCCTCTGGCAAGGAACTTGGGGCAGCTTACTTAGCTCTTCTCCTTTCTATTTTATCCTCACACCAACTCTCTTAGCTCTCTGAAGTAGCTAAGGTGGAGAGCTGGTGATGAGCCCAAAGTAAAATGGATCCAAAGCCACAATCCTATGGCCTAGAACAGAAATGCAGAAGTCGAGCTGGAAGGCACTCACTCTCTTCTGCGATCTTCCTGCCTGGCATAGAGGAGACTCGGGATTCAGCCATCGGCACCACCAGATTAGCAAGGATCCCTATGTAATGGGCCATCCCACCCCATCTCCAGCTGCTCCTGAAAGGTTACCTCTTATCACCTCCCAGCGGTTGGTTTTTGGAGCTGTACCGCCTCTCAGCTTGGAGGTCTCATTTCCCCATCATAGTTAGGAGCCATTGGTAGCCCAGCGCTCTGTGGTTTTGTCCCATCCCCTTTTACAGTTGTCTAACACTTCCTGTCCCAGCTTGGTGGCTTCCCAATATTTCAGGCAACAACTCCCATCATGTCTGGTCATTGTCCATATTGGCAGGGGCTAATGGGAGTTTTCATCCAAACCTTCTGGTGGGCATGAGGTTGGAGGAGACTGAGGAGACATTCTGTGGGGGCCAATTCCATAAATTAAGTGTAATGAAGTACATAATTTCATCTCTTTTTTGGCCCTAAATCTCCTGCCACTCAGTATCCTCAAGTGACCTCCACTTCTGATGTTCTAGGAGAAGAAGCAGGAGCTCTCTCTCATTCCAATTTCTTTATATGAGGGACTGGGAATGTGTTGTGGGCTTAAAATTCCCATGATGCCTTACATAGGCTATGGGGCCTAGGCCTGAGGGAAGTCCAATGGCATACTGAGGGCTGCATGAATCCTGCCTGATCTGTATCTTGCAGAAATGGTAGCCTTCCTTCATCAAGCCTGAAGTGGCAAGGCAAAGAAACTACCAGGGCTGACTACCAAACAAGTACAAGCCCTGCTTCAGTTCGCAGTGCTGCCATGAACTCATGAGGTTGTCCCCCTTACTTCTGCCTCAGCCAATCAGCTGCCATGCGCTGATAATTATCCTGGCCTATCTTGCAAGGTTGCTGTTCAGTTTACAAGTACAATCCACAAAGCTTTGAACAATCTAAAGCAGGCTTCCTCAACCTGGTGGCCTTCAGAGTCATTTGGACCGCAACTCCCAGAATTCTCATCTGGCACAGCCATTGACTAGGAATTCTGGGTGCTGCAGTCCAAATGTGTCTGAAAGGCACAAGGCAGGGGAAGGTTGACTAAAGTATTATTTATCACCATTGTCATCTCCTGAAGGAACTTTGTTCAAAATATCATTTATCTGCTTCATGTACTAGGCTGGCCCTCTTGCCCAAGCTACCTGAGAAGCTTCTTGTAAGGGCAGTTTTGTTAGGGTGTGCTAATGTGAGGGTTCAGAGGAGGACAACAAAAATGAACCAGGGTTTGGAAACATTTGCCCTATGAGGAAAGACTGAGAACTGGGCATGTTCAGCCTTGAGAAGAGAAGACTGAAGGGGGACATGATATCCCTCTAAAAGTACCTCAAAGGCTATCTTGGAAGGTCAAGATCTCTTCTTGCTGGTGCCAGAGTGTAGGACACAGAATAATCAAGTCAAGCTGCAACAACTCAGATACAGGCTGGACATTCAGGAAAAGCTTCCCCCCTGTCAGAGCAATATGACAGTGGAACCAGCTGCCTAGAGGGGTGGTGGGCTCTCCCAAAGTAGAGACATTCAAAAAGAAACTGGACAGCCATGTGAGTGGGAAGGTGCCCTGCAACAACAGGCGGTTGAACCCGATGGCCTTCATGGCCCCTTTCGACTTGATTCTTCTACGATTCTAAGCAAATTGCAATGGAGAATTGGAAGAGGCCAGGTGCTTCAGCAGAGGCCTGACTACCTACTCTGGTGTTGGCTCTGCCTAAAGGTAGCAGGCCAGCTCAGTTCTTCCAGCTTTAAGCTGCTCCACAGTACTCACTGCCTGGGGCAGCCATGCAATATGCCTAATGGTAGGGCTGGCTGTGTAGAAGCTTTCCATTGCATGGCATCATGTGCCCTTGGACCCTTTTGTGGGTTCAGAATTTGAACTCAAAACAATTTTACTTAAATTTGAATACGCACAGAATTTATTTCCATTTCTAACCTGCTGCTTCATTTAACTCACCCTTGGCTAAACCCTTTCTATGTTATGTGTTGCAAAACACAGAAGAAAAGTTTGCATAGTCCCAACACCAGAAAGGCATGCCTGGTAAATGAAAGGTGGTTCCAGATGAAGCTTTAATGGTTGCAGGACCCAGGCTCATTCACAGATGTTTAAAGGAGTCCTGATGCCCTTGTCTTCAATATGTGACCCACTTGTGTTTTCCCACTGCAACTTTTTCCTTATAGCATGAAAAACCCATTCAGGGAAAAAAAGTGGGGAAGAGCTGCACAATCCCCTTGAGTGGGTAGTGCAAGGAGCCCTCTCTGGAAGCATCCAATGTCACACCTTCCCAGCTCTGCTAATATTTTGACATCAATGCATACAAAAGCCTGTTCCAAGAATGTTGTAAGTCATGTATTACTGGCACGGTCATGCTAACACATGACCAAGACTATTACCCAGCTTGGAGGAAGGGCAGGAGTCCCTCCCAACGAATGTTGGAACCCAAAGAGGGTCACCTCATGAAGCTGATGGATGGAAGATTCAGGCCAGGTAAAAGGAAGAAATTCTTTACACAGCACTTAGTAAAATTGCAAGGTTTAGTGATGGTCACCAGTTTGGATGTCTGGAAAGGGGGACTGGACAAATTCATGGAGGATGAGGCTGCAGTGGCCTCCTGTGGCAGAGGCAGGGTGTCCATGTGCAGCCAGTGCCGGGGAACGTGGCAGGAGGGAGCTGCGGCACTCACGGTCTGCTTATGGGCTGCCTATCAGCAGCTGGTTAGCCACTGTGTGACCCAGTAGGGCTCTTATGTTTTCAGGAACTGGGGATTCCAGTTGGCTGCTGGGGTTAGCAATGCTGGTTTAGAGGGATGGCATTGGTGGTGGTGGTTGTGGTGATGGGCAGGAAACTGTGAAGGTGACCTAGGATAGAAGCAACAATTGGGGTGTGAGGATGGTGAGGGAAAATGCCTTGGATGTGGATGGGCAAAGAAGGTGCAGAAAGGGTTGTATTTCCTGCCTGTACCCTGCCTGCCGGGCAAGACTGATGATTGCTTGCCTGGAGATAACTAAGAAATAGCTGAAATGACTGGAAACGTCTCTTGTGCCAGACAAGAGCTTCATTAGAGCCTTGTGTTTCCATCTGCTGCATCTGGAAAAAGCCCCTGCCAACATGGCTTTGCCCACTGGGGAAAGAATTTAGGGCAGGTGAAGTTACTGCTCTCCCGATCAATCTGTAGAAATAACAAGGGATTCTCCTGTATGCTGCTCAGTCTCTGCTAGTAAGGCAAGCAGCGCCTGAGGGAGTCACCATGTTTCTCTGATGACAGATAATGAAGGGATTCCAAGCAGGAGGGGGAGCTTGTGTGAGAGCGTAGGCAGAATGGTGACCCTGTGGGACAGATGGGCCACCTCTGTGTCCAGATTAGGCCCATGGGCTGGAGGTTGCCCTCCCCAGATTTAAGCCATAACCTGCTCAGTACAGTAGGGTCCACCAAGAGACTGTGAAATAGTCATAAAGAAGCAAGTGTTTCTGAGCAACTGTTCACTTTCCTTCACTGCAGCACCAGCTCAATTGGCCCCTCCGAGACGACGATGCATCATAGAAACATATAAACAGACTGAGTCAGAAGGGGTCTCCCGGGTCATCCAGTCTGACCTCCAGCACCAGCTGGCTCTGCTCACGACATGCCCACCATGTGCACGTCTAGCCTATCCTTGAACACCCGCACCGATGGAGCCTCAACGACCTCCCGTGGAAGCCCATTCCACACCCTCGGGGTCCTGACAGTCAGGAAGTGCTTCCTGGCATCCAAATGGAACCTTGGCTCCCTGAGCTTTGCTCCATTGGAGCGCGTCCTGCCCTCCTCTGCAGGGGAGAACAGGTCTCTACCCATCTCCATGTGACATCCCCTCACATACCTGTATGTCGCCAACATATCCCCTCTGAGTCTCCTCTTCTCCAGGCTGAAGAGACCCAGTTCCCTCAGTCTAGCCTCATACCCCATCCCCTGCAAACCGGCCACCAACCTTGTGGCCCTACGTTGCACTGACTGTAACCTGGCTATATCCTTTCTGTAATGAGGGGCCCAAAACTGAGCACAATACTTCAGTTGCGGGCAAACCAGAGTCATATAGAGTGGTAGTAATACCTCTCTCGATCTAGAAGCCACACTTCTGGCTATGCAACCAAGGATGGCAGTTGCCCTCTTGACCACCGCATCACACTGCTGACTCATGTTTAGCCTGCAGTCAGCCAGCACCCCGAGGTCCCTTTCACAAGTGCTGCTCTCCAGCCACTTGTCACCTAACCTGTACTTATGACAGCTATTCCTATGCCGCAAGTGTCATCTGCGAATTAGATCAGCAGACTGTTCACCCCTCCTTCCATGTCATTAATGAAAAGATTAAACAGGGTCAGCCCCAGGAGAGAGCCCTGGGGGACCCCGCTTGTCACTGGCTGCCATCCCGATGATTCCCCACTAATGGTTACCTTCTGCTTTCGGTCAGCCAACCATGCCCTAATCAACCGGACAGTGCTTTGGTGTATCCCAAGACTCCTCAGTTTCTCCACCAGGATATCATGGGGCACTTTGTCAAAGGCCTTGCTGAAATCCAGGTATACCAAATCCACTGCATCCCCTCCATCTAGCCATCTCAAAACCTTGTCATGGAATTCCACAAGGTTTGTCTGGCAGGACCTGTTTTTGTGGAAGCCGTGTTGTGTGACTGTCAGCCTCCCTTCTCTATCTAGCATCACTAGATCTCTCTCTATTCAGAGCCTTTCCATTGTTTTTCCTACAATGGACGTAAGGCTAACAGGTCTGTAATTCCCCATGTCCCTTCTACTTCCCTTTTTGAAAATTGGGACCACTGATGCTACCCTCCAGTCCTCTGGAACTTCACCCGTTCTCCACGAGGCCTCAAAAATGGAGGCCAGAGAGAACCCCTGCCAACTCTTTAAGTACTCTCGGGTGTAACCCGTCAGGGCCTGGCGCCTTTGTAACGTCCAATGCCCTGAGGAGCCCCTCAACTTCAAGGGGAGTGACTCTAATCTGTGCCCCTGAGTCCCCAGCCTCATCTAATCTCCTATGCAGATATCCCCCGTCCTGCTTTGGGGAGAAAACAGTGGCAAAATCGTCATTTAGCATCTGTGCCTGTTCCTTCATCAGTCACTGGATCTCCTTCCTCCTTATTTAGTGGTCCCACCACTTGTCTCCTCTTCCTCTTCCTATTTACATGCTGAAAGAAGCCCTTTTTGTTGCTCTTGATATTCTTGGCAAGTCTCAGCTCGTAATCAGCCTTAGCCTTGTGAAGAATCCTCCTGCAACACGCCTCCTCCTCCTGGTATACCCTTTTTTTTAATTTGCCCCAGTTCCCATTTCCTATGGAGGTTCCACTTTCATCTAATCCCTCTACCCACCTCCTTTTGCAACCATGGCAGAGCTGTCCTCCGCCTCCCCACCTTACTGACTAGAGGTATCGTCAAGGCTTGCACCTCCAAAATCTCCCTCTGTGTGAAAAACCCTCCCTCTATAGCTTCTAGGAAACGACGTGACCTTGCTGTCACCGCCGAGTGAGTCTCCCAGCTAATATCCGGGAGATTGAAATCTCCCATAATTACTGTGTCTCTCCCCCAAGATATCCTTAGAATCTGGCCTGGCAGGACATCATCCAGGGTCTCAAGTTGATCTGGAGGGCGATAACATACCCCCATTGTCAGGTCTCTTTCCCTATCAAAACCCCTAAGTTTCACCCAGACTTCCTCTACCGAATCCCCATCTGTACTGCATTCTATCTCACTGCATCTTATCCCTTCCCGGACATATAAAGCCATACCCCCACCCCTTTCCCTTCCTGTCCTTTCTAAAAAGGTGATACCCCTCTATGTTCACATTTCAGACTTGCCTTTCATAACACCAAGTTTCTTTGATTCCCACAAGGTTATACCCTCCTATTCTCAGGAGAGCTTCAAGCTCTTTCTGCTTATTACCCATGCTCCTAGCATTGGTGTACATGCACCTCAACTCCTTCCCACTGCTTCCTTTCCTTGGAGTTCCCAGCCCTCCTCCTTCCTCCCATCCTCCTGATACCTGGCCCCTCTCTGTAGGAGTCCTGTCAGTCCCTGCAGTACCTCTAAAACCCTGCTCCCAGAGCCCTGATCCTCTCCCCACACTTGTCCAGTGCAGACATGTTTCTGGGGGGGCCTCAACCCCCTCCCACCCGGCTCAGTTTAAAGTCTTCCTGACAAAGCTCGCTAGAGCATTTCCAAAGGACCTTTTCCCCATCCTCGTGAGGTGTAACCCGGCCCTAGCCAGAAGTCCATTGGCAAGAAACCGGGTGCTGTGCTCAAGGAACCCAAAGTGTTCCTTCTGGCACCACACCCTAAGCCAGTCATTCATCTCGGAGACCCTCCTGTTCCTTCCTGGCCCAAATCCTCAGATTGGTAAGATCGACGAGAAGGCCACTTGGGCCTTCAGCTCCCTGAGTTTCTTCCCCAAGGCCTCAAAGTCCCTGGTGATCTCGACCACACCCTGCCTGGCCACGTCGTTTGTGCCCACATGGATCACCAGGAGTGGCTGGTGACCCCCTGGAGCGAACAAGACACTCCACTCTGTCCTTCACATGCCAGATGCGTGCGCCCAGCAGGCAGCAAACCTCCTTTGTCTCCAGGTTGGGGCGGCACACCGCCGCCTCAGTGCCCCTCAGCAGGGAGTCCCCAACAACAATCACCCGCCGCTGTGTCTTCCTGGTGGTGCTGGGCGGCCGTGCCCTGGCCCTCGCCTCTCCTGCAGCAGCCCCCTTGCTGCTTGTCGTCCAAGGCTGGGGGTCCTGCTGGTTCCCCAAGGCCTCATCAGCCCCAGCCTCCCCTAGTGGAGAGAACCTGTTTCCCAGCTCCAGATTGGTATCAGGAGAAGGAGTTGGTTGTGCTGGCCTCCTCCTCCTGTGGGTGACATGCCTCCATGTCTCCCTGGCTGCTCCTCCTGTGGCCTCTCCCTCAACCCTCTGTCCAGAGGGGGGCTGCTCCGGGGGGGCCTGGAGAGCTCTCTCAGCCCTCAGGCACCTCAACTCCTCCTCTAGCAGGACCACCAGCTTACACCGAGGGCAAGTGTAACCCTGCCTCTCCTGGGGGAAAAGGGTAAACATGTCGCAGCTGTCGCAGCGGACAGCAACACCCGTGACTCCCGGCAAGGCCATCTCCTGGTCTGCCATTGAACTCTTCCGAGACCCTACCTTGGTCCCCCACCTTGTCTGTCCTGCAGTACCCCTCACTCGCCCAGTTTTCCCAGACAAAAACCTACAGACTCACACAAGGATAAAATAAAATTTAAATTGGAGGAAAAATAAAGGAAAGCAAAGCACAGAACAGCACAAAACAAAAACAAAGAAAGAAAAACAAAGCAATTAAAAAAACAATAAAACAAAACAAACAAACAAAAATACCCCTCAGCCTTCCAGGGAAGGGAGTCCACGGGCAGCCCGGGACGCAGCTAAGGGATGCAGACAAGGGACGACGCCAAGAGGCAAAAGCCAAAATCATGATGCCCTTCATAGGCCACTGAGCCACTGAGCCACCCTATTACAAAGCACAGAACTTCCATTCAGTGGAAACAAATTGCTGAGGATTGCCCACCCAACAAGTAATGGCAGACTGACACACACACACAGAGCAGGAGCATGAAAGCAGCTTTATTGGGTATCATAGAAGGGTAGAATAGAGTTGTGCACTCTGCACAAAATGGTGAGGGATCTGATGCAAGAAGGAGGCCTTGCTCTTGCACCATTTACTCCCCCTGGCATGACTCCAGGCACCGCTCAACCTTGGATCCTGAGGATTCATGATTCACTGAGCACTTGAGGGGGCTGTTGGCACTAAGCAGGTCACATGAGATGCTCAGGATGCTGCTGGTGCTGTAGGAGCCATCGTTGTTCAAGAAAGCCTGTCCAGAGGTCACCCCATCAGTTATGCTTTCCCCAGCCATACTCCACTTGATCTCCAGAAACCCTGGGTAGAAGTGCTCAGCTGTGCAAAAAGCATGGACTGTGGGAGAGTCTGATGTCCGGGAAACATCTGACAGGAGGGTGACTGCTGATGGTCCCTTGGCTGATTTTCCTGGGAAAGAGAAACCAAGGGTGGGAAATGCAATTCATGGGTCTTGCCATCCCTCAGTAGAACTGTAGCACTGCTGCTTCCAAGACTCTAACTCCCAGGATATGGCTTTGGAGCCATATTTGGGGGGGGGCAGGGGGGGAGGCAAGGGAAATTAATTGTGTGGGCTGATCATCCCCAGTGAACACAGCCAATTGAAACACAATAAAGTATGAGTAATAGAATGTGTAATTTGGCCTTTGGAAACATGGGCTGAAGTTTCTGATGGCCTTTGGGTGTTATTACTCAAGCAGTCTGAACTTGGGCTTTTCTTCCAAGTTTACTCTACTTCAGGGCTGGTGGGCACTTTTGAGAGAGCATCATGGATGCTTACACAAAAGGGCTGCCCTCATAGACATGGACCACCATGAAACACCTTCTCTGAAGGCAAACTGGTGGAAATAAAGGAAAAGTGCTGTGAGACAAGCCTAAGTTCAAGGCAGAGTTGAGCTCTGAGCTCCAAAGCCCCCGGTAAGTATTTGAACCCAGTTTTCTGCTTTTCTGTGAGCTCCAGATGCCATATCACATGCTTGCCTCCACAAAGTACAATAAAATGTCAATTTCACAGAAGCAAACTAGTGATGCTCAGAGAAACACATATGTACACACAGGCAAGACACTGCCCTCCCTCTTCCCCATACACACAAATCAGACCATACACATGCAGTCAAAAGCAAGGCAAAACAGACACAGAATGAAAAGCAAAAACTAATCAGCTAACGTGCACCAGACAAAACAGCACTGGTAAATCACCCCGTTGCTGCCCCTACTACCTTGGCATTATCATTCCCCACCACATTTATGCTTCTCTTTTTTCTGAGTTGTTAGGAATGATTCAAAACAAACTGTACTTTGGGGGGGGGGGGATGTACCTTTCTAGGGCCCACATGGGGCCAGAGGCATTCTTGAAAATAAAGGCAGCACTAGAGGCTAGCACTTTGCTCTGAAGCGTATCAGCTTTCCACTTTTTAAAAAAAGAATAGTAAAAATTAAAATAGAAATCATGAGGGGCACCATGGTTGCTATGAGTGAGGTGACTGGGAATAGCAATCATTGCACCCCCCCCCACTGCGCCCCCTTTTCATCCATGCTGGTGGTGGCAGCAGCAAGTGGCGAAGAAGGTTGGCTGGGGGACTGGTGGCGGATGCCTGCACTGACTGCAGCCCCTTTCTGTGCATGCTAGAGGCAGAGAGCAGGGGAGAAGTTTGGCTGCCAGGAATGGCAGCTGGGGGAGCTTGCCAGTTGTGCAACCAGGGCGTCTGTGAGCATTTGCAGACTCCCTCTTGGCTTGGATCACTTTGCAGGACTGGGCCAAGCATGAAAAGAAGTCTGTGGATGTTGAAGGGATGGATTCTGAAAGGGTACATCCCAACCCTAATCCTGAGCTTCTGCCACTGACATCCCCACACTTGATAGCAACAATCTATTCTACAGGTGAACACGGTGAAATCCTTGTGGATTGGTTTGTACATGCAGCATGTATGTTGAAACACAGAGCTGTGCAATGGAGCGCTAAATCTGCATCTTTAGCGGAGATGAATAGGATCGGCTAAAAGCAGCACAGATGGAAATACTGGGAAAACAAAGCCATGTCTCTTTCTAAACCAGGCTGGGATGATATCATAGGGCAAGTGGAGGAAGAATCCCTTCTACAATCCAGTGTGGATGGAGGAATTCCTTTTGCTGGTGGGCATTCAACCCATCCATATCTTGATAACTGGTGGAAGAAAAGTCCCTTGTGCTGCAACATCCAATTACTCCCTGGAATTCTGCATCTGCTAAGTGTCCTGCATTTACTATCTGACCCCCCTCCCTCCATTTGCAAAACACTGACTGGGTTCACATGACACAATCACAACCACACCACACTTGGTCATCAAGAGTCCGTGTATAGTTGTCTGCCATTTTTTTAAAAAAATTTGTACCCGTTTTCTTAATCTTACTCTAAAAATGGAGCTTTACTTTCAATTACGATCAAAAGTAATTACTCCACTAAATGGAGTGGTTTCAACTTTTGCTGTTCCTGAGGAGGTAGAATCTTGGGAGCAAGAGGAAAAGTGAGGGATGGTAACTGGTCACCTTCCAAAGGAAGGGGCTAGACTTGCCTGGATTTTCCCAGGCTATTGTGCACATGCTCTCTTTATTCTCACACAAGACCAAATGTCCTTTTTTCTGTATCATTCCCCGGGGGTCCAGGTCTACGAGTACTCTTGGATTAACTAGGTTGGCATTTAATTATGGACACACTCACCCTGAATGTAGAGAGCCAAGGAGAAGCACAGCAGGATCTGGAAGTTCATCCTTCTTGGCCTGGGTGTGGAGCCTGTGATGAAGCACTTATGACTTGGGTATGGTTCTGGCTTGCGCACACAATGCGGCACTGCTTTATGGTACCATGCTCATTTGTACACATTTGCTTATGGAGCCATTGCTTTCCTGAAGTTTCAGCAATATGGCTCAGTGATTGGCTGGCAGCAGATACCCGAAAGATGATGCCCATTCATACACTTGGTCTTGTGGCAACACAAAATGAACTCGGTTCTAGTTCTGTAGGGGAATTTCAGCTAAACTGTCATGGATTTGAGAACATTTTCTGATACTTCTTAACCAGAGTGGCATTCAGTCAGGGAAGGATAATGTGATATTATTTCATTATATTGCCTATTCAGAAAGATTTCTCAAATATTATTGGAATTTCTTAGCTTTATAACAAATGAAGGCAAAAAAGAAAAGAAAATAATAGGAAAGAAAAGAAATATAACACAGATTTGTAAGCTATAAGAGAAGATTTGGTTATTATTCCTTGCTGCTCCATGTTTTCTCTATGATTGAACAGAACAGTCTTGGTAAATTCTACCACATTCTACCAATTTGTTCCCATTCTTTTGTCCTTTTTACGTGTTTCTTAGAGGTGTCCTGGTTGGTTACTGAATAAATGGACACAGGTCTGTTACTAAAAATGTCTATATTTAAGAAAAATAGTGAGGGAACATTTCATTCACCCAGGATGCTCCGTCACTGACCTTAAAGCGGTGTCAGATCCTACAGGAAACAGGCCAAATAGATTTGAAAATCAATATTTATTAAGAATACGTGATGCAAGGCACATGTATATAGGATGAACTCCAGAGGACAGCCCCAATCAATAATAGAATGATGCTTTTATAATTTACATTACTCTAAAGATACTTTCTCATGCCCCCCCACCCCCAACCTCAACCTTCTTGGTTATTCATCAAACATTTTGGCATGTCTTCCCTGTATTCACACTTTTATCTCTAGATTGCCCTTGAAAGGATCAAGCTTGAAGCCTAATCCTTTTAGCCAATTCGAATCCTTGTTGTTACTTCTTACATAGTTTTACAATGCCCAATTGTAGTTTTGTTAGTGTCTAACTTAGTGTTGCTAGTATCTAACTCAGTTCTCTGATTCTGCATAGATTCTACATCATCTATTTTCATGTGTCAACTTCTTTGCTAAGCGTGAGAAACTAGGAAAGAAGCATTTATGATTTTTCTCTCACAGTGGTCATGCTGAAGCATAGGAACTTCCAAGACAGAATGTGAAGTAAAGCAATTGAACAATGGTTGCTCAAGAGGTTTGACTCTATGGAGATTCCAGATGGAGCTCTACCAATCAGAAGATACTGTGCAGATGTTCTGTTTTTTTCCTCCTTCCACTTATTTTTTGTGGAAGGAAAAAAGATGGAAAACATGGTGGGAAAATATAGGGAATGACAAGTACACTATTGTTGGGACATCTTGTACATTTCTGTGAATGAGGCAATGGAGGGCAGGATCAAAGCCTTGCTCGGAAGTACTGTGAGAGGGCTGAAGTACACAGAGTGAACAAAAGCTCCAGTTCTTTGATAGATTTTGATCTGGGGTGAGGTAACAAGCAGGGTACTGCAGGGTTCAGTCCAGCAGTCCAGTGCTCTTTAACATTTTAAGTAATGATTGGGATAAGGAAGTGCAGGGCATAGTTATCAGATTTGCAAATGACACAAAATTAATACCTAATACCCTGGAAGATAGAAAGGAGATTCAAGGTGATCTTGATAGGCTGGAACACAGGGCTGAAAACAACAGAATGAAATTCAATAGGTACAAATGCTAAGTTCTGCACCTAAGAAAAAGAAACCAAATGCATCTTTGCAAGATGAGGAATGCTTGCCTCAATGAATGCTGCATGTGAGAGGGATCTTGGAACTGTTGTAGATCACAAGCTGAGTATGAGTCCACAATGTGATGTGGCTGCAAAAAGGGCAAATGCTATCTTAGGCTGCATTAATAGCAGTATCACTTCCAAATCCCATGAAATGCTAGTTCCCCTTTACTCAGCACTGGTTAGGTCACATCTGGAGTACTGTGTCCAGCTCTGGGCACCACAATTTAAGAAAGATGCAGACAAGCTGGAAAGGGTTCAGAGGAGGGTAACAAAAATGACCCAGGGTTTGAAAACACTGCCGTATGAGGAGAGACACAGAGAACTAGGCATGTTCAGCCTTGAGAAGACTGAGGGGGGACGTGATATCCATATGAAAGTACCTCAAAGCCTGTCACAAAGAGGAAGGGCAAGATCTCCTCTTGCTCATACCAGAATGTAGGACATGAAATAAAAGGCTTAAGTTCCAAGAAGCCAGATTCTGGTGAGATTTCAGGGGAAATTTCCTGACTGGTAGACCAGTGTGACAATGGAACTGATGACAGAGGAAGGTGGTGGGCTCTTCCACACTAGAGCCATGCAAGATGCAACTGGACAGCCATCTGAGTGGGATGGTGTAAACTGGTGTCCTGCAACAGGAGGTGGTTGGACCTGATTACCATTTGGCCCCTTTCAACTCTACTGTTCTATGATTCTGTGATTTCTTGGTCCCATAGTTTTCTGTATCACTACTTCCAAAAGCAATGCAGTACATCTTAAAACCTTACACAGCAAGTTGGCATTTAATTAAGAAATGGCTCAGTGGCTTAATGGGCCTTTAGAGCTGAAGGCTGAGAGTATATATTCCATCTGCAATTTGTTGCTTTCTTGTTTAATATGTTGGGTAGTTGCTTTCTTGTTTAATATGTTGGGTACTGGAAGAATAGCTCTCATAATTCAAGTACTTCCTACAAGTCTCACAGATGAGGTTACATGGCACTTCCTTAAAAAGATAATCCATGCAATTGAGTCTTCCAATGAAACATATTCTAGGCTTGTTCATACTCTTGCCCCAAGACAGCCATTTTGTGATTGGTCATGCTTTGCAAGCAGCCCTTTCGTAACAGTGCTCAGCCCTTTTGTAAGTGTGTTTTGTCCTTTGTTTCTAAGAAGCCAAGGTGTGAATGAGTGACCGAAATATCTCAGAGAACAGCAGCCAGATAAGTATTAATGTTTGAACTTGGTTAAGGTGAAAACATCTACTGGGACACAGATGTTCTAAGAGAAATCAACCTACTGACTTAAAATTGTATTGGGTACACATTTAGTCACCAAAATGTCAGAGTCACCAAAAGAAGACAAAGCTCAACAAAATTTCACAGAAAACCAGAATCAGATACTTGTACCATTCTTCTGCTGTTAAAATTGCATGGTGGGCATGATGGAATCAGCCCAAGTGGGGCAAACACAACCCTTAATTCCAGAAGCAGGTGCCTTATGCAGCAGGGACCAAGGCAGCAGTCAGCTATGAAAGGTTTGGGGGTTCACTGCACCAGCAATAAAAGTGGGGAGATCATTCAAAAGTGTCAAGATGCAGACACGGGGCCTTCTGGGCTATTACAATGGGCAAGCCTGCTTCAGAGATAGTGACAATGACATGAGGTTTGAGCAACGTGTCATAAAATGAGGAATTGTTTCACCATGTTGCAATGGACTTCTAAAGGACCTAAGGACGTCAGCTCTTCTCTTGCCCACTGAAACAAACAGGGTAGCAAACAACCTGAAAAGATGGATGAATGTACAAGCATCTTCATCTTGGTACCATAGCTGCTTTTCGGTTCCTCTAACCAAAAGAATCGAGATCAATCTGGAACACATCTGTGCTAATTATAGGCTAGGGATGGGTGATTTTTATGCACTTGGTCACTGTTTTTCTCAATTTCTTTAGTTAAACAGCTTAAAAATACCTAACCGCAAACCACTGATGCACTCATGAACCTGTCCGTGTCACTTCCGGAAACAGTGGAGCTGCCAATAGTAACTGACCAAATGGTTCCCAAACCTTAAATATGTGGTTGGGTCCTCAACTGGTATCAATGGCTTCCCTTCTATTGGCGCCTATGACTTTGAATTCCCAGCTAGGGTGGCAGGCTGCAACCCAAAGACTCCCTGTGGCCATATATTTTCGAACCCAATACTGACTTGAGAAATGTGGTTTGTCTAGTCTGCTCCCCTGCGTACCACAGCATGTGTGGGAAAGGAATGGAAGAGAGAAATAGGCAGGGCAGGGCAGGGCAGGGCAGGGCAGCAGGGATAGTTGGTGAAGCTCCAGCTGGTATAAAAGTAGAGCGGGAATCGCCAGGTTGCAACCTAGCAGTCTTATTGAAAATGTGTTTAATTCGGCCTCAGTCCAGCACTTTCACAAGGTGAAAAACAGAGTGTAAGCTTGTAACATACTATGGATCATCCCCAGGGCTTAATTTTGAGCAGGGGTAGAAGCTTGGGGTCACCTGTTAGTTGTTAGATTGCTGCGAAAGATTTTGGCATTTACTGCCATAGCTTTAGCAGTGGACACTTCATCAAAGGATAGCAAGAAGTGATCATGATGCCTTGTTTGAAGCCATTTATGATGGGTGAGCCAAACCCTAGAGAGGTGATGGCTTGCTGGTAGGAGCACCAGTTGCAAATCTGCAATGAAAAAAAAAGAAAAGTTATCACCTGAAAAGAGAGGACACATCTGCAAAGCATTTACAAATGTTGCCTCATACCTGTAGATGTAGATATAAGCACTATAATTAAAGCACATCTCACAAGCTGTGTTCAGCTGAACTATATGTCCGCTTGCTTGGTCTGCTATCCAAGTGTTTGGTGCCAACGGGCAACATCAAGGCCCTTCCTTACTCCCCCTTCTTATGGTTCTTCATCTTTGACCTGGCCTTGGGCTGGACAGCCCACCAAATGGGATTGTCCTCTGTGAAATAAGGAACATGGCTGCCTTGGATGCTGTTGTGGCACACAATGGGCATGTCCACACATTTAGCAGAAGCCAAATGGGTGAATGGCTTGTCCCTTATTCTCGAGAGATAATTGTAGCTTCAGTAGTTTTCTACGGTCTTGTTTCCTCTGCAATCCCTCTCAGTCCTCTAGGCTGCTGCTGGCACATATCCCAGGGCCTTTGCAGCAGAAATTTTTGTTTCTTACATCAGCATCCTTTCTGCAGTGCATCTGACAAGGGAAATTATGCCCCCCACCTACACCAGATTGCAAAATGGAAACAATGTTCTGTGCTTTTATGAACATAGGAAGGCATTTGCAAAGCTTTTGGTTTTCAGTTCTTCCACTGAAATTTGTGCAAACTTGGGCAACTGGTTGGCTGCAGTATGGAGGATGTTGGACCAGATCAGCCTTTGGTGTAATTCTGCACACCTCCTTTTATCTTCTTATAATGCACTGACTTATATCTATATCAGCAGCAAGCTTGTTCAGCAAGATTTTTTCGGTACAATTCAGTGCTGGCTGCCAAGTCTTTTGCTGCCAAAAGTGGAGCTCAGGTGCTCCTGCTTACCCAAAGCAGGGCCAAAACTTTTAATGGGTTTCTTTCACCACTGCAGCACAAATTCCTGCTTTCATCTCTCTCCCTTCCCAACAGCTCACACAAAGAAAAAACCAGAATAGTGTTTTACCAGGAACAGTTTCCAGAAAAGAGGACCTGATCATGGCAAAGAGGAAGAGAGGGAGTTGAGCACAGAGAAATTACCCCAGTTGTTGGCAGAGTTTTTCAGAAACAACTCATACAAAAACAAACATTTTTGTTTTTCCATGTCAAACCAACTACCTCAAATTTAAATATCAACTGAAGGCACCATGGTTCGTTAGTCAGTAACATGACTTCCCTGAAACATGATTTACCTCAGCCACTGGAGAGTGGAAATAAACAAAACCCATATGCAGCACCCTCTCTTGCTTTTCTTGGCATCCCTAAGAGTGCTTATATAAACATTTTATTAAATTACTTTGAACTTTCCAAAGGGTGAATTGTTGTGGTCACTTTATTACTTGTGCCTTGCTGGGCCTTAAGAGAAAGGGAAAAGGCTATATTGTTCCTAACATTCCCAGGTTTTTGAAATAATTGGCCTTTTGCTAGTCTCTCTTTGACCCTCCTCCACCTCAAATCTCACCAGAAGCACAAAAGCTTAGGGATAATATATTGTATAAATTAAAACAATTTTTTGGTACTCAGTTGAGTCTAACAGGTTGAAATTAAGTTCCTACTTCATTTGGGGCCATCCATGACAAGCTTTAGTAGTCTCTTTGCTCTAAATATGATGTAAATGGTTTTGTGGAGGGAACTAAAATGTAAAAAAGTACAAACAGTGATAATTACCTTAACTCTTGCCCTTTGCTAAACTTATTGGATGGTAACGCAGAGCATTACAACAGTGAGTGAATTCACACACAGAGAGAGGGAGAGAGACTGAATTCAGACATGATAATCCACACTCAAGGGCTGAGTGTGAGTTATTGGTGAACCAGGGGGTTATTGTGTTGTCTGAATCTAGCTGTACGCACAAACCATGGCTTGTTAACCACAAACAACCCATGAGAAGAACCCATTGTGAGCTGTCAAATAGTGAGCTGAGGGTTGTTCTAGGCCAGGGGTTGGCAACCTGTGGCTCCAGAGCCACATGTGGCTCTTGAATGCCTCTGCTGTGGCTCCATCACTCGCGTCACAGCCGCCACCTATCTGCGGCCGCCACTGGCCTATCCGTGGCCTGTACCGGCCGATCCATGGTTGCCACTGGCCAATCCGTGGCCTGTGCCAGCACAGCACTTGGATAAATAGAAGAAAAGTTTCTGAAGAAAACCAAACATTTAATGATACTTGGGTAGATTCATTTGCTTTTACTGCTGACGAACTTACAGGTTTGCTGTTTAATGCATGGAGCCCTTTAGCACTGACTTTGACTCTTCAGGAAGCTGTTCTCCTATTCAAAACATATGAAAGGAGTCCTACTAGTTTATAATGTAAAATAATGTAAATTTATAATGTATAATGTATAAAGTATAATGTAAAATAACAGTTTTTAGTGACTGAAAAAGAGCTGCAGCTAAATCATAATGAATATATACATAGTATTAAGGTAAAAAACGATATATGCAGTGTTATCTTCATTTTAGATGTCAAAAGGGTTTTGTGGCTCCCGATGTTTTCTTTTGTGTGGGAAATGGGTCCAAATGGCTCTTTGAGTGTTAAAGGTTGCTGACCCATGTTCTAGGCAGAGCTCAGGCAACATGGCAATTCATATTTCAAGAATAAACAATGGCAACCCATACTCAACTTTGATTAGCTACTTTATTAGCTACCTTTGATTAGCTACTTTAAGGTCATTGATAAAATGACCCAAGAGTCTGAAATGGTTTTTGAGTCATGACTACCACTTTCCTACCACATGATTTTTACCTCATTCATTACAATTCAGAGATTCTTACCTCAGGTTTATTTTCAATACAAAACTATCAATCCCCCTTCATTCTGCCATCCTAAACAAGAATTTCTAGTCTTGCTAATAATTTGGGTCATTTTCAGGTCATTGTGGGGTCATACTGAAGATCACCAGTAATAAACTGGTTACCTCTGAAACCATTTAATTGCCCCTTTGCAGAGATAATTAGACTGGCAAAAATGCAGTTGCTAGCACATCATTTCTCTGCATACTTATGGATGATATGTGATACCTAATCTCTGTATTTTACTAGCTTTATTCAGGCATTCACCTGAATGTATGAAGTCTAAGACAGACTAGGGGTGAGGCATGTACGCCCAGACCCGATGACCTCAACCTCCACACTTTTTACAGATATAAATGTAAGGAAAATATAAGAGATGAAACTAATAGGCAGAGAATCAGTTTTAACAAACTGTTCAGAGTTGAATTCTAATGAATTTTGAACCACAAATTCTTCTGGGGAGATTGTCAATGCACAGAAAGGCAAAAGTGCTATGTTCCGAAAGAGGTTGTTGCCGCCATGATTGTTCATTGTGTTTGGAATTCAGCTTGGCACTCTTTGTTAACATGGTTTCTGTGCCTGTTGTTTTCATGCTTCTCGTATTTTCCTACTTGCTCACTGTCACACCCCACTGGTGGTCACAGTGTGATCTGAGCTTCTATATTCTCATTTTGATACAGCCATTGGCCACAGTGTGTGCATATCCTCAAGAGAGGCCTGCATAGTTGGCTTTCCCTTTCTTTTCTGATGGCCTGGGCAAAAGCTTCTTTATTTCTCCCTGTTTGTCTCATGTGTGACTTCTTAGGAGCTGGCCTTCGAGATATATATATTTAATGTTCCTGGATGGGGTGAAGCAGGTTGCCACTCTTCCTCCCAAAACGTATCCATGTGGGTTGTTTCAGCAAAGGGCTCTTCATGGGAAGCCAGTTCTCACCTGAGCATTGGATCTTACAGATGTTGCTGCTTTGCTCGGCACCGGACTGGCACCAGTAATAGCTGCTGATCTGGAAGATACTGAAGTCAGTACCACAATTGTAGGTGTTGCAGAGTGTGGCAGCAATATTGCAGCCACTCTGCCATGCAGACTCTCAGTCAGAGAAGACAGCGATACCGGGAAGGGTGCCCTGCAACCCTTGGTAAGCCCATGACTCACAATCCTGTCCTCAAGGAGCTGCCCAGGAATCAGAGATCATGGTGCTTGGAAGAGCAGGAAACTTGTCCAGCAAGAAGTCATAGCAAGACTGGGCAGTGGCTGAGCACTGGCTTGGCCTTGAGTGATTGGAGATGGATGGTATGGCTGCCCCATCTCCTTCTGGCTTGTCCTCAGCTCCCTGATCTCAACCTAGTGAGGAGTCTGGCTGCCTCTCCACAAGGAAGGTATCTTTCACGAGAGTTATTGCTATACCAACACCCCTTGAACCTTGTAAGGAAGGAGTGCAGAAATCCAGGCCTTGAGGCCAATCTAGGGGACAACACATCTGAAGAACATCAAGTTGGGGAATGTTGACATCTGACATCACAGAACAAGCCTGTATCTGTGTAGTCTGCCCAGAAGTAACCCCCAACCTTCTCTATAACTATAACTAGGGTGCATGGGCACAGAAGATCAAATTCCTCAAATACAATGCACTATTTCACCCCATTCCTGCAAAGAGCCTGCCATTTTCCTAATGCCTGCCTAGCCAATAAGATTTCAGTCAAAGGACTCATATTTGGCCAGGCTAGCCATCTAACCCCATCTGCCATGCCAGATCATGGTGCTTGAAGACCTTGTCCTGTGGTAAGGACAGAAGTGAAGAAGAGCAGAGGGGAAGAGCCTTCATCTCTGGAGTGCAAAGAGGCCAAGGCGGCAGATGAGGCTCTCACACCTGCTTTTCTACAGGCTCTTTGGCACACCTCTGGAAGGCAGCCCTGCCCTATGTGTCTTTGTGAGATTGTTTGGAATGCCATGTGTGCCCTTGACAATGTGTATAAAAGTAGAGAAGAGGCTGAGGTCCTAGATTCCATTGCTTAGCTCTAGGTTCTAAAGAATAACACTTCAATTGAAGAATACAGTCATCAATACAACCCCTTATTTCTGGGGTTCCAGACTATGCTTTTGAAATCTCTTAGATGAAGAAAGAACCACTGCCTCATTTGAAGACAGGGTGCAGCACCTCAGGCTTGGGGTCCCAGTTCAGCTTTTCTGGTGCTCTGCTAGTCCCATCCCCTTTCCCCAGGCTGTTTTTATACAGCTTTTCCTGCCTCCATCCCAAGAGGTCTAAATGCTTTACTTTAAGCTAACATTTGGTAGGGGTTTTTTTTGAGGGGGGGATGCATTTCTGGCTTTGCCCCTTTCCCCTTCATCCCTGTACCCTGCTGGACTGTGGCCCCAGCAGGCTTCTCTGAAATAGAATTTAGCCCTTGGGTGAAAAGGGATTCTGCAACCCTGCTAGAGAAAGAGGCATGCAAGCAGCTTAGCAGCTTCTCAGCTGGGCTTTACCTTTTGTTTTCTAAGAGCCTTTGGATCATTTCCATCAGCTGCTCCCAAAGACATAAACACTATGGGGCTGGGGTGGGTGGGAGTGTGGGTACTGAGGAATAAAGAAGGGACATGTATTAACAATGAAAATGAGGCCTTCTTATCCTACCATATCCTACTCAAGTCTTGATCAAAGTCCTGTTATGGTTATCAGAATACAATAGGACACTGGATTAAGTGGGAAGGGCAAAACATTTGCACAGGGCAGCAGAAACCCCTGCTGTGTCTGATGCACATGTGCTTAGTCTAAGGATGGCCCATGCAGTAGCTTTTCCTTTTCCTTTTCTGCCTTGCCACAGATAGCTAAACAGATGAGATGCAGTGAATTTATGTGTTTGGAGGGCACAATTCTCAGCAAGTTTAGGCTGAAAAAGGTATGCTGGGGCATGCTGGGAGTCGTAGGCCTTTTATTTAGCCATAATGTCACAGCCTAAGGTTGTTAAAACAAACAAGGCCACTTTAAGAGAAAAGGCCTTAGTCAATGTGTAGATGGGGCTAATCAACCTAAAAGAATCCTAACCCCTACTTAAGGCTCAGTCATTATCAGCTGCTTGCTGGAGCAACATGTGGAGAAGTGTGTCTGGCTTTTGGCTCCAGCTCTGTGTGGAGCTCTCCATGGTGCTGTCCTACTCCAGCTTCCTGGGGAAAGTTGACTTGCACAAAACCCTGGTAAAGACCTGATCTCTACTGAAATCCAGGCCTCACCAGTTGCAATAATGCCAAGCCTTTGCCATGACAGAGGCAGAATGGAACACAGCATGGCAAGCCAGATGAAATAACAATGTTTTTACTGCCCACCTGCAAGTTTTTACCGCCTACCTACAAATTATCAGGGATGATACTTTAAGGGAAGAATTCCACAACCAGTTGCTGCACAGAGAAGGTTATATTCCAAATTCCCATCAACTGAAAATATTTAGGTGATGGGACAAAATCAGGGCCCCTGATGATGTTTGTAGCCTGTGGGTGGGTATTGTAGAGCATATGGCTTATATGCAATAAAATCAAATGATTGAACAACCAACAGTAAAACCTTATGGGCAAGTTCATATAGGAAGCAACTGCCTTTCCCATACCAGTTCCTAAGCCATTTATGAAGAACTGGCATATAGATAAGAACTGGCAGCTTGATCTAAATTCAGTTATAAAATCAAAAGCCAGTGCAGTTGATGCAAGACAGGCATAATCTGGCCTGAAGAGCACTGGTCAGAGAGCATCCTGGTCATTCTGTCACACTGGGAATTGCAATTCCCAAACCTTCTTCAAGGGCAGTTGCAAGTAAGCCCATCTGCAAGAATGTATGCACAGCTATCCTCTGGGCTGTCCTCCTATTACACATCAACCTGTGCTTCAGAGCTCAGATGGGCACCTTTCCTTGCAAGTAGATATGTGCTGGAGTCTGCTGCACTAATCCTACCTGGAAGTGACCAAGACATGTAGTAGCACAGTGGCCCATTCCATCTTCACCAGGAAGGAGTACAGCTGAATCACAGGCACAGCTGAGCAAAGTCATTCTTGGGCATGGCAGTCATTTGGGCAGGCAGAAACACAGTGGGACTCAGGAGTGCCACTAAAACGTAAGCCTGATATCTTAGGACAGGGGTTGTCATGCCTGAAGCCCTGACAGAGACAGCACCTCACGAGGAGGTCTTGTGCTTAAGACCCTGTATCCAAAAGCCATGCCTGCAACCTGGCTTGGGGGTGGCTGAGCAGATAGCTGCACCTCCCACTGACTCCCTGCCCATTGAGCAAACACCCGAGCCCACATCAAAGCAAGAGAGCCCCGAGAGAAAAGACACTACGAGTTCTACTCAGAAGGAGTCAGAGCAGGCTGTCCCTCCTACTGATGCTGAACTTCCTGAACATGACACAGGAGATGCAGGGGGCGTAATAGACTTTTCTCTAGCAACCATTCATAGAATTCTGAGAAGATACGAGCAAAGGCAGACCTTATTACACCAGAGGGAAGAAAGGCGTGACCAGGAGGGCTAGTCCCACGTGGGCTCGGGGAGAGACACCATTTGAGGATTAACATCTGTATTCCAAATACTTCAACAGAAGAGCTTATCTGTAGATTGTAATCCTTGTAGACAAGTAGCAATAAAGGACTTTAGTTTTATTGCTCATGAATGTGTGGGTTGTTTACACGTTGAGCAGCACCTCGACAGGGGTCCTCAAACTTTTTCACCAGGAGGCCAGTTGAAAGCTGCTGGTGCTGGGCGCAGGTTGGAAAGGTGGTGCCGGCGGTGCATGCGGGCCGGTGAGGGGGCGGGGCGTGCAGCGAGTCACGGGCGGGCGGGTGGACGTGGTGAGGCGAGGCATGGATGGACACGCACTGTGAGGTGGGCGCACGAGGCAGCATCTTGCTCACTTGGAGATCGTTTTCTCCAAGTGAACAAACCCCTGCCTTCTCTGCACGGGGCAAGGTGGGCGGTGGTGGGCACACGCATGGGCGCACGCGTGGCGGGTCCAAATGGGCATGGCGGGCCAGATAAATGGGCATGGCGGGCCAGATCCGGCCCCTGGGCTGTAATTTGAGGACCCTTGTCTTAGGAGGTGCAGCCCATCTAGAACAGGTCATATTCCCAGACCTGGAACAGCTTGTTCACTGATTGCATGTGCAATCAGATTGCTAGCCTGTATCCATCCATTGCTAGCCTTCAGATTGCTAGCTTGTATCCATCCATGACTAAATCTAGCCAGTGGTTCAGAGCTTCTACAGCTGTCTTGGCATTTGCTGAAAAGGGAGAGACAGAGTTGCAGCGGGGGGGGGGGGGGGCAGATGGATTTGCAACTAGTAACCATGAGCACATGCATGAACAGAGGGCCTGTGAGGTTTATTTTTTTCAGTGACCAAATTAGCCATGGCTGGCTGTACTGCTGTACTGGCAAGGGTGCTGGTGAGAAGCACAGAGGTAATAGATATCTGTTTCATATAATAGTTTTATAATAGTTTTGAAGTAGAGTTCAACGAAAGCATGAAGACATCTAGAAAATCCCCTTTCCTAACTTTCTCTGCTTAGTTTGAAGGAATCTAACATTACTTTCACCATCTTATCTAGTCTCTCAACTTCTGAACCCAGAGTGAACGTTAGGATGTTATGGCCACTCATTCTTCCTTGCTATTCCAAGTCCATTGGAAAATCTAGTGACAATTTACAAAGGCACTCATTTCAGCTCTGCAGCATAGGTTGATGTGGAATAGAAAGGCCCTTCACACTTGGGAAGGTGCCAATTTGAATATTCTTGCAGATGGGCTTTCTCAAGTACAGGGCATTAAAAAAGAAACTGGATAGCCATCTGAGTGGGATGGTGTAAACTGGTTTCCTGCAACAGCAGCAGGTTGGACTTGATGGCCTTCATGGACCCTTCCAACTCTACTATTCTATGATTCTAGGTCGTGATTGCCCAAAATTATTTGGCATAATCCAACCAGATCAAGCACTTTGAGGAGATCTGGCTCTTCCATGGAAACCAATCGGAGCTCAATGTGCTTGTCCATACTCTCCTATAATTTTTTTGGATATGGAGTGTTTGCGATATTTCCCTCTGTTGCTCTGGATATGTAATGCTGCCACCAGGAATTCAATTCCAATTCTGTTAATTAACTTCTCCTCTAGCATTGTGCCCAAACTATAAGGCTCCTTAGTTGGACTATGTGGTCCTGAGGATGAGACATATTCAAACAGCCTATGACTCTGGGTACAAAACAAATAAACAAAACAAAATCTTATTTGTACAAGAAGTGTGTTGGCTTCAAGATGTTCTGTAACTTATTGCCATAGTGATTAAAACAGTGTATAATAACAACTTCTGACTGAGGTATCTCATTTTCCCTTCACAAACACTCCTCACTTTTAACTCCCACTTTCTCTCATGAATGTAATTTGACCAGTCTTAATTTTATTTGTCTCAGTTCAATATTTCCCTTCTGCTCTCAGGTTTCCATCAGCTTCTAACTCTCACATCCTTATAATATTAGGTTTGGACTCTCCCTAGTCGCAAATATGTCCTCTAAGTATTCTACTTCCTTCTTTTTTTCCTTTTGAATCATCAGTGCCATTCACAGCACTATATGGGATTCAAATGAGAAGGCTGCCGCTTCAGATGTTGTTGCCGCAGGCTGGCTGCAACTCTGCTAATTGTGGGCAGACTGACAGCTTTCCGCCTTCTGTATCTCCATTCTTTGCACACAATCCAAACTCCTCCCACACATGTGCAGGCACCATCCAATCACCTCGCTCACTCAACCCCTCTTCCCCCCCCCCCACTCTTCTGAAACTTACCAACATTTAAGGGAACACACACAACACTTTAAATCACTACACTGTTGACCATTGTTTGGCTCCTTCCCATTGTTCCTGGGTCCATCCACACCAAAGAAAGGTAACATATTTGCGTGCAAATTGGTACACTTTAAAGCAAAGGATTCCTTCTTCCCTACTTGTCTTATATTGGCCCACATTTTGTGTTCCCTTTTGTTGTGTTGCAGCAGAATCTTCTGCTTGTTTATCAGTTTTTAATAATTAACCTTTATATACTGCTGTGTTTGCTAAAAAGTCATCAAGGCATTGCACAACAATTCAAAGCAATGAAAACCTAATCCCAAGAACAAGAAAAACTGTAAATCTGCTCACAGGAGAGTAAGTCCCAATAAGCTGAATGGAATGTTTTGCCCTTTGGGAATGAATTCTTAAACGTGATCTCATCGCTTCCCAGACATGTGGGGAATGTTTCATCTGAGTGCTCCCTCATGTGGTAGGAGTAAGAATTTACCATGGGAAAAGGACCCCTTGAGAAAATTGGGCTGATTCTTGACCCTGATGAAGCCATGGTAGGATGAGGCCTGGAGTGCTGCTGGCTGAGTCAGTTCCTTAGGAGGAAACACGGCATATGCAAGGAGGAAATCCTCACATCCTGATGTAACAACTGGGTCAAAAACTAAGCCAAGATTTTGGTCATTGGACAACTTGTGGCCTTCCAGATGTTTGGGCTACAAGTGTCATCACTCCTACTCAGTATAACCAATGGTGAGGGATGATGGGAGTTGCACGCCAACAACATTTAGTTGTCCACTTCTGTCACAGGGGAAAGGCTCAGAGGGCAAGAATGGCATCTACAGAAGCCAGGAATGGGCCTGTGTGTGTTCTAGAAGGCTAGGCTCAGAAAGAACAGTCCTCCATTTGAAGTTCTGTTTAGAGGACGGTCTAGCAGTGCAAGTCCAGTTTAAAGACAAAGAACTGTAAGAATGGAGAACATGAAATGGCTGTGAAATTGCACTGAGCTCCCGGACAGCGTACTGAGCAGGTACACAGGGAATAATCTTCTGTAGTCCCCACCATAGCAGAAATGGTTACTCAGTCAGGATGGTGGGCTCTGTTTAAGACAAATATTCAGTGCTGCTACCCTTGGATGTTGATTGTGATCTGGCTGGTCACTGTGGGAAACAGGATGATAGACTAGGCAAGCCTTTGGTTTGATCCAGCAAGGCTCTTCCTATGTCATTGTATTACATCAGGCAGAAGGAGCTCTTCAGTCAGCCAGATCAGGCTGAAGGGCCTTGCTCCCAAGGTCTATGTACCAGGCTTGGGCAATGCAGTGGCTTCTTATTGCTTGCCATTTAGGGACTTGAATGCTGCACAATTCTGTTCCCTTCTGTGCTTGAGCAGGACTCCATGGCCTGAGTTAATACACAATCCTACTAGCTAATTTAGCTAAGTTGCACCTATAGCAATGGTTTTAGCTGAAATCCCTAGAATCCCACACATATCCATTTTCATAGGAGGTTGCCCACTGCTTAATGAAGGTCTTAGGTGAAACTCATGGAATCCTGTTGATCCTTGCTGGGGATGATGGGGGTGTGTTGTCCAACACATCTGGATGCCACCAGGTTGAGAAAGACTGCTTCAGTCCATTAGGGAGAAGCAAAAGATCCACCAAAGGAAAAGAAGTAACACTTTTTGGAAGAAGAATACTTTTTTCTTCATTCATTCACAATATTTCCAAAGTAAGAGAGGAGGCCTTTCAAAATTAATATATGGGATGGAATCATCTCTTATTAGACACAGCTTACCTTATGCTCCTGACTCAGTTTTGGAGCCCACTGGATACACAGAAACAGAGCGAGTCAGAAGGGTCTCCCGGGCCATCTAGTCTGACCCCCGGCTTCAACTGGCTCCGCTCACGACATGCCCACCATGTGCATGTCCAGCCTATCTTTGAACACCCTCACCGATGGGGCCTCAACCACCTCCCGTGGAAGCCCATTCCACACCCTCAGGGTCCTGACTGTCAGGAAGTGCTTCCTGGCATCCAAATGGAACCTTGGCTCCCTGAGCTTTGCTCCGTTGGGAGTGCGTCCTGCCTTCCTCTGCAGGGGAGAACAGGTCTCTACCCATCTCCATGTGACATCCCCTCACATACCTGTATGTCGCTAACATATCCCCTCTGAGTCTCCTCCAGGCTGAAGAGACCCAGTTCCCTCAGTGTCGTCTCATCCCCCATCCCCTGCAAACCGGCCACCAACCTTGTGACCCTACGCTACACTGACTCTAACCTGGCTATATCCTTACTGTAATGAGGGACCCAACACTGGATAGTCACCTGCTAGATCACATGAGCTGTCCTTCTCCCCTGCTCTGCAGGGGCACCATATGGGAGAGGGCAGCATAGCATGTGTGTTCTGCTTCAGCAGTATTGCACCAGCACTGCTTGGATCCATGAGGTCAGCAGAAGGTGCTATGTTGCATGCTCCAAGGGGATGTGGGCCACCGCAAGGGACTGGGAGAGGAACAGGGAACATTCTAGAAGTCCAGCTGCTGTGATGTCACAGGAACTCTGCTGGATTCCAGAAGCATTATGCCTTGGGAGCCTCTGCCTCCAACCCTAGAGGGATCTGAGTGCTCCTCAAACCCATTCAGTACTTGTTCAGTAAGTGGATCCCCAGGAAGGTGGTAGAGGAGCCAGGCTGGGTGTGGATTCTTGAGATTTAGGCTTCTTCCACTGCTTTGCGATGAGCATTTGGTCTTCTGGGATGAACAGGGAAGCACCTGCATGAAGCTAGAATCTTGAGGGAAGTAGGACCTAGCATTTTTGAATGTCTATGGAGGGCTGGCAACCCAAACCAACAAGGTTCTCCCCTAACCTTACAAGGAATCTAGTCCAGCATTTCCCAGACTTCTTAGGTGCCAAGCATGCTTAATGTGCATGCAAATTAAAACTGGAGGGCATGCACTGCAGTGGCAGCTCTTGGGACACAGTTGAAATGAGGAATTTGGATTGCTGTGCCTTATGTTTCCTTTTCTTGAATTTACCACAGAGAGAGACCTGCCACACTTTTAGATTATGCTGGCAATATAGCTAAGGTCAGGCTTACAAGACCTCTTGGTACATGGCAGCATCTGTGAGTCTATAGTTCCATTGAGACTATGTGATGCTCACATTGGGTGGTTGCCTGGATAGACAGAAGACAGCTCAGAGGCCCATGTCAGGTGCTTTGAGCTTTCTTTTAAATAGATCAAGAAGAAAAGAAAGAATATCATATGTGGCATTTATCTGCTATCCAGCATTCACTGCCACTTTAATCTAATTGTAGCCACTGGAAAGAGAAGGGTTCCTTGCTTCCCACCAGAGACCAAGATGAAGGGTTCAGGCTGGGCTGATTTACTTGCCTGATGATGTCATCCTTCATGACCACTCGGGTGGCTAAGGTGAGTTTTCTTGCTGAACCTTCTCTTTGGTGTCCAGGAAGGAGTGATGCCCCCCAACTCGGAATCACTGTGCTGGCGAAGGCAGCGGGGACAGCTCCTCTCCCCAGCAGTCAAGGTTTCTCTTGACCAGCAAGTGTTCAGACCAATGACATCTTCAGCAGCATTGATCCATGAAGGCTGTTGCACAAGTGTGGTGTGGCCCTTCTGCAAAGGTTTTGGTCCCAAGTGGAGGTCTTTGCTACCTCTGAGATTTGCCCTTCATTTTCTTTATTTGGGCAAGTATAGGCAGAAGGGCCACCATGTCTGAGTTCAGGCTAACTCAAGTTTCAGTGAGTTTCAGGAATTATACCATTGCTGTCTAACTTATAGAACAGGGATGGGAAACATGTGGCCCTGCAGATGTTGTTGAACTACAGCCCCTATCATCCACACTATTAGCTATGCTAGCTAGGGCTGATGATGTTGCAGTCCAACAACATCTGGATGTCCAAATGTTTGCCATTCCTGTACATGTAGCAATTGTTTGGGAGTTTTTAATCCTGTAACAACAGTGAAACTAAGAAGTTCTGGACATGATCAGTGGTGACTTGATACATAGCTATGCCTTAAAGCTCTATATAAACCTCTGGGTTTTATGAAAAATACAATGAAATGAACAAGAGGGAAGAGTAGAATGCAAACGTGATAAGTAACAAAGTCCTTTACATTCAGCTATGTTCTGAACATTAACTCTCATGACTGATTTTCTTTTGAGGACACATACTGAAGAATCCTAGCGTGGTATTATGTGGGAGGAGATGCTTGCCTTGGGGTAAAGCCATATCAGTCAGGCAAAATCAGTCCCCCCTCCCTGTTCCTGAAGCAGTGGGTAGAGGATGAAATGAAATGACCTGGTTGCTGGATAACTCACCACAACATTCACTGTGAACAGGTCCCGTGATGTTTTTTGCTTTTATTGCAGGTCAACTTGGAAACTTCCTTTTCCACCCCACCTGCTGTTGGTCACCAGCCATTGTGTTCCCTCCCGCCCTCCCTCCCTCACTGTGCTTTTTCAGGGATGAAGTTTCTTTTGTTGCTGCCTCTCCTTGTGTGTCTTCTGTCCAGAGCTGCAGGGAAAATCTTTGGTCGCTGTGAACTGGCCCAGGTCTTGAAGAAAGCTGGCTTGGATGGGTACCGTGGATATGGACTGGGTGACTGTGAGTGCCTTCTCTCCATTCTCCCACCCTCAGCAAGGCTGGTCCTTGAATTCAGGACTGGGATACTAGGATGATATAATTGCAGGAGTAGGACTGTGCTGGAATTGGCACTCACATGGAATTTAGCAGTCTGGGCCTGCCCATTTTCAGCCTGAAAAGAAAACAGAGGTTTCTTGAGTGTGATGATGGACTTGGTAATGTCTAGGCCAGGAGTGGGGAATCCTTGCTTGGATTGCAATTCTGTGATGAAACTGGAAGTAGAGACAGGGGGGTTTAACAGTGTTGGGTGGAGAAACTCTCTGCCTCCCTCCTATCTAGTTTCTTCCCTTTCCTGCAGAAGAATGTGGGCTAATCTTGGCACAGAATTCCTGACCCCTTCTCTGTTCCTCCCTTACAGGGATTTGCCTGGCCTTCCATGCAAGTCATTTTGACACAGCGGTTGTGGACCACGAAGCTGATGGCAGCACCAGCAATGGCATTTTCCAGATCAACAGCCGCCTTTGGTGTGAAGATTACAGGCACTTTGCACCAAACATGTGCAACATGCATTGCAGTGGTGAGCGCTGAAGTGGGTTGGCTGCAGTTCTTTCTCGTGGCACTAGAGAGCACCGTGCCGCAGCCATACGGCATGCAGATCACAGCGCTGCAGTGGCTGCTGCAGCCTCGCCCTGCCCTTGCTTTCAAGCACGCAAGTGTTGCAATTACGCACCCTGTGAAGCCTGTCCCTTTCCTCCTCTACGAGTCCTGATCTGAGCACACCTTCTGACTGAAGAAGGACAAGCTCAGTGACCCACAACGAGACACAGGAGAAGCCTCTCCCATGGATGAATTCTGCTGATAGGATCCTTCCAGTGCACTCAATGCGGAGGCACACAGGAGTCGCCTCTTCCTCTCCCTGCTGTCAGAAGCTGATGGAAAGGAGGCAGAGCCAGAGCAGTAAATCATGCAGGGAGGCAGTGTCCCACCTCCTACAGAAGTGGGCATCTGGATGTCAAAGAAGCTTTGATTCATTGGCTGTTCCCATGCCACATTCTGGGGTGTCATGGCACACTTTGGGACTTGCAGGCATTGATCCACACAGGCCAGGTCAGCTGGCTTGACAAGCCATTCCCATTTGGACAGGAAGGGAGTGGGCGGAGGCTCAGGCTGAGCTTGTGGGTTACCTCTGTAGGAACCAGCATCTAGGGCTTCCACATGGTTCCTAACCCTACGCCCTTTCCTTGGTCCTCCCAGATTTGCTGACCAGTAACATCAATGACGACATCATCTGTGCCATGAGGATTGTGCAAGGATACAGAGGCCTGGGGACCTGGTAAAGGGATCTGTAGGGGGTATGGGCCATGGGAACAGTAATGTGATTGGGGTTTACTGAGCCCCCATGCCCAAAGGGATGTGACTGCATGCTGGGCCAAGCGGAGATGCTGCAGAGAAATTTGTGAGCAGGGGATAGTGGGGATGTCCAGCCTCTGGTGCTGATCCCTGCCCCCATTTCTTGACATCTGGTAGTCAAAACTGTAAAGATGGTTAGTAACCCAGAAGGTGAAGAGCATCTGAGCTATCCGCCAGTGGAAATAATTCTCAGAATTGAGCAGGATTTTCCCATGGTATCCCCACAACAACCCTGTGAAGCAGGTTGGGCTGAAGGAGAATAACAGACCCAAGTTCATCCAGTGACGTGCCCATTTCTGTGGGGATTCAGAGGCAGGACCAGCCCTATCTGGCCATTGCATGGAGCAGGGTTGTTGGTGCCCATTTCCTCCACTGTTATAATTAAGTGCTTCCACTGGCGAGGGGGAGGCCCATTTCCCAATAACCGCAGCCATGCACTTGAATGCTGAAGTAAGGGTTCTTTTTAGTCCAGCTTTAAGATCTCATCCTCTACTCCACACTGACCCTAACTTTTCTCCAAGGGTCATATACATTTGCCAAAAAAGCATGTATACAGCATTCAAAGGATGCACTTTTGAAATTACAGTATTGGCATGCATAGAATTGAGGCACAAACCAGTGAGAATTTCCTGGTCAGTTGAGCCCCAGACTTACTATGTCCAGATGGCTGCCATTTAGTTTTCTCACTACAGGTGCCAATATTTATTGGTTTGGTCCTGGTAACAATTTCCCTCATATCCTCAGCTTTTAGTTAGCCCAGAACTTTTCTATATGAGGCATTTGTTGTATGCTAGTCATTCCCTTCTCATGGGTCCTTTAGATTATGACCTGCCCCTCTAATTTTGCTTCTGTGTCTAACCAGCACTTTCAAGTAACTTCTCTTTTAGAACATGGAAAATGCAACACTGAATTGTGAAAGTGAAAGAAAGCACAATCGTTTCTTGTGTATTTGCACTATATCACAATAGACATTATGTATGCCACCTAGAGGTTATGTAGCAGGAAAGGAAAAGCTGTGCAGTGCTCACATCTCAGTTGTGTGACAAAACAGAAAGAAAATGCAGCAGATTAACAGCCTCATGGAGAAAATCCATCGGTTTTAGATTATTTCTGGTTCAAACATTTCCAGCTGAATTTCCAATTGTGTACATCTCATAACTCACCAGAATCCACCTTCAGTGTATTCAGTTACCTCTAGAAAGTTGTGCAGCTGCTCTGGAAGCTGCTATTCCTCAGAAGCCAATGCTAAGCTCTTCTGTTTCTATTGTACAGCAGAATGTTTATGTGGATTGGGATCCTTGTCTCCCATTTTTATTGGGGCTAAGTTTACTAATAAGATTTTCTCTCTCTTCTCATCACCTTTCCTTCCTGTCTCACTTTCTCTTATTCTCTCATTCCTCCTTCTCACATCCCTTCCTCCCTTTCCTTCATTCTCTCTCTTCTCCGTCCTTCTCATTTGCCTCCCTCCCTTTCCCTTCTTCCTCTTTCTTTCTTGCTTTCTTTCATCTCTTTCTTCTCAGGATGAGTTGGAAAGAAAATTGTGAAGGCTTTCAGACCTCTGTTTGGTTGAAAGGGTGTTACCTGTGAGAGAAAGAGAAGCAAAAATAAAACAGGTGAAAAGCAGGTTGTGGAGGTGATTGGCAGCAGTGACACGAGCACCCCTGGCCTTCCTGGAGTTGAACAGCATTAAAGAATATATTTGTTCAAGTTCAGGGCTGGTCCTTACAGCAAGAAGAGCGACTTTTTGCTCAGGCAAGGAGAACCAAATCTTGTGTCTAAAAATATTTAACCATGTGCATAAAATATTTATGCACATCTAAATAAAAATAAAAATATTTAGACTATGTAACTGAGATGCAATATTTTATAACTCATATGACTGTGATTATTCAGGGATCTGTCAGGCCTGTCATTTTCAAACTGTGTGTTGGAAGAGGTCCAGGCAGCTTATAGGGCTTGCTCAACTTGGAGATCAGTCAGTACTAGCCGGCAAGCTCCCTGGAATGACTTGTTCAGTGTTGCCTCCCTCCCTCTGCAATGCACAACTTTCAAGGGGCTCTTTCTAAGATGCTCTGGGGGAGGCCAGCCAGCACAGCAAATCTAAGGGGGCTTGGCTAATGCTCTGTATGGAGTGGGCCACCTCTAAAACATTCCCTGGGAACTTGAGCAGCATGTTGGAGTTCTGTGGTCAGGGGCTTCTCATTGGGAAGGTCAGTGTGGGAAAGCATTCCTTCAAGACAGATAGTTTGAAAACCAGTGCTTGAATGGAATCTGATGGACTGGGTCTATGTGGCACATGTTGGAGTGATGGCCACCAGCTTGGAGGGCTGGAAAAGAGCGCTGGGTAAATGCATGAGAAGCTGGTGGCTATATTGCACTTCCAGTGAAAGAGATGCATTCCTGTATTCCTGCCTGTATTCCTCAAATGCTGGGCAACATGGGTGGGTGGGTGCTGTTGCATTGAGCAAAAGGTCAATCTCCAGCATATGGCAAAATGCTCAAGAATGAACACCTGGAGCTATGTTGTATCCATCTCTGTTCCAATATAAGCACATCTAGTCTCCCTCCATTCAGTTTGGGGCCTTCCCCTCCTGGTATGTAGTGGTCCCAAAGTTCTGGAGGGAACCAGCGTGCAGTCGGCTAAGTTTTCAAACTTTCCACTATTAATTTTTTTCTGGTTGGTTCCTCTTAAAGAGGGGAGTTTTTGCAAATCTGCAGTAGCACCTCAGTATGAAGAGACCTATTGGATCTTACAGTGGCCTCCCTAGAACTGAAAATGTGACAGCCTTCACTCTAATCAGGCGCCTTCTGGATGTAAAAGTCCCATCATCCCCTGCCTTTTGGGGGGTGCGCCATGCTGCATTGAAGGGAAGATCGGAGAATGGTGAATGGAGCAAACTGTTCTTTGGGATAAGTGTCCACCATGACCAGTCTAGTTATTAAAGAATTCTCAATAAACTTATAAGGGTGTTGGATAGGTCAATAGTTTTGATTCGGGAGAAGTTTAGCTGTTGCTTCTCTGGTTTAGCAGGAATCCGTTAATACAGGCATAGCTGCCAAGAAGCAACCGCATGCTAGATTTGGCTGGGGCATTGAGCCTTACATATGGACAGCATCAGACAAGCAAATTCAAGGGACTGGCCTGTTTGTACTTCACATTCAGGAGAGGTCCCCTTTGGCACCAAAATGACTGAGGCTTGGAAGGTCAAATATTGCTAGTAGCTCTAACTGGAATATTGGCTTTTCCTTTGACCAATCAATTCCCCATCTTCAGAACTTCCAAGCCTGTGCAATCAAGGCTTTGTACCTCTAGAAGCAGCGTTTCCAGTTATCCTGGAGAAATTCCCATTCTTTCTCAATCCATTAACCAGAATTTGGGATAAAATTCATCCTTCAGAGCTTTCTGCCCTTCTAATTTTGGCAGTGTCCCAATTGTTGCTCAGGCACAATAAAACCCTATTTTATATGAAATCTAGCTTTTCACAGAAATGCTAGAGAATTATCCTGGCTAGCAGCATATGCTTAGCAAGATAGCAATGTTCAAAAAGTTAGCACAGCCCTTTTGACCTGTGCTGAGTGGGCAAAAGGAATGACTAGATTACTTAATATAATCCTGAGCCAGGCCAGGTTTGAGTTTGATTACCCAAAACATCTGGAGGGTACTAGGTTGCCTATCCACAAATAATGATCTTCAGAGGACAGAAAGTGTCCTTTTCTGGCACTTGGATTTTGTCCCATTCCTGGAATGGTACTTGGGAGTCATTTGCAGGGCCAAAGACTTTCCTGAACCCTTAACCGTGCTGTTTGGAGGAAATGGGATGGAAGTGCCATTAATAAAAACTACAAATGTGCCTCACTTTGTGCTGTTTTAAGACCCAGATAAATTGATTGCAGCCTCCATGAAGGCAAAGGGAATGAAGCCACCTAATTCACAGGACTGTGGAAAAACTATGGAACCATTCACCTGGAATCTATACTGAGAAGTGTCCCTGCCCAATGAATGTGTGGGTTATGCAATGTTAAACCAAACAGCCCAATCCCAGGTCCCCATAAAATTTAGCAAATTCACTGCACATACAAATGTGCTTAAGACTCTTATTCCTGCTTTGTTGGTAGCAAGTCTCCAGCTGCAGCTGACAGAAAATGAGAACCCCAGATCCCAAGTGTTGGGGAAACCAGCTAATGAGGGCAAAGTCTACCCCAACATGGAACCTGTCTGCTTTTGATGTTACATATGGTATAAATTCCTCTTCTTTCTGGAACAGAAAGTACTATCTATGGGCAACCTTGTTTCAGTCATGCAAAGATGACATACCAAATTCAGTGTGTACCATCACTTAATTTTGCAGTAATGGTGAAGTATAAGTGGACTAAATAATAAGGAACAGATAAATGAGATCTTAAAAAACCAGCCAATTGAATACATTTAACTGCAAATTCAGGGAAATAAGTTGTTTTTTGGCAAAATTCAAGTTCATGCATTTAATTATTGGCTTATTGGCAAATACATTTAATTGCAAATTCCAAGGAAATAAATATAATTGTGTTGGTGTATACTGTGCAGCACCAGCAAGGCTTGCAGCAACTCATTTTTGAAGCAGCAGAGTACTGTGAAAAGTGGTAATGAGAGAATTGAAGAGGAAATCTGGGTCCCTGTAAAGGAAATAGATCTTGAGAGAGTGTGAGGATGGGACTGATTGCTGGAAGATCTGTAAAAGGGCTGGCAGAATAGAGGATGATCTCAGATATTTGGAAAGGCTAAGTCAGTTGTCTGAACCCTTCTTTAAAAACACCGAAACCCAAACATTCAGGACTATGAACAAACTAGTATACTTTCTGTTGAAAGAAAAGATTTACGAAGCAAACTATTTAAAGAAAACAGTTCTTTCTTTTCTAGAAAGATTTACAAAGTGGGAGACATGAAGCTGATGGAATCATGCATTTGATGGACTGGTTTTGGCTGTGGGATTCATTCCAAAAGCTTGTTCTGCGTTTTTTATTTAGCCACTTGTATGCTGCCCTCAACTCCAAGAATCTGGGCAGCTCACAGCATTTAAAATTACGCCCACATTAAAACAATCAATAAAAACAGCCAGTTTCATACAATGAATGATAGCAATGAATAGGTCATTATGTTCTCACTGGAGGGAAAATTATTATTACAAACATTAAAATACTTTGTTAAAATTTATTAACATTTATTGTTCAAATGGCTAGAAAAGAAATGTCAAGGGAACCTTTTCCAGAATGCTTCAGCAAAAGTGTAGAATTCTGAATGTGAAAGGTTGATTATTGATTACTGTTGTCACTGGCTGGTTGCAAGGTTTGCCAAAGTGAATTTTAGACATTTCTTTTTGCCTAAGTCCATGCCATCATACATGAACTCCTATCATATGCAATGTAGCTTCTACAAATGCAGTTATTTAGATCCCATATAAAACAGGAAAAATGCCCTTGTTGAGGATCCTGGCTGGAAGCTACCCAAACAATGTAGCACTTTCCCAGGTGCCATAACAGGAGAGTGCTAATGCTTGAGCAGCCTCTGGCCAGCTAAGACTGCACCCGAGCTGATGGGCATTGTGGGCCTCCCTAGAAGCTACTCCATCACGGAGCACTTAAGAGAGCAACTAGCACAGAAGCGCTCTTGTGGTGAAGTAGCCTCCAGGAGAAATACAGAGCCCCAGCAGAGGCAAAAAATGGCAAACAAGGTAACAGGGTACAAGGAAGGTTCCATTTTCAAGAGTGAACCTGAGCCTGTTCCTCACCCAAACAATGAAGCACTTTCCTGGTTAGAAATACAGAAAGTGCCAATGTCTGGGCAAGGTGCAGTCAGAGAAGGTTGAAGATCTGCACTGCAAAAGCTGCAGAAGTCTTGGTTTTGCTTAATTTACTCTACAAAGCAGCACACATTGAAACAAGATTCAGCCCTGGCCCATGCAGGTCTTCAGGCTGCCTTCTGTTTCCAGGTGCACAGGGTCTGCTTTATTATCCCTAGGAAAGACATAAAAATCAAAGTGAATTGGAAAGATTAGATGACCTAACACAAAATGGCATTCATAGGTAACATTCTCCCACCTCAGTTAAATTCAAAAACCAAAGCTAGGACAAGATGGAAACAAGCAAAACTGGACCCAAATGTTACTTTTTTGCTTTGCAAGACTCACCCAAACCAGTTCCTGCCATTTTAAAAACTGGGCAACTCCAGAGAAACCTGTTGGCCTTGCAGATCTGCCTGGCCTGAACCCACACAAACAATATAGCACTTAATTGAATCTAGCGTAACAAGAAAGTGCCACTGTCTGCGTGGGCTCCAGGAGGCCTTTTTCTATTGCATGTTTTCCAGACCTGTGGATGCAAAGTTTGTATTTATATCCTAGAAAGAGTGAGTTGAGAAGCAATGGAGCATCATGGTTTGAAGACCTTTGGATCCAGTCTCCTGGTATAAGTTCACCAGCACAGCAATCCTAAACCCAATAACTAGGAGAAAAGGAATGGTTTGCATAGGATGCCCCTGGAGTCCTGCACGTGTTTCCTTGGAACTCTTAAGCCTCATTGCATTCAATGGGGCGCTACCCAAGAAATGCGCACAAGATCGTTGCCCTTAAAATTGACCAGCGAGGCCTATCAACTTCAATGTTAAAAAGCAAGGTGGGGAAACCCTTCACGAAGCCGGCCCGGAGTGGCGGGCCTTGACGGCCTCCTCGGATCGGCGATGTGTAACCTTGCCACTGCGGCCGAGGGGTGAACCCAAGCGCAGGAGGCAACCTTGTTGAGAGGGTGGCAGAGCGGGAAAATAAAACCCAGCAACGACTTGCCTTTAAAAAACCACCCTCCCGCACCCAACCAACACGCTCAGAGCAAGAACTGGAGCTACTGATGGCCCAAAAATACCGTCTGCACGGCGCTTAGTTAAAAGGAAACCGCTGGCGCGCTCGATGCTTGAGCGGTTGTTAAATGCCCAGGGGACGAGAAAGTTGCGCGACGCCGCCGCCAGAGCTGTTTCCGCCGCTAGGGGCGCTACGGAGATTTGAATCGGTCCACGTAGCACTCCCTAGTGGCTGTACGGCTAGTGGCAGGCGGACCGCCCAGCGTACCTGGGTCAGGCGTCGAAGCGCTCGTAAGGACTTGGATAGGAAACTCCCTTTTTCCAACCAAGGCGGGAGGGAGAGCGGGGCGGGCTGGGCAGAGGAAGAGATCAGACTGGGGAAGGGTCGGTTCGCGGTACCGCACTGCCGCGTTAGAGAAGGATCCTGACCAAGACGTTGCCAATACAAGAAAGCACTTTCTCAAGGTTTTAAAAATCACAAGGGAGTGCCGTCGTATTGGTGGCGTCGAGGCAGCTGAAGCCTTTTCCGACGGAACCCACAGTCGTAGCCCACCGCCAGTTGCCACAGAACCCTTTATCACCTGAAGTGTGCCAGACCACCCAAAGGGAGACCCCACCCACGCCATCCACGTGAAGGAACCCTTCCTGCATCCGTCGAACAGACAGCCCAAAGACCTCTCTGCACCCGCGAAATGCCCCAAAGTTGATCTTCGCCCGTCCCAGCCACGTGGTCCTTCGACCTTGGTGTGGACACGGCCCTTTTTCAGCTCCATCCGAGACCCACACGCCTCCTAGACAATCCCGTAAACCACCAGATTGCGTATCCTCCATCCCTTTTCAGGCGCACATCCTTCACGACCTCCCACAAGGCAGCTAGGGGAAGGTTCGGGGTCTTTTGATGTCGGGGTCTCCAAAAGTCCAACCACGGTCATCAAAATCCCCCTCCCTACCTCCCGAGGACGCCCATCAGATTTGAGCCGTATGAGTGAGGTCTTGAAGGGTGGGCGACTTGAAAGAGGCAGTTAAAAAAGAACGACCAAACCCGAACCACCTCTGGAGGATACGAATTTCCGCTTCACGCTCCCACCAGGTCCCATGAATACTTTGTGAAGGTAAAGAGATAACGCAACCTAAAGGGTCTCACGTGCCTTGAGCGATCGGAGATTAAAGCGGAAAGAAAGTCTGCTCTTAAAACCCCCCAAAGCAACGCCAGGACCCTCCAAGAATGCCAAGAATTTAAACCTCCCGGGCCGATCAAGAGACCTTCACACGTGGTCTTCCCAAGATCCAACCCATCGTCTTCCATTGGGAGAGCCTTCCCAAGCGATCACCCACCCAGCGCCTGCTGCAGCCCTTCTGTTTCCTCCCCACCGAGCCCGCCATGCTTACCAGCCCGTGGTGGTCGTCACCCTCCCTCCTGCTCCTTGGATCTAGAGATGCGCTGTCCCACCGTGGGCCGTCCTTTATAAAGCCTGGGGCTTCTGAGGTGTCATTGGCTCCCCACTTCCCTCCATTGGCTTTCTTCCTCCAATCAAGTTCAAGAGCTGGGGTCCCTTCCCCACCCACATTTCGCCCCCTCCCCTTCCCTGACCAAGCCCTTGCTTGATAAGTGGATCAAGAGGTGGGTGGGGCCAGGAGGTGAAACAATCAAGGGGTTGATGAGGGGAGATGGCTCAATCTATTGCTGGAGACAATGGGCCAAGCCATTCCCCCACCCCATCCGGGAAGGTGGGTGATAGAAGGACAGCCTTAGGCGTGCCATCCCCTTCCAATGGACCAGCCTTTTTTTAGCCCGGGGGTGGGGGAGGGTGAGAATTCATTTTGTTTTACAGAAGTTTAGGTGGTCAGGGCAAATCCTATTATTTTATATCAACTCATAGTATGGAGAGGGCTTTTCTGTCCTTGTTAATGAGAAAGAGCAATTGTGAGATAGTCAAACTGGAGGAGTCCCCTGTGCTACTTTTTTGCACCAAGTAATCTTCATTTGCTTTAACCTATGTGCAAAATAGTTCATCTACTCCAAAGGAAAAAGAAGTTCCCCCCTTGGCTGGGCAGCTTTACAAATGCATAAGAACAGAAATACAATTTGAAAAGGCGAACAATATGCAAACTTTACACAGTCAATTAAATGTATCTGGATGGGTGTGAATGTCTGTAGCATCCGCTATCAACTGTATTATTCATCTTCTGTGAAAGCAAAGGTTCTTTCTTGTGAGACCTAATGCCAACATAAGGTGAGTCTTTCAGGCAAATGCTACCCTAGAAGACAGTTCTAGTCCAAAATAAATTAATGCAGGCAAACTCACTCAACAAGATCCTGAGCAGTTCCCATTGACTTGAGGAAGACAGTAAGCCTTCTGAATGCACAAAGCTCTTCTGGCATGACACACTTCATGGTGGGACCTTTTGGACTTATGAATCAGTCTAAACTGCAAATAACTGGACCACTTTTCTTAGGGGGTGCTCCAAGAAAGAGTAAGGAGTGGCAGGAAGTTCTTTCACATATTTCCTACTAGCATATTTCTTTCTTTGTTTGTACTTCATTTATAGAACAAAACTTGCTTTCTCAGATTAATTTTTCTGAGTATGACTTTTCTCATACTCAGGTGAAGGCTTTCGGCCTATGCAGTTATTTGGAAGTAAGACCCACTGCCTTGAAGTGGTACCCCAGTGCTTCAAATCTTGCTCATGGGTTTCTTGAGCATGGATGCAACATTGGTGAGATTCCCAGACATGGGCCTGTCTTATAGTCTGCGGACTAGGTTGTTTTCTGCTATGAAAAATGATATGGCATTTAGGAGGCTTCCATCACTATCTGAGCTATGGACATGGTCCTGGAAGAAGTCACTGAGTTGTTCAGAAAAGTTGTTTTATAGTCAATATAGCATCTGCTTAGGACATTGTTGCTAAGCTGGTGGCTAGGCTGGTGACTAGGGACAGCTTGTATTTATAGGGTTCTGCATCTCAGGTCCCTGAGCCCCCCCCCCCCAGTAAATCCACCTGGGCAACCTAGCCTTTAATGGTGCAGAGGTCCCTACCTGACCTGGAAATCTTTCAGTACCAGTTCCATGAACCTTACAGGGTCAGTAAGGCATTGGTGATACAGAAAATTTTTATTGGCATCTATTTTCTCCCTAATCAGAACATATAAATTATTAACCCTGAAAGGTTACAGAAAAAACTCAATGCCTGTATTTCCCCCACAGATATTCAAAGGTAGTAAGAATACCTTTTCTTTTCTTGTATGGAAAAGGCAGGATGAGGCCAAATTCTGGAAGGGCAGCCATTTGGTATATGACAGCAAAAAGAAACAACAACTGAAACCCAAACAAAACAGAGGAGGATTGCATCTTTTAAAACATGCAGGGAGCTGATCCATTCCAAAAGTAATCTAGTTTATGGCAGCACAGGGAATAGCTGACAGAAACGAAAACAAACAAACAAATGCCCTTACTGAGCTATCCATGCATACCTACTCAGAAGTAAGTCCCATTAAGTTCAAAGAGACCTACTCCCAAGTAAATGTGTAGGACTTCCTTTGCTGTCTTATATTTTAGAGGATTTTCTTTCTTTCTTCCCTTGCTTATTTGTTCCTATTTCTGAGCAGGATTTTTTTTGGATCTGATTAAAAAGTGGGAAAGAGCAAAAGATCAATGCAATATGTATATACTCCTTGCAAAAGCAACCTTTTTGATTTTTGTCCATTGTATCCCAAACTTCTTGTAAGGAACATGGGGTAGCTTACTGTGCCTCACTTCTTTTATCTTCATACATATATTGTGATAAAAATGTAAGGCGAATTTGGGTGTGTTCCAGAGAGGCTGCTTTTCCACACTTTTGGTTGGTTTAGACTGAGATGTGGGGATGGGTTGAAGGTTAGACCAGACAGAGATTTGAACCTGGGTCTTAGCAGTCTTAGTCCCAGGACTCCCACACTATACCAGTGGGTCAAGCCAGCAAACAGTACTACTCAAAGCTGCCCCGATTGCCTATAGATGGGGGATGGATACCCTGTCCTCCTCCTACCAAGGATCTCTTCACACAATGCCTCATTGGCATATGGGATTTTCTGCTGTCCTGGGCCTTCTCCAGCTTGCCAGCCTTCCAAGTACTTTGAACTGCAAATCCTATCAGCCCCAACCAACATGGGCACTAGTCAAGGAGTTGTAGCCCAAGACTCCTGGAGAGCACTGAACTTGGGAAGACTGCTTGGTAGTGACTTAGAAAGGGCAGAAGAACAATGGATAGAGAATGAATCTTCTAGTCAAGATGGCCTTGATGGACCTCTTGGTCTGGCCTAATCCAGCAGGGCTTGCCTTATGCCCACCACCCTTGCAGGCTCACTGGGGAGAAGGAGACTGCTGTGCAGAATGCCTTCCCCTCCCCTGGAAACAAGAGCCTCCTCATGTCTAGGGTGAGATCCCTGGGTTCCTCTCTTATCTTTCAGAGTAAGCAGTGCTGGCACCAGAAGGGGTGAGTGTCTCTGCTGGTGTGTAAAGCCCTAAACAACTTGAGACAGGATATCTGAGAGGGCACCTTCTCCCTTACCAGACTGCCTGGTCACTGAGGCCATCAGGTAGAACATCCTGGTGGTCCCACAGGGTCCACCTGCGGTCCAGTTGGAGTCTACCAGAGAAGAGCCTTCCATGTGGTGGCTCCATTTGTCTGGAATTTCCTGCTTCTCAAGCTGTGGTGGTTAGAGTGCTTGATTTGGGACCTGGAAGATCTGGGTTCTAGGTCCCACTTGTACTTACTGGGTAACTTTTGACTAGACACTTATTCTCGACCTAACCTACCTCACAGGGTTGTTGTTGTGAAGATTAAAATGGAACTATGTAAGCCACCTTGGTTTCCTCACAAGAAGAAAAAAGATGGGCTATATATGCAAAGTAATAATAATATAGTTTTCAGAACTTCTTGAAATTAGGCCGGCTTTCTGCACTGACTAGCCATGGTTTTATTATGTTTAATGCATTGTTTAATAAATGTAAATGATCTATCTTTTATTGTTCACCCCTTGAGAATATCCATACTGCAAGATGAAGTGACATATAAATCTTACAGAATGCAATGAATGGGAAGCATGGCTGGACTGGGAAGGAGGGAGTTGGGGCGAGACCCAGAAAATCCCAAGCTTCACACGTCTGATAAATCCCAACCCCTGGCAGGATGTCCATAGGAGGGTCAAGCAATGACAAGCTGAGAAACCAGCATGAACTTCCAAAAGCACTAGATCCAACCCAAGTGACCTCCTCCTAATTCCCAGTGAAAGCAACAAGACATGAGTTAGTCATGATGGGTTTACACCTCGTGTACCTTCATGGGAGCCAAGGGAGCTCCTCTCTCTTATTCTCCCCAGCAGCTGGTGCTGAGAGACATACTGCTGCTGCTATTGGAGGTACCCAAAAGTCATCCATATGACTAGTCATGGATAGCCTAATCCTTCCTGAATTTGTCCAATCCCCTTTGAAAGCCATCCATATTGAAGCCCGTTATTCCAATCTAATATTTTGGTTGTACATTTAGAGATTAACTTTGTACTCATAACATGTTCTTCAGGTGTACAAAACACATGTGTGCATCATGTTGGTCAACCTTACAACTAGCCTGTGAGGTAGGCCAGTGCTGCTGAGCTTCCAAATTGTCATCTCCAGGTTTAATAACTCACAGGGATGAGAAAGCTGAGCTGGGGATTTGGTGGCTCAGAGTTGCAGCAGTTTCCCCACACCAGATCTTCCTTTCCCTGGCATCCTTTTGCAAACACTGGAATAGTGGAGCAGCTAACAGAATTGCAGAAAATGTAGATTCACTTTGAGGCACAATCCATTGGATATTATTCCTTGCACAATGAAATGCACAAGCGCATGTGGCACAGCTCCTGTTGGTTCTGGTGGGTCTTGCACAGGAGGACTTCCTGGTGGATTGAGGCCTCTCTTGCATCCTATTCAGCTGAAGATTATACACAGCCTGTGTGTGTGTATGTGGCTTTTCTGCATTTCCCGCCTCTCTGATTTGAATGTAAACCCGGACATTTCAAAGCACTGGCATGCCACATTGTGGAACAAGGGAAGATAATGGGATATGGGAGAGGGTGTGAGACCACAGTCGAAAATTACACTGACTCCCTTAAACACAGAAATAAACCCAATCCCATTACAATTTGGTGGCAATGAAGACTTCCCTCCTGGGTCTCATAGAAGGAACAAAATTTATTTTGTTGGAGGTGAGAGAATAGGGTTAAAATGCCAGTGTGCTTTCTTGTTTAGTTGCAGATTTGTGCACAACCCCATGGACAACATTCTTCCAGGCATTCCTGTCCTCCACCAACCCTCGGAGTCCACTCAAGTTCACACCCACCGCCCCAGTGACTTCATCTGGCCACCTCAACCTCTGGCCAGCTTGTTACAGTCCAGATAAAAATCTGGGGCTCCATATAGCCTAATAATGCCTTGATTTTGAAAAGTGGTACATTTGCTAATGATGCTCTCTGCATCATGTCTAGTTTGGCCCCAATGGGACTCATCAAATGGGACCCCCAATGGCTCATCAAAAGCAATGGGACTGAAGATCATCATGAGTCATTTGTGCCACTGATTCAGTGGATGCCACATCCCAATAACTGTTAGCTGGACCAAGGTAAATGGAGCTTGTTTCCATGCCCATCAGCAGAGAATTGAACTGCATTTCAGCCCTCAAACCCAGCTCTGCCCTAATAGTAAATTTAGCCAGATCCTTTCACATGCAATTCTTTAAAAAATAAAATAAGATCCAAACATTTTGAAAACCATGGGGAATTAGTGACTTGATTAACTGAAGTATTTTGTTTTAAACACCACCACTTGATTATAAGGTCATTCTTTATTATTATAATCGAACTAATACTTAGCCCAATAATGCAAGCTTACTTATAAGTCAGACCTTCTGAATCCAGTGGGATTTATTCCCAAGTAAATCTACACAGGACTACAGTGTCTGGGGCCAGAAATGAGGGCCTGGCTTGGAGGGAGCAATTCAAATGAAACCTTAGGTTTACAGAAACACCACTGGAAGAGAAATGCATTAAAGTTCTCTTTGGTTTTTCCCTAGATTTCCAGTAGTTCTTTACCACATTGGCAAGGGGGATTTCCTGAGAGGACAATCCAGCCATAGCTTTGCACAGTTGAACATAACTATGTCTCTGGGTTTTTGCAGAGCATTGGGCTATGGGATTTTCAGGAGCCCCATGGCTCATCTCCTTTTGTCCCTTGCGTGGATGACACAACTGAGATTGCCAAAATGATAGCTTTTGACTAGTTTCATCTTGCTTTCAGGTGATTAGCAGTTTCATGCTGCAATCTGACTCATGCCTACCTAGGAATAAGTCTTAGTGACCTCAATGGGACTTACTTCCAAGTAGACATAGTTAGGCTTACACTTTATCTATGAAAGGCTTGAATAATTTTCAAATCATTTGGCAGCTTTATAGGGCTCAGTATTGCCATATTCTAAAATCTCTTTTTAAAAATAGTAAACCATTAGATGCCAAACAGGATGTTGGGCACAGCAAAGCTGAAGCAGCAGAAGCTGTGTCTCCTCTTTGCTTCCTATGTGTATATTGCAAAGGTTGAAGGCCAGCTGGTCCTCTTGCTGAGCATGGAGAGATGCAGGAGATGCACACAGGCTGCTACCTCACTCCCTCGACTCAGCCTGAAGGATGCAGGGCCTGCCACTGGGCACAGTGCAGCAGTGGTGGTAACTGCCCCACACTTCTGGGGCAGAGTCAGCAGCTGGGGCTCTCCGGATGGCTGGAGCGGAACCCATAGCCTGCTTTTCCTGCTTGAGTTTTGCTGCCTTGCCAGGCTTGATGGGTGGCTTGCAAGTTCCTGGAGCAGAGGCTGCCTGTACCATTGGTGTTCCACCCCTTTGAGAGTAGCCTGGGAGAAGCGTTTGACTTGCCGAATGCAGTGGACCAGCCTTGTGCTGAGTCTTGCTGGACTCAGGAGTTGAAAGGAAGCCCCAAGGCAGTTGGAGAGGTAGAGCAGCCAATGGGATGGTGGGTTCTTCCAAACCTGGAGGTTGTCAATGGGAGTGGAGGGTCAGGAAGGGGGACACCATGCCAGCTCTGTCATGAAGCAAACGCTAAATGCTCCTTTTGAAACTGCTGGAGCTAAATGGGATTTCTGATGAAAACAGCAAGAAGTGGACACTTTCCACGCCATCAGATGCATCTGATTTCAAATCATTTGGCGAATATTTATGAGCACATGTGCAGGCACACCTCTTTGTTAAGTATTTTCCTTTCCCCAATCAGCATCTGCAACAAGCATCAATAGTGACTCCTGCTCCTCCAAATCATCACCATAATGCTTTTACTAAAAAAAATAAACTTTTGTGTGCACTGAATGCTTATGCTAGAATGTACTTGCTTTCTACAAGATTCTCCTTTTTTTGGTACAACAGATAAACACGGTCACCCTCCTGGAATTTATTACATTTTTTTAATCCTCTAGGGAGTTTGGTGCCCTAACATGGTTTGTCTTCCATCATCCCCATATTATCCTCACAACATCCCTGTGAGGTAGGTTAGGTTGAGAGAAAGAATGAGAGTGAACATTGTACCAAGTTTACCTGGGTGGCTTCAAGAGGAGGTGAACCCAGACTTTTTTTGGTCTAAATATGCATAAGACTGCATCCTAGGTAACATGCATCTCTCAAATGATTGCTGTGGCTTGCTGCTGATACAATGCCTGGAAGTGAGATGGTCCTTGCATAATGCTGCAGCAGCGTTTCTTGCTTAGGGCTCCGGCAGTCTTGGCTTATCCATGAGGAACCAGCCTTAGAATGATTCAGAGCCGGGAATATCTCGGCAGAGGGTCTTCTCCATATTTCCATATACACTGTGCAGGTATGAAGCAGCTCTGCCTTTACTCTTCCCCTTGTTCTGGAAATTTTCTTCCTTTGGATTTCTTTCAGGTTCGTTCATTCCCCAGCACCTCCCCAACAGCTCAACAAGTTTGAGGAACCGCATGGCAGCACTCCTATGGACCCCTTTTTGGAGTTAAATTCCACTGCATTCAATGGTACTTGAATCAGAATAGAATCGAGTTGAAGCTAGATATTTTATACTTATCTTTTTTTGGTAATGTAAACATTCTGCAGAGCAGAAAACACAGGAATTCAAAGAGAATTTGTTTCTCTTTGCAAAAACGTTTGTTGCTGCTGCATAGAAATCTGTGGGACCGTGCCCCTGCTCGAATCGTGGATGAATAAATGCTTAAATAAATTTTAGAATTAGTGCTGAACTGGGGGGCTTCCAGATTTCACACCTACTAAACAAAAAATTTAAAAAATCATTCCATTCAGAACTCTTTTAGTGTGGTTAATCACAGATATAATTTAAGCAACCTTTAGCCATATTTGTGATGTATTAGATCTTTTAACTGGAAATGCGGGGTACAGTCCAGTAACACTTAGGGACTTTTAGGCTGCTATCCTTTACTCATTTGATTGTGAGTAAGCCCCACTGAAATTCGTGGGATTTACTTCTGAGTAAAACAGCTAGAAGTGTACTGATTAGCCTTTGCCACACATCTCTTCCAAAGAAACCTCTGTAGGATTTAAAAATGCTGAACTTAGGCTGAACTTCAAAATGGCTGAATGAAATGCACACCGAGCAGGAAGCAGATCCTCCTTATCGCCCCAGTTGCCCGAAATCCAGACCCATTAGATGAGGATGGAAAATGCATTTGCTAGGTACAAAAGAGGGAGAAACAAGGGATAATATTAAAAGGTGATGGAAACTTTGCCAGAAGTGAAATCGGTAACAGTTATGGGGGAAGAAATATTATTTTAGGGGGACACTGAGCAGTTTTACTTCCTTCCTTCTTTCTTTTTTTGGTGGTAGGGAAACTGACCAAGACTAGCTTCACATTTTGATGGTTGATGATGACTGGAAGAAAAGGGTGGGTGAAGGGGTGGGATTGAGGCCAGATTGGACCCTTCTGCATATCAATGGTTCTTGGGAAGAATCCTGCAAGGAGGGAAGAGGCAGGAAATCTGTGGCCCCTGGGGGGCTGGGGTGGGGTGAGGAAACTCTCTGCATTTGAATGAAAGTTGTATAGACAGAGAGGCTTTGTGATGGGAAGATTAAGTGCCTTGCCACCAACTATCTCCACCCCCCTTCCCTGCTCCCACCATGAGCATCTTCCTGGCCTTGTTTCAGAAGCCTGGAGCCAAGGTTGACTTGCAAAGGCATTTTATTATCAGTCTTCCATTAGCAGGGGAATGGACCAAAGGCAAGCAAGAAAGGAAAGGAATAATCTAAGCTGAGCTGCATGTCAGGGGTCCCACCACTTCCTTTTCCAGCAAAGATGCCCCCACGCCCCCCAATCACTCCTCCTGCATCACAACCCCACACAACCCATTACCAACTAAACCAGCCCATCCCCAACCTGGTGCCTGCTGATGTTTTGATAACAGGCCCACCCGCCTCCATCAACATCCACTGGACAGGGATGATAGGAGCTACAGTCCAACAAATCCAGAGTCTAGCAGGTTGAGGGAAGCTCCACCAAGCCATACTTGACAGCTTTCTGGAGCCTTGTGTTTGGGTGCCTGCCTTGGACCTGGCAGGCCATCATGCATGTCTTTGTAGGATGCCACTTGCTGTTGTTGCTGTTAGTCGCGAAATCGTGTCCAGCCCATCGCAACCCCATGGACAACATTCCTCCAGGCCTTCCTGTCCTCCACCATCCCCCGGAGTCCACTTAGGCTCACACCAACTGCTTCAGTGATGCCACTGGAGTGACCCATATTGACAGATGTGCCCCCTCTAACAGTGGATATTAGGACCTGTTTCAGTACATGCACCCCTCCCATCAGTACAAGCAGGGGTGAGTCTCCCATTTATATTAGGCAGAGCCAAGCCAGCTATCAGGATGTCCCCTATTCTGTTGTAATGGGGAACCATGACTTGGTTGGGAAGAGATGGCTGGACTAGAGGAGTGTGGTCAGATCCAGCAGATGGCTTTTCTTAGGTTCTCTGAGTTTTGGAAGCCACTCTTTTTGGCATCTCCCCATATTGGGGGTCCTGGAATGGCTGGAGCAAGCTGGGAATTGTAGGACTTCCTAAATGTTGTAGCATGTGTAGGATTGCTCTCTAAGTCACCTTCATTCAAAACTAGCTGCCATGTTCTAAAAAAAAAGGAGGGCATCCCCCTCACTTTGTTTGAAGTGCTTCGATGCTGGAAGTCATCCACTTCTGCTTGGACACTGCCTGATGACCCTTATGTTCTCTTTGATCCATTCGCCAGCCTGTCACTTCTTTCCTGAAGAAGTACACATGTAGTTGTGTGAGAGGAGGATCTGCACACATCCACAAGTAGTTGTGTTGTCCATGGGGCAGCGATGGGTCGGACATGACTTCGTGACTAACAACAACAACATAAGCAGACACCCACAAGTTGGCATAAGGCAGAGGTGCTGTTGTCATAGGGATGTAAGAAAAGCCATGTTAGAACAGACCAAATGCCTATCTAATTCATTTCCAAAATGATCAAGTGCATGCCCAGGGGGAAGTCCAGGAGCCAGACATGAGCTCAACCCTGTAAACACCCTGATGGTGTTCCCTGTAAAAGAAATGGAGAAGCAGATTGCTTCTCATCCTGATCTCTCAGGACTGTTAGCCATGGGAAACCCCTTCCCTCTGTGAATATGACCACTCCCCCTTTAGAGTGAACTATGTTGGCAGCCATCGTTGCAGAAGGCAAAATTGAGAAGGGAGGACACAGCCACCCAAGTCATGGAACTCTTTTCTGCAACATGCTGGGAACTGTGGGACTTTTTTTTGTCTGAACACCCATCCCTTTAAATACTTTATGCAAAATCCTCTTTGTTGAAAGTGCCCCTGGACAGCACCTAGAAAGGAGGCCACTTGAGGTGGGGGGGACCTAATGTTGGGACAGGCAGGGTACAAGCCACATTATCTGACAATATGGGGAAATGGTGTTTTGCCAGGCTTGCCACCCCAGAACCATCAGCTCCAAATTTGTACCAGTCTGTGGGTTTGTACCTATTGAGGGGAGTGAAAAGGAACTGCAGAATCACATTTCCTAGTTTCTAAAGCCTGTGTTAGCGCTGTCTGGATCCACATGCTCCATAATGACTTAGGATGATGGAAGTGGTAGTCCAACACATCTGGAGGATGCCAGGTTAGAGTGCTGTCCTGTGTAGTCCGAGGTGCAGCATTTGGCCCCACAACTCATTGGACTGGCAGTTCAGACTATTTTGTTTGGTTGTTTTCAGCATCCTGGAGGTGACTGGATTCTGACCCAGGAATTCTACAGGCACAGGCCTTGCACCAATTAAAAGCAAAAGAAAACAACAACAAAAACAACCCCAGAATATACTGGATATACTGTCCTTGATAGATAGTTTTATCCTGGTCTAGACCCCCTCTGCTCAACCTTTGGGGGAATTTATTCTTCTAGAGGCTTGAATGGGATGGCAGGTTCCCTGGGGATTTCCTGATGGTTGTGTTGATAGAACATTACTTAAGCTATTGGCCAAGGGTGGCACCTCCTAAGACCCTCCAGTGACTCAAGCTTTTATCAGCCCCCCTTTGTGTAAATGCTATCACTATCCAGCCAAAGGTGACTCACACCCTGCCCAAATTCAATCATTCATCTGGGGTTTGTGGGTGGGTGGTGTTTTCCTCCACAGCATGTGAAGTGACTTCAGCAAAGAGAAGCACATGACCCCACATTTAGCCACACTTTCTCTAACTGTGATGCATAGTAAGCCAGTGGTTGAGGATCTTTGCTTTTGCTCCTTGAAAAGCAACATTTTCTACAATTGATTGTTTTTCTTTTGCAGATGCATTTCCTTGTTTGCAGTGGGCTCCAATCCTCAAAAAGCTTAATGAAAAGATTTCCAGAGGGATAGCTGGATTAGTCTGGGAACAAAAACACAGAGACCTGTTGCCACAAGAATCTTGCTTAGTTTGAATTAAAAAATGCTTTAAGGTGCTCCAAGATCTACTGAAGTTATGGTGGTTACTGAAGTTATTTTTGTTTCCTTGTTATTTAGCCATAAATATGGGTGTGTGTGAGAGAGTAGTGGTAAGGGGAGGGGAAGTTCTCCAAATTATTTGGAGTCTGGCATCTTTAACATTTCAGAAATCTATGCATGCAAAAATTGTTCCTCTGTGTCAGTCTAGCTTGGAACAATTTGGGTTGACCCTTATCCATCCATTCCGCAGGAAAATTTTGTGTAAATGTGCATATGTGCTTTATTAATATTCAAACAAACCAGTGGCTGAAGATACTCTAACTTGGAATTGCAGACACTGACCCATTCACACAATCAAAACAAGCTACCATGGTTGAAGGAAGTCAAGGCAAGCCTTCAATAAGCCACGGAGGTTTGTTTTAATCCCTACATGTACCAGACACCATTTTCACAATTACCCACTTAGGTGTGACTTGTCATGATGTCCAAAGCTAGCTGGCTGGCTGGCTGGCTTGTTTGAGGAGGACATAGCTGAACTACCATAGGGTAGCCTGGGAGTTGCTTGCCCTTCAGACAAGGCCTGTGGCCTGCAATCAAAGGATTGGAAAAGCTGGTCCCAAATGAGCAATGAGCAAAGGGTGCCCAGCATGTGAGAGGGGATTAAAACAACATGCATACTGGCCCTTTGTTACAGAAATCCAAATGATCATAACAATTGATTAGCTCTGGCACAAAAGCAGAGAACCTGCTGAGGTGGTTTTGACATTCTGAAAAATATGGGCCCCACATTTGGGCTGATTGTGCCACATCTTCCATCAACCAAGGGCGACAATGAATGTCCCACTCCAACACTTTACACCAGGGTAGCCATGTTGCAAACTTCTTAAATTTACAGGGGAAACTATTTGGGGCTCATTCCTCACCACTGCCTCTGCTTGCTACAGTTGATAGGAGTTGGAGGCCAAAACATCAGCAGGTTCACAAGTTGCCTACCCCATTCCCATCTAATGTACTTAGCATATTTTTATCCAGAGCTCTGGTGGATCTCTTCCCTATTTTATTCTCACAACAACCCTGTGAAGTAGGATAGATTGGGAAGGAGTGCCTGGCCCAGGGTGGCACAAGGCTGAGAGGGTGGGATGAGCCTTGGGGTGTCTCCACACCATGCCTATCAAGAGTCACTATTCAGGGGTCACTCCTTAACTCCTATGATGATTGTCACCTCAGTCACATAGAAAGATATTCAGGACCTCAAACAATTCAGATTATACCTGTAAGTGAGAGCCAGAGTAGATGCTAGATCTGAATTCCAATTTTTGCTCAGCCTTTGGCGAGTCTCTGGTCAGCCCTTTGCCATTTCTTAGGCTCAGGAACTTCCCACAAACTATATTCCACCAGATGTACCAATGGCCACGACTGGTCTTGGTGGGTTGGATGCCTCTGTACACTTACTGCTGTGGTGTAGTGGTTAAGAGCCAGTGTGGTGTAGTGGTTAAGAGCATGGGAATGGGACTCAGACGATCTGGGTTCTAGTCCCCGTTCAGTCATGGAGCCAACTGGGTGACTTTGGGCCAGTCACAGACTCTCAGCCCAACCTACCTCACAGGGTTGTGGGGATAAGATGGAGGAGAATGATGTAAGCTGCCTTGAGCCCTTTGTAGGAAAAAGGCAGGATATAAATAGAAAAATAAAATAAGTATGGACAGGGGGATGCAGCAGGTTGGATACTGTGTAAACAAAAAGCAGAACTGGATGATCCCTGGGTCTCAACCAGCAGGCTCTTTCTATGTTCTTGTGAAGAGGAACTTTGAAATTCCAGTGTTTACCTGGATCAGGCAGAAGACCAAGCTATAGCTTCCCTGAGGGTTTGGCTTTGCTTTTATTCTGCTCATGGAAAGTAGACCCTTGGTGTGATCCAGCAAAGCTCCATTCTACCCCACCCTGATGCCCCATTATGCAATCCCCTGAAAATCTCCAGAATGAACACAGAAGAGTCTTAGATGCCTGAAAAAAACTTCTTATTCCATCCAATGTGTTGTACAAGGGTTCTTCAAAAAGTTTTCACTTTTAAAAACTCTATTAAGAATTTCAAAAACAAATTACATCACTTTTCTACATAGTCACCTTCCTTTGCGATGCTTTTTTCCCAGCGTCATACCAACTTTTTAATGCCAACAGCAAAAAATACATATATATGAAATATAAAGGTGCGGAAACTTTTTGAAGACCCCTCGTAGAAAGGATTTTTCTCCTCCACAGGCACCCCTTTCCAGGTTTCTTCTGGCTTAAAAGCCTGGGAGTGGTGTCTTAAAATGGAGACCGAAGAAACATCGGAAAGATTTGTTTTGTGACTCATCTGGAGAAAGATAAGTGGACCATGAGGCAGGAGAGTTCTTTCTGAAACACACTGAGCCAAATAAGAAGTTTTTCAGGCAACCGAGAATATTTTCTGTTTTGGGGTGCAGAAGTGCCTTCCCCTTTGCTGCCTCCAGCAGGACCCTCATAGTGCTATAAACAGTCCTCAGCGTAGCAGGCCTGCCTGCAGAAAAAACTAGGCGATGACTATGGGCATCTTACCCCTGTTTTTGTAATCAATTCAAAGAGAGCTTTTTCACATGTCTTGATGCTGTTTTCCTTCAAATGAAGGAACTTACCTGTTAATTAACAATGAAGGCCCAAATGAGGGCTTAGCTGGCAGCTAAGATGATAGGAGTTGTAGTTCAACACCAGGAGGGCACCAGGTTGCAGAAGGGTCAAGGGCGACCTGGCTCCTAGTTAGAAAGACCCTCCAGGTCTTAAGTCCGTTCACCCGGTATTAGAATATGGTCAACCAATAGGCCAAACTCGCTCTGCTTAAAAGCAGAGCAGGCCGGGGCAAAGGGGACATAGAGCCAGCAACCATTTTGAATGGTGGAAAAAATGGGTGCGACTCTCTAAAAAAGTTCCAGGGCAAGAGCCTAAGAGGAGCCGTGCTGGATCAGGCCAACGGCGCCTCTCGGCTAATGGATTTGCACAGCGGCTGACCAGGTGCCCGCGGAAGCCCCGAAGCATAGCAGCAGCCCTTGCTCCACTTCTCTGCAATGGGCATCCCCGGCGGGCTTACTCGGAGGGAAGAGCGCCCGGTATCCATGGAACTCACTCGCAAGCCTGTGTTTCAGAGCTGGATCTGCCCCCAGAAGCAAAACCCGCGCCCTCCGCCATCCCTGAGAGAGGGCCTGGAACAACTCGTTCCAGCAGGGCAGCCCGGTGGGGGTGGCTGGAACTCGTCTGAAGGCGAGGGGGAGATATTTTCTTTCTCACATCCAGGAGCCTCCTCTATCTGATATGCAGGAATTTGGCCTTCAAGGCTGAAATTCATTTGCAAATTGGGAAAGGGGGAGAAGCAAACAGACAAAGGAATGGAATTGGAGGTGCAATAAAGGGGGTGAGATCCAGCTGTGACCAGGTACTGTACCTGGGGTGCGTCTACCACGGGATCGGGGCTGGCGTGGATTGCTTCAGCCTGCACTCTCAGCTTGCCTTTTGAGGGGGGGGGGGTCCTTGAAGGGCACCCTCTGAGGGAGCGCGGACTGAAAGCAAGCGGGGGAACATGGGGCGGTGCAAGCGAAAGGCTCGGAGGGGGGTGATCTGCTGGTTCCCCCCCCACCCCCCCGTTGGCTCTGAAGTAAACTCCCGAGGAAGGCTGTGTGGGATTATATGGCCTGATGTGGCTTTAGCCTAAACCTGACCAAGTAAGTGCCTGTCCTGGACCTGGGGAATGGCACTGGGCATTCCCCATTGACTCGACTCCATAGTACGGCTGTGGAGTCAGCTAATGCCTTACTTTAGATCAGCCAACCCAGGTGGCTTGGCCTTCAGTCAGTCCCAAGCAGCTGGTCAGTGGCCAGGGATTGTGGGACCTTGAGACAAAAACATCTGGAGGACAACAGCCCTGTTTCAGAAAATCTTAGTGGTATTTTCTCAGATGCACATTGTTTGTTGTTGTTAGTCGCGAAATCGTGTCCGACCCATCGCAACCCCATGGACAACATTCCTCCAGGCCTTCCTGTCCTCCACCATCCCCCGGAGTCCACTTAAGCTCACACCAACTGCTTCAGTGACTCCATCTAGCCACCTCATCCTCTGCCGTCCCCTTCTATTTTAGCCTTAAATTGCTCCCAGCATTAGGCTCTTCTCCAGGGAGTCCTTCCTTCTCATTAGGTGGCTAAAGTATTTGAGTTTCATCTTCAGTATCTGGCCTTCTAAAGAGCAGTCAGGGTTGATCTCCTCTAGGACTGACTGGTTTGATCGCCTTGCAGTCCAAGGGACTCATAGGAGTCTTCTCCAGCACCACAGTTCAAAGGCCTCAATTCTTCGGCACTCAGCCTTCCTTATGGTCCAACTTACACAGCCATACATTGCAACTGAAAAAACCATAGCCTTGACTATACGCACTTTTATTGGCAGGGTGATGTCTCTGCTTTTTAGTATGCTGTATGCTTTTTAGTATGCTGTAAAGCTATTTGCCATAGCTTTCCTCCCCAGGAGCAAGCATCTTTTAATTTCTTGGCTGCAGTCCCCATCTGCGGTGATCTTGGAGCCCAGGAAATAAAATCTGTCACTACCTCCATTATTTCCCTATCTATTTGCCAGGAAGTGATAGGACCGGTTGCCATGATCAATCACAACGGGTTGTGCAGACTCAACCTGGCGACCTTTCGATCAACCAGCACAGCAGCACAGCAATTTAAACCACTGTGCCCCCTGCATCATTTTAGTATTATTATTAATTTCATTTCCATATCGCCCCATAGCTGAAGCTCTCTGGACATTTTGCAAAAACATTCAAAAGTTAAAAATAAAATGCAATGCAAATACCATAAAAACAAAACTTGAAATTGAATTTAAAATTAACTTAAAAGTAGCAAATAGAATAATATTAAAAAAACCCTGCAAAGGAAAAGAATCACCGGGATAATCCCTACAGGCTCCTGGATAACTAAAGAGAACTTAAAGGTCTCCGTATAAAGGACTTTACTGAACTGTTACTGAAAAAAGAGTTTGGTGTCAGGTGGGCTACAGCAGGGAAGTTGTTCCAAAGATGGGGGACCACCACAGCAAAGGCCCTCCCCTTTGTTGCCACCTTCCAAGCCTCATATGGAGTTGGCACCCAGAGGCTGATTGTAGTGTCTGCGTATATGGTTGTTGGGAGAGGCACTCTGACAGGTATTGTGGTTCTAAGCCATGTTGGGTTTTGTAGCTTAAAACCAGCCTCTTGAATTGGGCCTGGAAGATGTCTCCCTACAACCCACCCTGGTTTCAGCTTTTATTCTCTGATATGTTTGTTATGTGTTGACCTCAGGTCAAAGCACCATCTTTCTTATCCTGGGGTTCTTTGGTCATCTGTAACATCCTGGTAGATGGGAACGAATTTCTTCACAGAATAGGTGCCAGTGTGTGGCAAAACAAATCTCCTACTTGAGCTTGTCTACAGTAAATCCAAGAAAGTTTTCTGACTTAAAACAGGAAAAAGGAAAGAACACAACAGGATGAGAAAAAGTAGTCATGTCAGCAGTCTTTAGACAAACATCAAGAACTGTCTCTCCAGAGGAGTACAGGGAAACGTATTATGTGTGTGTGAGAGAGAAATGGGGGCAGAGCTCTGAACAGCTTCCACGTGACTTGAGATCACCACATATTTCCTCCCTGCATCACTAGAATCCTTAGCCTAGATCAGGAACAGGCAACCTGGTGCTTTCTGGCTGTTGTTGTATTACAGCTCCCATCAACTCCAGCCAGCATGGCTAGTGGTTGGGGATTCTGAGATTGTCATCCAACACTTCTGGAGGGCATCAGGCTTCTTCCCCCTGGCCTAGACTGGCAGTTCCACTGGCAGCCAGTGTGGCTTAGTGGTGAAAGTGAAAGACCGGGACCTGGGACAGCCATGAAGCTCTCTGGGTGACAGGCTTGTTCTTGTGAGGATAAAATGGAGAGGAGGAGGCTTATGTGAGCTGCCTTGGGCTCCTTGCAAGAAGAAAGGAGGAATGTACATAAATACATTCATAGTTCTGATGGGTTATTGCAAATCTTGCATATGCACTCACACAACCTGCATGCATTTTGTATTCAATGTTGTAAGCCGCCCCGAGGCCTTGGCAAGGGGCGGCATAGAAATGTTTTAATAAAATAAGTAAATAAAATGCAAAAGGTGGGTAAAGAACTTCTTTTCCCCTGCAGAGGAGGGCAGGATGCGCTCCAATGGAGCAAAGCTCAGGGAACCAAGGTTCAATTTGGATTCCAGGAAGTACTTCTGACAGTTAGGACCCCGAGGGTATGGAATGGGCTTCCATGAGGGTATGGAATGGGTTTCCACACGGAAGGTTGTTGAGGCCCCATCGGTGAGGGTGTTCGAGGATAGGCCAGACATGCACATGGTGGGCATGTCATGAGCGGAGCTGGCTGGAGCTGGGGGTCAGACTAGATGACCCAGGAGGTCCCTTCTGACTTACTCTGTTTCTATGTGTTTCTATGTAATTAGGCGGAGGGACTGCAGTTGGCCTCAGCTTTCTGACTGGGTAGGAATTTCAATCCAACTTTGAATTAGTATCAGAAGCAATTAGGGTTGGTTGTTTTCATATTTTTAATGTTTACAGTTACAGCATGAACCACATGATTACATTTACTGACCAGGCTCTAAATAGGACAGAAGCATTTCCATGTTGATGGGTCCAAAAATGCAAAGCCCCCGTAACTCACACTCAACATTGTGGGGTGAAAGTCAGCCTGAGACATTTTGCCACCTGAGGCAAAGGACAAGATGGTGACCTTCTTCCCCCCAAGGCCATCATTCCATTAGAAGAAGTGGAGTGGACTGGCAGCTGCAACAGACTTCAAGACATGTAATGGGATAAGTCCCCCCACCCCCATTGTTGAAGGCTCTTCTGGGCTTGCTGGATTCAAATCTTACAAGGGTCTCCTTTAGCCACCACTGCATTGGTGATGACAGGGAACAAGATGCCCTTGGGAAACTCCAAGGTTGATCTAGTGGAGCTGGTCATCCCCTCTTACTCCATTCTGGCATCTGGGGACTGCCATCTTATGAGCCTTCCCTTTTCTGGATCTGTGCCAGTTGTGCAGTCTGTCTTGCTAATGTTGCTGCATGCATAGTTCTCTTACCAACAAGGGCAAAATTTTGCTAATTTTGCAGGCATTCAGTTTGTCTCCCCTTGCAACATTGAGGCATAACTTATTGCAACATTGGTGCATAAATTAAAGAGTCAGATGCAAGATCTGTCTTCTGCAAGAGGAGGGGGCCATCTAAGCAAGGAAGGGCTTGTAGAAGGTACTGCTGCCCAATCTGGAGGGGAGGGGGGATTACCCAGGACAGCTTCTCCCATTGACAAAATCCATTTGATAGGAGGAAGTGGAATTAACTAGACCCCGGAGTCATGATTTACTCAAATACATGGGGAGAATCTGATCTATCCCATGAATGACATTGGTAGTACATCCATGATCTCAGTGTACCAGACCATGTGGGGTACCAATGTGAGCTTTGGCTGGCATGTTGAACAGAAAAGTTCTGAATTTAATTTTCTGCCCCACCATGAAGCTTCCTGGATGAACCTGAATGAATCACTGTCTTTTCTCCTAACCTGTCCCACAGCTTTGTGGTAAGGGCAGAAGAAAGAGAATCCTTCCTAGGAGTGGAATATGCATGCAGCATATGATGTAGGTTTGTCTGAGAAGCGTTGTGAGAACAGTTCCTCCCGCAACGCAGCTCTGCATCCCAGAAGGAATCATGGAAACATAGAAACAGAGCGAGTCAGAAGGGGCCTCCCGGTCCATCTAGACTGACCTCCGGCACCAGCCGGCTCCACTCATGACATGCCCACCATGTGCATGTCCAGCCTATCTTTGAACACAACTCCTACCATTCCACAGCCAGCTCAGGGATGATAGAGGTTGTAGTCCAACACATCCAGGTTGTGGAAGTCTGATCCTAAGGGTTTCAAAGCCATTGTTTTACATTTTGGTATGTTCTATTTTTGTTTTAAGTTACCTCCAGACTTTTTTGAGAAAGGTATCTACGAAATGATGATGATATACACAACACAGTTCTGCTCCTGAAAACCAGTGTGGTGTGGTGGTGAGAGTGCTGGGCTGGGAACCTGGAGATCTGAGTTTCTAGTCCCCATTGGGTGACAGAGTTACTTACTTTCAGCTTCACCCACTTCACAGGCTGGTTGTTTTGAGGATAAAATGAGTGGAGGAAGACTATGTAAAGCTGTGTTGGTTCCTTGCAGGAGGAACAAAGGTGGGTGTAAACGCAACATGATGATGACAATGATGACAACAAGAACAATTCCAAAAAGGCCTGGCCTTAAAATGCCTTGGAAAGGAAACTGGGAACAAAAGTAACCCTCTCTCAGTATTTTGGAGGTACTGCAGCCCTTTAATTTTGTATGGCAACTTTTTTTTTTTAACAATATGGTTATATGTTAAGATTGTATTTTAATTGATTGTTGTAAACCACCCAGAGAGCTTTGGCTATTGGGAAGTACAGAATATGCTAATGCTGATGATGAAATGAAAGAAGCTGTCTAGATTTTCATCTTCATATACTGGGCTATTTTCAACCTGGATGTGTAACACCAGTTCAGCCAAAAAGGCTAACCTCCAGGGTTCAGCCTGCAGCTAAACCTTACATCTCTGGATCCCAGGATTTCATGGGCAAATCATGATATATGAAATAGATTTTGCTTCAAGGAAACGGTGCAGAGAATTGCAGCCTTAAAAGTTGTTTTGGAACAGTTGCTGCTATTACCACCACCACCAGCACTACCATCATAATGTTAATGGATTAGGATGGCAATTTTTTGAATGTTGGGATTTGCCCTGAGTGGTGCTGTTGTACCAGGAGAGCAAGATATAATGTTTTAATAAATAATTAGCATCAATAATTTTGACTGGATTTCCCCATCCTCTCCCTGCTGGCAATCCCCAAATGGCAGCATGCAGTATTAAATACAATGTAAAGTATACTGAGAATAAAAGAATAAGAATGTAAGAGCATAAGCTCAGGTATCAATATTATATTTCTCCTAAGATTTTTTCATTGAAAACCACAACAGCAACAACAAATTTCTCATAACCACCCCAGCCTACCTGGCCAATCGCCAGGGATTGTGGGAGCTGTAGTCCAAGACATGTGAAGGGCACCAGCTTGAGAGAAATGCAGCAAGTATGCAGAGCTGCCCTGTCTTGGAAAGTGGAAGCCCTCTTTTGCTCCCTTGCTATCGTACATCAAGTCAGATAACCCCTTTGAAAAGCCTTCTAGGTTATTGGCCATCACTCCATCTCAGGGTAGCCACCCCATTTTTCTGCCAAGGGGTTTCCAGTTCGTGGCTCACTTCTGTTGTATTCAGATCTTTTTGGCGCACTTTCTTTCAGCACTTCCTTACAGTTTTCTTTCCTCAGATATGCTTCCATTCAGACAAAAGCCAAGCAAACAGAGCTCATTGATCTTTCCTCTCTTCTGCCTCTCTCATGGATGGCAGGATACTTTGTCTGGTCTGTAAGGGTGCAATCCTATTCATGCTTAGACCAAAAAAGAGAAGTAAAGAAGAGGAAAAAAGTGCCATGATGTGTTTCTTTTGAGGACTGCTTTTCAAACATTTCAAGCTTAGTCGTGCTCTACACTTTTTGCATCTTCTGTGCTCCCCCATCTGCAATCCAGCACCAATCATCAGTTCCACGGAGAATTAGGCTCCTAAGAGAGCAGGCACTCAGCAAAAGCAATCCAGATGGATTTCCTGTGATAATCGGTTGCAGCAAAGCCAACAAAGGGTCCTGGGTAGCACCATCACAATGGACACACTTATCAAAGCATACAGTTTTTGTGGGTCAGAGTCTGCCTCATTAGATGCATGAAATACTTCTCAGATGGCATGGATAGGGAGGAGGACTGACAGGTAAACAGGTGAGCAAAATGGCCATGAAACTGTAAAAGTACAATCAAGCAACAGTCTCCATAAAGCTAAGGCATGCATACAAGAGAATATCAGCTTGAATGTTCACTGGTTGTACTTGCCTTGCATAGTATAAGAGTTACATGGTGCCAATAGTACTTTATGCAATTTATGGCTATTTAGCCATAAATTCACTTGTTTTTTTTTCTTAATTACCATGGCTTATAGCCAATGCTAGTCTCACCAAGTCCCATTCATTTCAATGGGTCAGTAGGACTAGCATTAACCCTAAGCATATTATTTTAATGTTGCACTTCTTTTACTAGGTCAGTCGTGTGTGTGTGTGTGTGTGTGTGTGTGTGTTTGCTCTGGTGCTCTCTGGGTTTTAATGGATTATTGCTATTATGTTCATCCTGGCTGCTTGGTAAGGGGTGGAAGGCAGGATTAATTAATGAATAAATGCCAGTGCCAGCTGAAGATAAAACTTCATGCATTGGATAAAACAGCCTCTTATTACCCCACAAAAACTTATAATCCATCTGTTCCATCTTCTGAGGCTGTCCTAAGGCTCTCGTCTGAAATTCCTCTGCTGGGGGGCAGCACCGTTTTTGCCTGGTGAAAGGGGATGGTCCCAGTAGCTCTAAAGTCTGTCACCAAATAGTAATAATGGTAATAGTAACAGAATAGTGAATGATTCCACTGATGGGTCACCCTATTGCAAAAGCTTCCCGTGCTAGCAAGGAGAAACACATCCCTAACACGCCTGTCCTTTGCACACGCACGGACGAACGGGGGCGCTGCCCATGAACCGCTTCAGGAAGGTCGCCTGCCCGGTCTTGCGAGCGGCTGCACGAGGTGGTGGCGGCGGTGATGGCGGGCTGGCGGGGCAAGGCATGGCGGGGAGGGCGCCATTTCTGACTCGGGCTGGTCGGAGCGACAGTGTGGGGGGAGGCCGCGCAAACCTTCGCGGAGGGGCCCCGGGCAAGGCGGCCGGCATTGTCTCGCACCGCCTGCGGCTCCCAGCGGGGCTTGGGCTCCTACCGCCACGCATGTCAAAGGGCGATGGCGGGAGGAGAAGGAGATGGACCATTGTGTGGCGAGGCGGGAGCGGGCAGCGCTCGGACCCCCGCGCGCTTCTCATTAGCATTCAGAGTAGATTAGATCAGAAGAGCCAATTAGTGCTGATGAAAGGGCGGGGTGGGGGGAGGGGAGAGAGAGAAGGCGGATGCCACGAGAGTAGGATTCCAGCCATATCTTATCTTCCACCCAGCAGGATGCTGGGTATTTTTTACGTGGCATTTCTTGATGTTTTGGATCCAGAGTCGCTTTTATTTTTATTGAGTATATTTATACCCTGCCTTGTATCTCTTTCAAGGAACTCAGGGAGTCTTACATAATTCTCCTCCTCTCGATCTTATCCTCACAACAACCCTTTGAGGTAGGTTGGGCTGGGAGTCTGACTTGCCCAAAGTCATCCAGTCATCCAGTGAACTCTATGGCTGAGTGGGCACTAGGACCCGGATTTCCTGAGTCTTGGCCCTGTACTCGTGACTACCACACTGCACTGGCTTCCCAGGAGGGAAAGATGGTCTTTCTCAAAAGCTTCACTTCCAGAGGGCCCTCCAAGTGATTGATAGAGCTCCTCCTGCACCATTGGCATTTTCAGGGGGCCAAAGGGGTGGGTGAGGAAGTCTGCTTCCATCAGTACGATCTGGTGGTAATTTGGATCCAACTGGATGTTTATTTTGTGTAGATGATTTTATTAATCAGCTGCATATATATCCCTCATATATATTTTTCCAAGGTGTGTCAGAATCCCAGAATCTCAATTTGAGAAGAGGGAATAAAACTCGGGTTCGTGGGAAAGACCAAGCGTCCAGACCATCTGAGGCTTTATTGTTTTACCCCCTAGGTTCCCGCGGTACTCACGATAATGCATGCATTACCGGGCAGGCAGAGATGGACTCTGCAGCAAAGCTTCAATACCATTACAGGGCATGTATAGGTACACAGGTACAGGGCAATTAGTGACAGAATGCAGAGATTACAATAAGATTCTGAGGTCATCACTTACAGAACAGATAAAGAAATGGCAGTCAATCACACTATAACAATGAGTTTAAAATATTTCTAATTGTCTGTATTGACACTTTAGTTGAGTAACTTTAACCCATCTCCAGGTCTGCTCAGACATGCAAATTCAAGGTACTAGAAACTATTCATGATAAGCTCCAAACATTCTGCATGATCAGGGCACATGAAGCCCTCTGGGCTATCAAGATTACTTCCTTGTAAAACTGAATTCCAACAATGATTATTTAATCATTGTGAAGGTATACAATGTAAATTTGGACTAAATGGTCTGTCTACTGTAGCCCACAGCTAAAGGTGAGAGAAAGGAGCGGGGAATGCCATTTTAAACAGTGACAGCTTGGTTTTGAGAAGGAAGACAGGATTTGATCCCACAATTCAAAGGCACACAGGAGTAATGCTTTTCAGACAGGATTTATCCAAATTTTCCCAACAGGTGGCATACTGAATGCTTTCCATTTCATCTTCATAACAACAAGCTGCCTAGGCAACAACAAGCTGTATTGCAAGCCACCCAGGAAGGCCTCAGCAGTTATAGGAGGCCTATAAATACACATATCTAACAAACAAGCAAACAACCCTGTGAGGTAGGTTAGGCTGAGAGTGAGTGCCTGGCTCATCCAGTCAGCTTTGCAGCCAAGTGGGGACTTGAATCTGTGCCACTCCATCCACTTGAACTACCACACCACACTGATTTTAGTTATGCTCTCTGTTAATGACTGAAAGCATGGGAACAAAAAGGGTAGGCACATAGAGAGCAAGTGGTACTAGTTATTCAGGATCAGCTAATTCAAAATAAAAGGGTATAATAGACTCTGTTTTGATAACTGGTTGGGAAAACCTTTAGTTCTCGTTATACCAGCCTTCCACTACTGGGTATCCACCATATTTGTTGGCCAATTTCCATCATCCCCAGTTGCATGACAGGGCAGCAGATTGGGGAAGATTGTTTTACACAAAGGCACATAGGACGTCTCCCTCCCTCCCTCAAATCCCAAATTCAGCCCTTCCTTCACAAACTTGCTGTCCCTTTATTAGAAAATATTTGAAAATGACAAGCCAAGACACACAGCTTTATTAGATCAGAGTCTTCCTGCACCCCCATCAGACCCACTAGCTGCCATTTACACAGCAAGGAGATTCAATGTGGGCAGCTTGATGAAGTTAAACTTGGTTTGTGCCTGGATGGGAGACCGCCCCCACCCCGCCTCGAAGTAAAGCAGATTGAGAGCACAAGTCGTTTAGTCTGTGCCCGCCATTCCCTACTCCTGGTTGTTTACAGGTCGTTTAAACGATGTAATGACCCTCTTTTTCCGTTATTCTTTTACTTAAAAGCACTCTCTCATTCTCTCTCAGTGTTTTTAGAAAAGGGAACTTGGAGTAATTTTTAAGGAAAGGAAAAGAACATGTGTTTTCTTTCTTGTGTGATGGGGATATTCCGCTACAGCACAGTGCCCCCTAGAGTTGAAGTAGCGGAAGAGTGGGAATAGATAATCTCTGCATGGAATTTGGATCTCACTTCTGCGATGAACCCAGAAGTAGATACAGCAATTAACAGCATTGTAGAAAAGCTGTTTGCTACAGCTTTCTACAGTGTACACATGTGTGTGCACACACTCACACGATGGTTCATTTAAAAAATCATAGTAACTACAGCAATGTTATTAAGGGAGGTGAAAATCACTTAAAGAACCACAAATGGGTGTGCATTTGGTGTGCAAAGCTAGCACATCACAGGAGGCAAGAACCAGAGCACTGAGCAGAAATACAGGTGCTCTTAAGAAGGAAGTAGTGTGAAATACAAGACTGCCCCTCCCTAAATGGTCCCCACCCAGGTGGACTTTTCATGAAACATAGAGCAAGTCAGAAGGGGCCTCCTGGGCCATCTAGTCTGACCCCCAGCTCCAGCTGGCTCTGTTCATGACATGCCTACCATGTGCACGAGATAATCCCAATGCTGCATTCCCCTTCCAGGATCTGATGCCCTGGATCTGAATAGAAATCAGAATAGCCCTGCTGGATCAGGCTGAGGTCTGTCTAATCCAGCGTTCTGCTCACATGGTACCCACCCAGATGTCAATGGGTCTTGGGTGCAACAGCATCCTTCTGGTGGTTTCCTGGCAATGGTCATATATCAGTTTACTGCTCTGATACTGGAGTTAAATATATATACATCATGTTATATATACATCATGGCCAGTAGCCACTGGCAACTGTATTTTCCATGAATTGGTCCAGTCCCCTTGGTCTTACTACTACAGCTCACGGAAGTGGGTTCTGTAGTGCAACCATGCATTGTGCCAAGCATTGCTTCCTTTTAGCAGTCCTGATCGCCACAACCTCCTTCCAGTCAATTTTGACATCACCTGGCTTGCTTAAAACATTCCTTAGTTTTGCCAGAGATCTGTGGAGTGCAGCTTTCATGTCTGCGTTCCTCAGGCTGTAGATGAAGAGGTTGAGCATAGGTGTCACCACAGTGTACATGACAGTGGCCACCTTGTCCTTGTCCCCAGAGTAGGTGGAGAGAGACTGGAAGTAGACCCCGATGGCTGTGCCGTAGAAGAGGGTTACCACGATCAGGTGAGAGGCACAGGTTTGGAAGGCCTTTCCCTGGCCTTGGGCAGAGGGCACCCACAGCACAGCATGAACAATTAGAGCATAGGAGACTAGGATGAGGAGGAAGTTGCCTATAATGATGATGCCACCTTCAAAAAAGTTCAGCATCTCATTAAGGTGCTTCTCAGAGCAAGCCATCACCAGCAATGGCTGGGAATCACAGAAGAAATGGTGGATGTCTTGGTCACAGAAGGATTGCTGGGACATCAGGACAGTGTGCATGAGGGAGTGGAGGTGGGCCAGCAGCCACGCTATGGACACCATGATGTGGCACCGTGTTGGGCTCATCACCACAGGGTAGTGCAAGGGCTGACAGATGGCCATACAGCAGTCCAAAGCCATGGCACCCAAGAGGAAGTTCTTGGTGGGGTCAAAGGCCATGAAGAAGTACATCTGGGCCAGGCAGCTGGCATAAGTGATGTTCTTGCGGCCCATGTAAAGGTTGTGCAGCATCTTGGGGATGGTGGTGGAAGTGACGCTGATATCCATGAAGGAGAAGTGGCTGAGGAAGAAGTACATGGGCGCATGGAGGAGCTGGCCATTGGAGCAGATCAGGAGGATGATCAGCAGGTTGCCCAGCATGTTCAGCAAGTACAGGGTGAAGAACAGGGCCAAGAACAAATGCTCGTGTTCTGGCCAACTGGCTAAACCCAGGAGGAGGAAATCGGGGTGCTTGGTCTGGTTCTCACTTGCCATCGATCTGAGCAGGGAGGAGAGAAACACCAAGGAATGATCACCAGCTCTGTCACTATAAAGACAAAGGTGTCCACCAACTATAAAGCTTCAGCTATCCACCAGCCTTCCCAGTTTGCCCAGAATGGTGACAATTTGGAGTTAACAGTTTTTTTGTTCCTAGTAGTTCTCAGGGCACTGAAACCTAAAAGCATCTGATTGGTCAGAGCCCAATTTGAATGCCAGCGTACCTTTCTTCCTATACCCTATTAAGACTCCCACCATGCAGATGTGCTGATAACCATCTCTGGGCACCTGGGCACAGCACCACTTCCCCCCACCTGCCTGCTTGCTTTCTGTTGATCTGGGAAGCTGCCCATTTGTGGGGAGGGTTGATCTTTGAGTTAGCCTTATGAAGGTATAACACTAATGTGGATTTGGAACTTTTCTTATGGCCAATGTGGCTCCCTTGGATTTTTGTACAAACCCCCTTGACACTGGGAGAGGCCCAAGGATCCACAAATGAGCCACCCTTCCACTCATTCTAGTCCACCCAGCCACCCTCAGTTGATCTTGCCTCAAGGTTTTATTCATTTTCCATCTAATCAACATGTAGCCTGATAAGGATCAGCCCCCTCACTTCCCTCCTAGGTAGAACACAGGCTTTACCTCCACTTATTTGTTTGTTTGTTTGATTTATATGCTGCTACATTAAATGAGGTCTTTTCTTTTGCATTGCTCAAACTTGCAGGATCCAAGAGTCTGTCACCTATGTCTGAGGTGTAACACAGAGACTGACCCTTTGATGGCTTTAAAAATGAGTATACAAATTTGTGGAGTGCACACCTATCAAAGGTGAATGTAATTAAATAGCAACTTCACATATATAGCTTGGGAGAAGAAATTGAGTCTCAGGTGACCAGGTGTCCTCTTTTGGACGGTCCTCTATTTGAGACTGCCAGAGAACAATTCTCTATTTAAAGAGCTGTCTGATTCAGTTCCAATTTGAAGATCAAGAACAGGTTGTCAGGCACACGGGGGTCCCACAGAAGGGTGAGATTTACCATGGTTTTATTTACATTCTCATGAAAATGCGCATCGAGAGGTCTACATTAGCAGATACAAATATTACACAAATCCCTGCCTACTTTTGTTCTCTGCATGGCTGATGGAGAAGTGGCTGTCCTTTGTACTGCATGCATAGGAGGACCAGGATGGACTGGGAGGCACCTGGCTGACTAGATGGGAGGGAGCCCTTCTCTGCACCAGCAGGACACTTCTTAACGTTTTTCTTGTTCATTCATCAATTGGATTATTGTGCCTTTGCAATATGAAAACAGTGAAAATACTGTTTGGTTCCTTGCAGGAAAAAGCTGGGGAATAAATATGATTAACTCAGTTCTATTACTCTGTAATGCCATCATAAATTAAATTATTATAACCACCCTGATAAATTATCTTAGATCAGTATCCATCAGCCTGAGTGAAGCAATGCCCTGGTTTAATTTATTTTGTCCTTAATTTTATCTTGTAATTACTGTTATTACATTACATTTCTATACTGCTCCTAGTCAAGGCTCTTTGGGTGGTTTACAACATTAAGCCACCCATCCAGATTTCAATCAGGCCTCACCTTGCTTAGCTTCAAAGAATAGGCAGGATCAGGCACTTGAGGCTATATAGAAGTTTATAACTTGCACTCTCCCTTGATAAAGAAAGAAAGAAAGAAAGAAAGAAAGAAAGAAAGAAAGAAAGAAAGAAAGGTGGGATGTATGCTCACGGCATAGTTCTGCATTTCAAATCTTGTAAAGCAAGTTCATTATGATGCTTTAATATATGCAGAAAGAAGCCTGGAAGAGAGGGAATAAAGGACTGGTCGGAAGCAGCAGCAGAATGAAGTGGTTGAATCCTGACCTGGAAGAAATGACTATACCACTTCAAGGTGCAAGTGTGAATCGCATTTTTGAATGTTCCACAGCAGCAGCAGCCACAAATGCAGCAGCAACATATTCTAGCACAGTATGTAGTGAGCTGGGTCCGAATGCTTCTCACTACACTAGTTTTTACCCCTTAAATTAATGCTTTTCGATAGACAAAGTTGACACATTCACATGTGAGCCACTTAGTGCTGAATAATCAGTGATTAGGTGTACATGAGAACCAGTGCATAGGCTTGCGACTGAGCAAATAAATTTACAGACCAAAAAATGAGTGTCTTATGTGACCATAAATGGGTTGCTTGAATGTAGACAAGTAATCATTCCATTTATAACCTGCTTTTCCTTCAGGCAGCTGAGTGGTATCTTAATTCTGTAACTATCCTTTTAAGGATAATAGACTCAGATATGGCCCATGGCTGTGCAGATGAGCATACCTCTGAATTTGGATGCTAAGCTCAATGATTTTTTTTTAAAGATCCATATTGTACTTGTGGCAGGGAGAATTCTGATAGTTATTGGCCAAAGTGATGTGATGTCATAAAATGTTCATTTACATTCCACCTGCCCAGAGAATGAACTTCAGCAGAATATTTGCAGTCCATCTTTTATGAGAGCAGAGAAAGCTGCCTCTTGGGCTGGGATTAATACCAATCCTGATTTTAGGGGAAAGAGAATCAGAAGAAGATGTGGTATGTGGTAATATGTATCCCCATCAACCATTCAGTTAAGTCCTGAGAAACAGAACTTAGGTGCATGGCTAATATGAGAACAGTGAAAATATTGTGCAATTTGCCTTTGGTTCCTTGCAGGAAAAACAGTGGACGAGGAGGAAGAGGAGGAGGAGAAGGAGGAAGACTATTTCTGTACCACCCATAGCCAAAACTTTCTGGGCAGTTCACAACATTATGTAACTCATCCAAAATTTTGAACTCAGAGGTCTGGAGAAAAGCAATGTCTAGGGGAGATCGGGGCTGAATAATAAGGGGAAAGGACAGGTTGAGGAAAAACTCAAATGACTCAAAACAGGCTGAGTTTTGCATATGGATTTGGCTAACAGACTTTTAGGGCACAATCATGTGCATGTTGATACACAAAATAAACCCTACAACTCCCAGCATTCCTCCAGCCAGCCATGCTTGCTGGGGCATGCTGGGAATTGTAGCCCCTCCCCCCTTTTTGCATTGGATTACATCCTTAGCTGATCTTTTTTGAACTTTTTTATGAGTCTGCTTCTCCTTCATGGATCACTGCCTTGTCAAGGTGAAGGGGCTTGCGTAGTTCAATGAAGCTATGAGCTATGCCGTGCAGGGCCAAGACGGACAGATCATAGCAGAGAGCTCTGATAAAACGTGATCCACTGGAGAAGGAAATGGCAACCCACTCCAGTATCTTTGCCATGAAAACCCCATGGACAGTACCAAAAGGCAAAAACATATGACTCCGGAAGATTACCCCCTCAGGTCGGAAGGTGTCCAATATGCTACTGGGGAAGAGCAGGGGGCTAGTACTAGTAGCGCCAGAAAGAATGAAGCGACTGGGTCAAAGCCGAAAGGACACTCAGTTGCAGATGTATTTGGTGGTGAAAGGAAAGTCTGATGCTGTAAAGATTTATACTCCATAGGAACCTGGAATGTAAGATCCATGAATCCAGGCAAGGTGGATGTGGTCAAACAAGAGATGACAAGACTGAACATCAACATCTTAGGAATCAGTAAACTAAAATGGACAGGAATGGGTGAATTTAATTCAGATGACCATCAGGTATACTACTGTGGGCAAGAATCCCTCAGAAGAAATGGAGTAGCCTTCATAGTCAATAAAAGAGTAGGAAAAGCAGTACTGGGATACAATCTCCAAAATGACCTAATGGTCTCTGTTCGAATCCAAGGCAAACCATTTAACATCACAGTAGTCCAAGTCTATGCCCCAACCACTGATGCTGAAGAGGCTGAAGTTGACCGGTTCTATGAAGCCCTACAACACCTTCTAGAATAAACACCCATGTCCTTATCATCATGGGGGATTGGAATGCTAAAGTAGGAAGTCAAAAGATAACCGGAATAACAAGCAAGTTTGGCCTTGGAGTACAAAATGAAGCAGGGCACAGGCTGGTAGAATTTTGTCAAGAGATTACGATGATCATAGCAAACACTCTTTTCCAACAACCCAAGAGACGACTCTACACATGGACATCACCAGACAGTCAACACAGAAATCAGATTAATTATGTGCTCTGCAGCCAAAGATGGAGAAGCTCTATACAGTCAGTAAAAACTAGACCAGGAGCTGACTGTGGCTCAGATCATGAGCTTCTTGTTGCAAAATTTAGGCTTAACTGGAAGAAAGTAGGGGAAAGCACTAGGCCACTCAGGTATGACCTAAATCATATTCCTGATGAATATACAGTAGAGGTGACAAACAGATTTAAGGAATTAGATCTGGTAGATAGAGTGCCTGAAGAACTATGGATGGAGGATTGCCACATTGTACAAGAGGTAGCAACTAAAACCATCCCAAAGAAGAAGAAATGCAAGAAAGCAAAATGGCTGTCTGAGGAAGCTTTACAAATAGCTGAGGAAAGAAGGGAAGCAAAAGGCAAGGGAGAAAAGGAAAGATACACCCAATTTAATGCAGAATTCCAGAGAATAGCTAGAA
>NW_025335606.1:17906606-17926091 GCF_004798865.1 Varanus komodoensis
CTTGTTCCATCCTTGCAACAGTCCTGTGAGGTAGGGTTAGGCTGACAGATTATTATTAGTTTTATATTTATATGCTCAGTAGCCAAAGCTCTCTGGATGGATACAATACCACAGTTGACCAAGGCATGGACTGAGGTGCTGAATAGGTACCTACATGTCACCGCCTATGGAAGAGGGGCATATCCTCCAGTCCACTGAGCAGCTCTTGGGGTTCCTCCAGGGGGTGGGGCTTGCACTCCAAGCCACGCCCTCTGGAGAAAGCCACTCAGAGAGCCCTGGGGGTTCCCTAACTGATCACACCAACAATGGGCCCCTGCCACAACTCTGCACTGAAGGGAACAGTGGGGATGCCAGACAACAGGGTTGGGACATGCAAGGAGAGGGAGGGGCTCTTCTCCTCACATGGGGGAGTCCACCCCGTCACAGCAAAGCAGAAAGGGGGTAACATCTGGGGCAGGGCCATGCATGGGCTGGAAGACAATACAGCCCCCCACCCCAAAGCAGTTCTGCACCCCAACATGCTGCTTTTCCTCTAGCAACAATATGCTCATGACCCGGCTGCATGTAAGAAGGTAAGAGGACTTGAAAACATCCTTGTGGGATCAGAGCAAAGTCCAGGTTTCCATCCCTACTTTCTTGCAGCACAAGAAGGGACACAAAGATAATAAACAAACCAATAATACAAATTGATGTCTCTTTACTATCCACAGGCTATCAAGTTTCACTTCCAACCCCACAAAAACAGATAAACAAAACCAACTAGCAAGGAGTGGAGATGAACTTATCCCCACCAGGAATCTCAAGATTGGTGACTTATAAATCCTTTGATATTCAAATCTAAAGCCAAAACGGCTTCTTTGGAATTCTAAGCATTGATTATTAACTTGCAGTTGCCTATTTCCCAATGGACAATAGGCTCTTAAATCGCTTAAGTGGCCTCTGGGTAGGAAGTGAGGAAGGGACACAATAGAGTGATTCTTCCTTATTAAACACCCCAATTGTTGGATATGAGCCCTTCCAGGCGTGCATTTGCATTTAGACAATGGACTCCCTTTTCTGAGTCCACACAGAGAAAAATTAGGTATCAGAAGCTGTTCAAAATGGGTGCAGATCATGGGGGAATTTTCCTTGGATAGTTCACCTCTAGATTACTGTTGGAACTGCTGCTGATGATGATGGCCCCAGAGAACAAGCAGTAGTTTGGTGTTAAATTGCAGCTTGAACCCATGGCAATAGTTTGCTCAGTTTCCCTTCCCTCCCCATACTTGGAAGGAAGTGCAGAAAATCTGAGTGTTGAACAGGGATAGGCAAAGCGGTGCCTTCCAGGTATTTTGGACTAGAATTCCCATTCATACCAGTCAACTTGGCCAATGGTAGAGAATTATGGAAGCTGTAATCCAGAAGCTTTGGAAGGGGACAGGTTACCTACCCATGCTGTAGAATTCACTGCACCCACTGACTTAAGTTCTTGGCCCTCAGGCTAAGTTCATGTTCCGATCTGCCTCTAGGATTTCCTGCATCCACCAGCAAGCTGGACTCAATGCTTCTGTGGGTGTTTCCAAAAGCTCCTAGCTCTACCAGTAAAAAGACATTGAGAGCTATGTCTTTCAACTGGATCTTTTCCAATCTTAGGAAGGTTCCTTTCCTCCTTAATTGATATTTTTGAGGGGAGGGATGTGGAGTGGCAAGAAAAAAGGCAGAATGAGCAGTAGGAAACATGAAAGGATTACAAACAGAAGATGCTGTTGTCCCCAGTGTAAAATTCTGTTCATGAGACACAGATATTTCACAATTAAAACCTTGGTTGCAAATCACCCTTGGAGCAGGGTGGGCAAGCATTCTACTTTACAGAGGACTGTTTCTTTTTGATGCTCTGTCAGAAGACAGTTCTCTGTTTTGAGGGCATCTCTGCCTGAAGGGCTGTCCAGCCTCAGTCTGGTTCAAAGAGACTGAACCAGGAGAAGGGAGAGCAGGAGGGGCCTTGATGTTGCCGGTTCTCACTGAGCATCTGGCAACAGACCAAGTGGGCAGGCACCCAGCTCATATGATCACCCTCTTCCCCACTAGGGTGAGATGGACTGTTTCTAAAATAGCTCCAATTCTTCTGAGTTAGCATTGGCACATGTGTTCTTTATTCCTCTCTTTTTTGGATGATTCATTTTTTCTTTTTTCAGGGAAATTCAAAAGTGCTAACCCCAGGCTGTGGTAGCAGAGGTAGGTAAGGCCCAGGTCATGGCTGCATGGTGACATTTTTGGCCTGCACCAGTTGCCCAGTGGCAACCTAACTGAAATGGAGAGGAAGGAGTCCCTGCCCTCACTGGAGATCAGAACTTGGTGGTCAGGCTGGGAGTAGCTAGCATAAGCTAGTGACTTTAGTAGGCTGCATGCCAAAAATGCCCTCCAGTAAGAGAGCTTTTCTACACAATTCATGTTGTGCATGTGCTTGTTTATGGGGTTTTGCTTCTGTTTTTAAAAAAGTGCTTTTGACAAGTTTTGGTTTTAAGAGCAGGCAGAACGCTGCATTTAATTGTAAAAGCAAAGGAAGTGTGATTTCCTCTTGTGTATACCATTCCACTATGTCACAGCACCACCTTGTGGTTATGTCACAGAAAGTTAAGAAAGGAAATGCTTCTTGTGTGGTGCTTGGATTTCAATTCTGTGATGAAACTGAGTGTAAATACAGAGGATTATTAGCCTCATGTTGAAAAAGACAAAGTGATGGTCTTCAGTGTTTAGCATGTTCAGCAACATACACACACCCACACATGCACACATGCTCAAAGAGCTAGATGAAACAACATGATGCTGGTATATTTATTCACTTGCTTATATTCAGAAAAGTTAAGGAACTGGTGGCCCTCCAGATGTTGCTGAGTCACAGTTCCCATCTCTACCAACCACTAATCATGCTGGCTGGGGCTGATGGGAGTTGAGAGTCTAATGACATCTTGAGTGCTGCAAGCTTCCCACCCCAGGTTTATGGCATTTTCACTGTCCACCCAGCAGCACTGTAGTTTGGGCAAGATCAGAAAGCCATAAAATGCAGCATTGTAGAGACAGGATGAATTTCACAGCTTGGATAAATATACATGACATTTTAAAAGGGGGGTTAAGATGCAGAACGTTAAAATTACATGTTTGGGAAGGCCTGGAGGAATCTTTTTAAAAAACATTCTACTGGAATGGTGCTGGAATGGCCATGAAGACAAGCATCTTTGGGGAGGGCACTCCACAGTGGGAGTGCCACCACCAAAAGCCCCTCTTCCTGGTACGTACTGCTCCTGCTTGGTGTGGACTGGGCCTCTGAAATGGATCTCAAGGCCTGGGTAGAGATACATGAACGGGCAACATTTCCAGCATCTCATTTCCTAGCTATTAAGTCAGTCTTCCCAATCTGTGTCCTCCAGATTATGACTATTATGCTTATTATTTTCATTTCTGAATGGCTCAAAAGCTGAAGCTCTCTGAGAGCCATGCAACAACTAAGAACATTACAGACCACAAATGCAGGTAATAAAATACAGCATAACATTTCAATATGTGAAATTTAAAAGCATTTAAACAGCTAAAGACAATTCAAGAAAAATGAGAGACAGCCACCATAAATGCCCCCACCACCTGCCAGCATTAGGCTTTTCAGGGTGGAGCCTGGACAAGAGCCCATCAGGGCCCTGTCCCCCCGCAGCACCAGCAAGTCTGCTCCCTCATGGCTGTCACCAGCTGCCATTGCTCCTCATTGCTTCTGCTTGCTTGATAGGTAGGGAGAAAACAAGTGGGAGCATCTCTGGCTTGTCCTTACCACCATCATTGCCTGGGCCAGTCCAAGAGGCAGGTGAAGAAGCAGGTTGCTTTCGATGGTGAGAAGCAGCACATCTAGGGGGTCTTGCTGCTGGGGTTTGGGCCCTTGGCAGGTGCCTGAGCATACCTGCCCTTGACACTAGCCCTGCTCCTGAAAAACTGCCCAGTTTGGGGTGCCTATCAAAACATTCTACCAAAAGGAACATTTGACCCAATCAACTTCTCAGGAGCTTGTTCTTTCTACAGATGACTCTTCTGATAGCTCCTTTGATCTCATTATTCCTGAGGCTGTAGATGAAGGGGTTCAACAGGGGGGTAACGATGGTGTACATGATGGCAACCAGTGTGTCCTTCCCACCTGCCTTCCTGCAGGGAGGCTGGGTGTAGACCCCGATGAGGGTGCTGCAGAACAAAAAAACCACAGTTAGCTGGGATGCACAAGTGGAGAAGGCCTTCAGCTTTCTGGCAGCAGAGGACACCTTCAGCAGTGTAGAAAATGCAAACATAGGAGACCACAATGAGCAGAAACGGGGCCGAGATGTTCATCAGGCCTTCGCTCATCACTAATGCCTGAAGGGGCTTTGTGTCGGAGCAGGAAATTCTCATCAGGGGCTGGATGTCACAGAAGAAGTGGGGGACCTTCCTCATTTTACAGAAGTTAAGGCAGGATGCCAGCACTGTGTACGTCAAGGACTGGATGTTAGATACAGCCCACGAGACAGCTGCCATCAGGAGGCAGTGCTTGGGGCTCATCAAGGTGGCATAATGCAGAGGTGGCAGATGGCCACATATCAGTCATAAGCCATCAATGCCAGCAGGAAACTGTCAGCATTGGTGAAAGCGAAGAAGAAGAACATCTGAGCAAAGCATCCACTGTAGGAGATTGCGGTGGACTGGGACAGCAAAGCCAGCAGCTTTGTTGGCATGGTGGCAGATGCAAAGCCGAGGTCAGCAAGGAAAAGATAGCTGAGGAAGAAGTACATGGGGGAATGGAGGAGGCCAGGGTCTGGGCGGATTAGCAGGACAATAAGTAAATTCCCCAGCAGGGTCAGAAGGTATGCAAAGAAAAGCACGGAAAGGAGTCCCTGCAGCTCTGGGCAGCTGGTAATGCTGAGAAAGGTGAACCCTGAGATTGTGGTTTCATTGCTCTGCTCCATGGCTCTGCTGGGAAAGGAATGAGGAAGTAGAGTCAGTTGGGCTGGTCTCTCAGTTCACTCATGTCCCCAGCATCTGAAGACAGAAAAACGCTGGACAGTCAGTAGCAGGTCAGAAAACCCTGGACAGTCAGTAGCAATTGTACTTATGAACTGTGAACTGCCCAGATAGCTTCAGCTATTGGCTGGCATAGAAATGAAATTAATAATGATAAATGCTGGGCTAAGTGCAAGAAGGGGCTGACTTGGTCTAAGACATTGTTCCCTATCTCTATGTACACTACAAGACTTGGACTGCGGGTGGGGGGGAATTCAGGAATTGAGTGGAATAGATGAATTTGGGGAGAAGCGATGCTTTCTCCAAAAATTCTCTGGGCTGCTTTCCCAAGTAGTGGGGCAGAACCCTGGGCTACTCCAGTAAGTTGAGAGACAATAAAAGACGCACACCTGTTGCGATGGAAGTGATTTACTAGGACTAGACCCACGTGTGACGGAGACTGTTTTGACCCCAGGGCCTATGGGATATGCAGTGGCTACAGCCTCTGCTGGGTTTGGAAAACCCATGTTCAAATCTCAGTTCAGCCCTTAGGTGAGGCACTAACTTTTCAAGTTAACCTGCCTCACCAGGAAGCTGGGAGGATAAATGCACCCAGCAGCAAGTTAAGACTGAGAGGTCTTATTAGGTCCCTTCCAGCTCTGCTATCCTACGATTCTAACTCCTCATGTGTTGCCTTGAGCTGTAAGTGGTGATGGACTTAGAAACAAACAGCTGAAGAACAAGTGGCGCAAACCAGGGAAATTGCCCAAGAAGATGATGGGACATAACTGGTGAGAGACTCAAGTTCCAGTTCACGAGAAACCCTCAGATTCCAAGTTGCACTAAACATTAGCACCGGGTGTTGGCTGAAATTCAGAGGCACAACCTGCAGGTGAAGGGAGGTGGAAAAAGGATAATCAGATCACTTTGTTATGGTAGAAACTCCAAAACTGAAAACCTCAGATGAGGACAGAGTCTGTCTCTCCCATCCACCCTTCTTCGCTTTAAACCAAACCCTTGTGGTACATGAACGAGACATTCAGAACCCACCGCAGAAGCCCTGCTTGGGATTTTCTGCTGCGAGGCATCAGCTGAGAAGCTGTTGACCCCTTCCTGCCTTCTAGAAGTCTTCCAGGCTGGGAGCAAAGATTTCTGTAGCTCTCTGGGAGAAGAGCAGCCCTGCAAGCAAGCTGCCAGGAGGGATTTCAGTGGAGCATGATCTCCACAGGGAATGGAAGCTGCAGAGTGCAGAGTGTATGGTGCAGAGCTTTAAAATCTTAACTCTTTCCTTGACTAAGGTCCAGAGGCTACGTCCCGTGTGACTGCTTGGAATTTTTCTGTCTCGCACCACAATTTCCTGCTCAGAGTTATCTTGCCATCCTGTGCCACCTAGAAGTCATGTCACACATTACACCAAGGTCAGGAGTTGTCTCAAGCAGTGACAACGGCCAGTTCTGTCTCCCAGACATGTTTGTTTTCTTCCAAGTTTACATTTTATACAATATTTGGAGTGAGATCTAGTGCAAGGCAAGGCAGAAAAAGCGGCTGAAGCAGCCCAATGCTTGGTCACCAAAGATAGAAAAGACTTTGTAGTTCATTTGACTTTTCCCTTGTATGCCTTTTCATCCTCCCTAGCAGATTTTGTGTGTGACGTGGAGGACAGCAGAAGGCAGAGAGAGGTGGGAAAGTCCTCTTGCATTTGCAGGCTTCGGCTACCATGACGTTGGATTATTTACTGGTTCGTTCTATGAATATTAGTTTTACCTATCATTTTAGCTTGTAATTTGGTTGATTATTTATATTATTGGTTTATGGCTTGTAATCTCCCCTGTCAGGTTTTTTTGGGGGGTGGGGTGGGATTAGCTTATTGTTGATTCATTTATTATTTAGTTATTTTATATATTTTAACATGTTTATTTTATTCTAATTGTTGTTCATTTTATTAGTATTAACTTAATTATATTATTGTTTTTATTCTAATTAATTTTATTGATTGTATGTAAGCCTCCTAGAGAGCCTATGGCTAATTGGGGGGTATACAAATTCAATGAATGAATGAATGAATTATAATAATTACGATATCACAATCATAATAATAATTATTAAAATAATTATTATCACATTATATTGCATATATGTCCTACTATTTATCCTCTTGAATGAAAGCCATGGTGGCTTACATAGCTCCATTTTATGCTTACAACAACAGCCCTGTGAGGTAGGCTGGGCTGAGTGTGGCTGGCCCAAAGCCACCCAGTGAGCTTTGTGGCCCAATTAGGACTAGAACCTGGCTTTCTTGGGTCCGCAGTTCAGCACTGTCACCACTACACTGCATGTTATGTGATCCTTCACTTGTCTGACTGAGGACGGGCTCTCTCTCCCCCCCTCTCTCTTGCTCCCTCTCTCTTTCATATTTAGAGAGTGGACCTGGTTTCACAGGGATTAGAATAGCCCCTAGATTGATACAGAGAAGTGCTCAAGGAAACCTATGTAGCTGCTGAAGACCTGGGTGCCTCTGCCCATCCTGTCTGAATAAATCCATGCCTGCAGGCATCCCTATAGCCCCCTGTGGGACTCCACCCTATAGAACCCCCTATAGGGGGTTGGACCCAATGGTCTCATGGCCCCTTCCAACTCTACTATTCTAGATTCTATGATTCTATGATTCAGATTCTGCAGAGGGGTCTGTACACTCCATTTCCCCAAGGAAATGATGACAGGGGTTGGCAGGGGTTCTCTCACGCCCGCTGGCCTCCATTTTTGAGACCTCATGGAGAACAGGTGAAGTTCCAGAGGACTGGAGGGTGGCATCAGTGGTCCCAATTTTCAAAAAGGGTAATAGAAAGACATGGGGAATTATAGACCGGTTAGCCTTATGTCCGTTGTAGGAAAAACAATGGAAAGGCTCATAATAGAGAGAAATCTAATGATGCTAGATAGGGAAGGGAGGCTGGCAGCCACACAACATGGCTTCCGCAAAAACAGGTCCTGCCAGACAAACCTTGTGGAATTCCATGACAAGGTTTTGAGATGGCTAGATGGAGGGGATGCAGTGGATGTGGTATACCTGGATTTCAGCAAGGCCTTTGACAAAGTGCCCCATGATATCCTGGTGGAGAAACTGAGGAGTTTTGGGATACACCAAAGCACTGTCCGGTGGATTAGGGCATGGTTGACTGACCGAAAGCAGAAGGCAACCATTAGTGGGGAATCATCGGGATGGCGGCCAGTAACAAGCGGGGTCCCCCAGGGTTCTGTCCTGGGGCCGATCCTGTTTAATCTTTTCATTAACGACATGGAAGTAGGGGTGAACAGTCTGCTGATCAAATTCACAGATGACACTAAAACTGGAGCAGTGGCCACAACTGAGGAGCAGGTACTCCAGATCAAAAAGGATCTGGACAGACTATGGAAGTGGGCAGGAGACAACAGGATGGCGTTCAATGTGGATAAGTGCAAGGTCTTGGGGCATAGGAATGGGTGTCATACGTACAAGTTAGGGGACAAGTGGCTGGAAAGCAGCACTTGTGAAAGGGACCTCGGGGTGCTGGTTGACTGCAGGCTAAACATGAGTCAGCAGTGTGATGTGGTGATCAAGAGGGCAAATGCCACCCTTGATTGCATAGCAAGAAGTGTGGCTTCTAGATCGAGAGAGGTATTACTACCACTCTATACGACTCTGGTGCGCCTGCAACTGGAGTATTGCACTCAGTTTTGGGCCCCTCATTACAGAAAGGATTTAGCCAGGTTGGAGTCAGTGCAGCGTAGGGCCACAAGGTTGGTGGCCGGTTTGCAGGGGATGCCATATGAGCGAGACTGAGGGAACTGGGTCTCTTCAGCCTGGAGAAGAGGAGACTCAGAGGGGATATGTTGGCGACATACAGGTATGTGAGGGGATGTCACACGGTGGTGGGTAGAGACCTGTTCTCCCTTGCAGAGGAAGGCAGGACGTGCTCCAACGGAGCAAAGCTCCGGGAACCAAGGTTCCATTTGGATGCCAGGAAGCACTTCCTGACAGTCAGGACCCCGAGGGTGTGGAATGGGCTTCCAGGAGAGGTCGTTGAGGCCCCATTGGTGCGGGTGTTCAAGGATAGGCTGGACATCCACATGGTGGGCATGTCGTGAGTGGAGCCGGCTGGAGCCAGGGGTCAGACTAGATGGCCCAGGAGACCCCTTCTGACTCACTCTGTTTCTATGTTTCTATGACTGTAAGGATGAACAAGGCTGAACAGTCCCAACATTTTGGTCAGCGGTGGGAGAAAAGATGCTTGTGGTGGAACCATGTTGCCAATCAACACCTCAATGCCAGGTTCAGGGGGAATATCCTGGGATGTGCCCCAGTGCTTTTCAGCACCCTTGTGGAAATGGTTGCTGAAGCAACGATGGCATCGGGATGATGCTAAATGGGGCAAGCATCATACAGCTGCTGTGGAGAACTGATGCAAAGGGGGACTTTCCACAAAATGCACTCCTGTGCAAGCTCACCCTGGAACCCACCCTGCAGCCTCACTGTGGCAAGACCACCATGAGGGGGAGAAGGGCCTGTCTGCTATGGGTCCCATTTCTTTTGTTTTTCCTCTAAGGGGTACAGTAGAACCACGGAGTCTCACATCTATTTCTGGGTTTACTCTGCAGGAGCTTTTCAGACAGAAAGAGCATGAGGCTTAAGTTGCACCTTCCTGCTCACCATGTATTTGGGCAACTCCTGGGCAAATTGTCCATCACCTGTCTGTTTCCATTGTGACATTCGCCTCTTCCACACTTTGATGCTGCCTCTTCCTTGTTTACGAGGGCATTGCCTCCGTGCCTGTTGCCAGGATGCTGCGCTGCCCTCCTTGGAACAAGATCATTTCCTACAGCAGCTGCTGCTCTGAGATGTATTTCCTATTGACTTTTGGAAGCAACGGCAACTGTCTGCTTGCCTCAGTCCACAGTCACTGCCTGGCCATCTGCCCAACCCTGGACACCACAAATGCTGCTGCATGGGAGCTGGATTTTGGCCCTTCCTTGCCCCATGTCCTAAGAACTTTTGCACTCAGTTCAGAGGTTTCCTAGTCACAGTCTCCCCCCACTAGGATGAGAACTATGGTATTGCTATTAAAATTATAGCAATTCCTAAGAACCTTGCATGCACATGTGTGTCCTCACTTTTTGTGAAGTTGTGAGAAGCTGAATTCTTTCTTTCCTTCTTTCCATACCATCCAATAGCCAGAATTATCTGAGAGGTGAAAAGCAATGAATACAGTAAAATAGAATATAAAAATATACAATTATACTACACATTTAAGACCAAATTTAAATGGCTGTGATTAGTGCACACTACTATGCCTGCTAAAAACAAGCAATACCTCCCACCCCATGTGCTATTTGGAGTTGGTAAATGTCTTGGCAAAGATGGGCAGTCCTGGTACTGAGTAGTACAGCTGGGATGGGATGGACCTTAACGGAAACATTACTCTATAATTTGGGGACTATCAGAGAAAAGGCCCTCAGTTTATGGAATAATTTGTTTTTATCTGTCTTCAGTGTAGAAGATACAGGACCAATACCTGTGCCTGAACAGATTCTTTCAGGGATGGAGTGGGAGGAGCTGAGGCAAATACTGGTGACAAATGTTGATGTTTTCAGTGATATTGACTTGATTCTCTGCAATCTCGTCATCCTCCTGTACACCATTATCATCCAATGGTCCTGCTACCTCCCAGCTGGTTTCCTGCCTGTGATATATTTTAACAATTCTTTCTTGTTAGCCTTGATGTGATTAGTAATATGCTTTTCAAAATCTGGAATTGTTTAGCTTATTGAAATTGTGGCAGAGGGAAGACATGATAGAAGCTTACAAAATCATGCATGGTGCAGAGAAAGCAGATTAGGAGGCCTCTCTCTCTCTTTCCCTATCATAATTCTAGAATCCCAGATAGATGAGTGGCGAGAGATTCAGGACAGATAAAAGGAAGTGCATCTCATAGGATAACTGCACAGACAGTTCTATCTGAGGCAGCTCCTAAGTACCCTCAAGGAAGGCTTGGGATGTCATTTGCAAGTGAGTGGCCTTCAGAGCAGTGGCTGTTGACAGACAGCCAGCATAGCAAAGCTTCTCTGTGCCCTGTACCTGCCTCTGTGGACTTCCCTGATGCTGCACTCTCAACAGACTAATACGAAGCAGGTATTCAGGAAGAATCAGACTGTTCTCCCAGGTCAGAGCCTTGCTTTTTCTTGAGGTTCATTTAAAGGTAAAGGTTTCCCCTTGACATTAAGTCCAGTCATGCCTGACTCTAGGGAGCGGTTCTCAGCTCTGTTTCCTAGCCGAGGGAGCCAGCGTTTGTCTGCAGACAGTCTCCATGGTCATGTGGCTGGCATGACTAAGCACCAAAGTGCACGAAACGTTTCACCTTCCCACCAAAGTGGTACCTTTTTATCTACTTGCATTTGCATGCTTTCGAACTGCAAGGTTGGCAGGAGCTGGGATGGAGCAACAGGAACTCCGAACCGGAGTTGATCTGAACCAGTTGATCTGAAGCGGTTGATCCGAACCGGCGACCTTTCGATCAACCAGCCAAGCAGCACAGTGGTTTAAACCACTGCGCCACCTGCAGGAAAGTATAAATCCCAAGATGAGGAAAATGCTTTGATGAAAACTCTCACATGCATCCAACCTCGCCTGCTGCTCCCTCTGGAGACAATCCTTCAACCCAGTTGAAGTAGACCCAAGCTTTCTGCATCTGGTAGTGGCCTAACTGCAAGTACACATGCACCTGCATTTCTATGCCTCAACAACAAAAAGTGTTTGCTGCCTGGAAGAATCAAGGAAAAAGAAAGAGGCTGCTGATATGTTAGAGGAAAGGAACAGATTTGTTTTATTTATCTCAAAAAATTCTATCACTGAAGATGACCTCCAAACTATGTTTATAAGATTATAAAACCAATATAATAGTAAAATTAAATAGGGAAATAAAAAGTATTAAAACAGCAAATAAAAATGACAATCAATTGAGAATTAAATTTGCTATTTTAAAATTACAAATTCTCTTTTGTATGGCCAGATGAACAGGAATGTTATAATTCAGAACCAAAAAGAAAACAGATGTGGTAATTTGGGTACAAGATGATGACTGCTTTTGATGGGAACAGAGTATATTAGCTCGTTTATATGTCCTGTCCACATATACACTGAAGTGAAGCTTCACCTCAAACACAGACATTTACAGCTGAGTAAACATGCTTGAGAATAGCGCTGTTGTAGGATTCCTCATCCCTTGCTTCAGAAACAGGTAGTTTAAGGAATTTGCCTCATTTCTCTGTGAAATTAGCATTGCCGTTCATCAATGGTAATGAGAAATCTGGAGTTCTTTTGCTTGCCTCTGCTAAAGATTTGTCTCCACCCAGCTTTTAATCTCATTTCTTTGAGTGGATTGCAAACTCAGGATCTGTGAAACTTTTGACTCATCAGCATGGTGTCTCCTAATCAGGTGAGTCCCGAATGTATCTTCATTTTTAGCTCTTTATTTTGTGATTCTTCTTTGCACCTACATTACCCTCTTTAGCCTCTGCCGAAGGAATGTCATTTATCATGGAGTCAGTGTGGCATACTGGTGAGAGTGTTGGACTGAGAGCCTGGGAGATCCGGGTTCTAGTCCCCACTCGGCCACGGAGTTCATGGGGTGACTTTGGGCCAGTCACTCAGCCTAACCCCCCTCACTGCTTTGTTGTGAGGACAAAAACAGAGAGGAGGAGGATTATGGTCATCTTGGGCTTCTTGCAATGAAAAGGCAGCATATAAAAATAATTACTAAATATAACATAAATGATGTTGATGTATCCCATTCTTCCATTGGAAATCTGAATGTGGATCATGTGGGAAGCTTTTGGCCCAGTTGACATCATAGGGGCAACCATGTTTTTTTGCCCAGGTGCCCAGGAAGAAAGCGCCTAATGCTTGCACCAAAAGAGTTATGCAGAGGAGGGGACCTGAACTCTCTCTTTACTCCATCACTCTCTCATGTTCAGAGGACAATATTTGCAGGTGTCCATCATTTAAAGAGGTGTCCAGTGCAAGTCTGGGATCATGTCAAAGGACCATAAGAAGAAGGTAAGGAAAGGTTTAGTATTGTTGACAGCTCAGTTGTCAGACAGCATAAAAGATACCATCCTGGTCATGGTCTTAAGTTTAATAGTAAGATGTCTTATGTTTCTATTTATACTATACTTACTATTCGTAAATAGTAAGTATATTACTATTCGCATCCTCCTCATGTACCTGCATGACACTCCTGGGCAACCTGCTGATCATCCTGCTTATCCGCCACGATGTCCACCTCTACTGCTCCCCCATGAATTTTTTCCTCAGCCACCTCTCCTTGGCTCATATTGGCTCTCACTCCTTCACAGTTCCCAAGATGCTGCAGAACCTACTAACTCACCCCAAGCACATATCCTACGGGGGCTGCTTGGCTCAAATGTTATTTTTCCTGGGCTTTGGAAACACAGAAAGTTTTCTCTTGACCTCTATGGCATTTGATCACTATGTGGCCATCTGCCTCCCACTGTGTTATACCCTACTGATGAGTCAGAGACATTGCCTCCTGCTGGCCATGGGCTGCTGGCTCCTGGACTTTCTCCACTCCCTGCTCTACACCCTGATGATGGCTTTCCTCTCCTGTGCCTCCCGGGAGATCCCGCACTTCTGCGACCTCCACCTTTTAATCAAGTTCTCCTGCTCAGACACCTCAGCCATTCAGATGACAACTCTCACCAAAGGAAATGTGACTATGGTGGGCCCGTTCACCATCACGCTTCTCTCCTACATCCTCATTTTCTGCAGGGTTATCAAGATCCCATCAGCTGCTGGAAAACGCAAGGCCTTTTCCACCTGCAGTGCTCACCTTGCCACTGTCATCCTGTTCTTTGGAACAGTGATAGCGGTGTATGTCCGTCCCTCCTCCACCTACTCTGGTGCCAAGGTCAGGGTGATGTCCGTGGCCTACACAGCTGTGACTCCCATGCTTAACCCCTTCATCTACACACTGAGGAACATCATGATGCAGCAGTCTCTGCGGAAATGCATCAGGGTTAAATCTGCGTGCCGGGAAACCTTGACTTCCCCAGGCTTCTTTAATTTCAGTCAAGTAATCCTGATGGTCAAGAGACTCATCCTTTAAAGCTGTTATGGAATTTGGAATTTGAACAATCCATCCATCTGAGAACAGTCTATTGCAACCATGGCAGAAAAATGATTTGCTTAACTTTGGGGTGGAAGCACTGCAAATTTCATATTAGAATTGTCCTGGTACAACAAAAATATATTTTAACATGTCTTGCTGAATTTGATGTTCTTTAGAGAGACTTAATAAGTTTGCATCCTGCATCGTCAGTATTACTTATAGTGGACTGTTGCCAATTTAGTCTTTCTGAGAATAGATTCATTGAAATGAATGGGATTTAAGTCACTCCAATTCATTTCAATGGGTTCACTCTTAGTGGGCTGAAGTTGGGTACAAACCATCATGATCATGTCAAGGCACCATCTGACAATTAAAGAGTTGGGAAGTTTTCCTAAATGAGGCTTTACATCTGCTCTTTCTGCTTCCTGCTTCCTTACACAGTTAAGGTTGGAGCTTTAAATGGATTATTTTCCTTTCCTTTCTTGCTATCTAACCCCTAGGTGACACTGGTGTACTGAAATAATGCAGCTTCATTAGTGGCAGCTAATGCTCCATCCCCACACCCCTGAAATTGCTTTTAGCAACCAGAAGGGAAACTGAGTGGTGACAACCTCATCTGAATATGGTGAGTGAGGAATGATGAACACACACAATTAAAGGCTCATTTAGAGAAGCTTCTGTTCCCATGTGCTGCCTTCCAGACTAATAAATGCAGGAAACAAGAACTGGACAGAATTAAGGAATACCAGGCAAGTACCCCTGAGTTACCATTTGAGCCCCACCATTATTCCCAGCCCTGGGTGCTCAAGTCAGCTTGAAGCCGGGCCTCCAGCACTTTAGCTACCAGTTGTGGTTAAGTTCCATGCCAGCCCATGGGACAGGCTAGTGGCAATCAACTTAAGCCCCCCTGCTTTCAGTGGGGCACAGCCATTATTGCATTCAGAGAACTGGGGCTCATATTTTCTGACCACCCTCAGGTATGTTGTGGGATTAGGGCTAGCAGTATGGTATGGAAAAGTGCTTCATGCTCTCATAATAACAGAACCCATGTTCCGGCCATGAAGCTCATCAGGGAGAGGAAAACATGCTTGCACATGCTCTTCTTCTCCCCGCTGCTGATGTGGGTTCAGTTGCTGCGATACCTTGCCCTGCAGGGCAGCTGCTACCTGGGCAGGTAGATTTGCCCTCTGCTTCTGGCCTGAAGATGTCCCTGGAACGGTGTGCTGACCCAGTGTGCTTCTGGTTTCTGAAACCAATGCCAGCAGATGGGAATTACAGCAATTTTTGCTGGGAGGTGTTTGGAAAATCCAAATAATTCATAAAATAAGAAGAGGGAAGGATCCTTTGAATGCTGTCTGGTCTTAAGCACAGTGCCCGGCTCCCATTTCCAGAAAAGCCTGGAAGCTGTTCAGCCCAACCTCTCCTCCCAATCATGAAGGGAATCTCCCATATCTGAAAGTGATTCCAGTATTTCATTCAGTCTCAGGCTTTTGATACATAGTCTCATGCTAATCCTATTTGGTATGCGGCCAAATGTTATTAAATGTTGCAAAGATAATCCTCTGCAGAATGCCGAAGGTGGCTCCCAGTTGAAACCCTGGCATGGGCATGCTCCTGCAGGGAAGACGGGTACAATCTTGGCCATCTCCACGCCCCCCCAACCAGCACGATCGCAGTCATCTCCCCCCGCACCCTCTAAGTGAGGAGATGGCCAGGATCGCAGTTGCGTTTGTGCAGAAAAGACGGGCGCAGCACAGCACAGCCGTGATCATGCATGTGTTCCCTGCACGAACGCGACTGTGATCGTGGCCATCTCCCCACTCGCGGTGTGGGGGAAATGGCTGTGATCTTGGTCGCCACCCAAAGCGGAGTTGGTGACCCAAATCAAAATTTTCATGAAATTTTTGTTCATGACCCAAGGCATTTGTGACCCAAGATGTTCGTGAGCCAAGGTACCACTGTACTTGCTGTATGCCCCTCCGCAGATCTCGCACATTGTTTTGGTGTACGAATACTTTATGTGCCAATTACTTCCTCATCGTCTGCCCTGCAGCATACCTCTACCCAACAGTGCTGTTCATGAAGGTTTGTCTCTGCAGAGGGTTTCCTGGGTGTTCTCACCAATAAAACTGCTGAGGTAAATAACATAAATGTCTCCCTGTGGATCTAAGCATACATGCTCACAGGCTGCATATGCTGGAGTCCCTGAGAGAGGAAGGAGCTAAAGCCTGCCTGGGAATTTTATTGTGGCCATCAACTCCAGAGAAAAGGAGAGAAGCTGGTGAGTTGGACTTTCTCCTGTATTGCACCTGAACTACAGAACACGTTTTGCAAAAACTGCAATTTACACTCCTTGCCCTTTAGGAATGGTGTGAAGAAACATATTTTCACTTGTCCTTTGAAAATGTATAGTGCAGGGGTCGGCAACCTTTAACACTCAAAGAGTCATTTGGACCCATTTCCCACACAAAAGAAAACACCAGGAGCTGCAAAACCCTTTTGACATCTAAAATGAAGATAACACTGCATATATCATTTTTTACCTTAATGCTATGTATATCTTCATTATGATTTAGCTGCAGCTCTTGTTCAGTCACTAAAAACTGTTAATTTTAATCTTACATTATAAACTAGTAGGATTCCTTTCATATATTTTGAATAGGAGAACAGCTTCCTGAAGAGTCAAAGTCAGTGCTAAAGGGCTGCATGCATTAATCAGCAAACCCATAAGTTTGTCAGCAGTAAAAGCAAATGAATCTACCCACGTATCATTAAACGTTTGGTTTTCTTCAGAAACTTTTCTTTTCTTCTATTTATCCATGGTTGGCCTACCAGGGGAAGTCACAGATATAGGTGTGTTTAGTGACTGATTAGCAGATAAACAGTCAAGTGATGTGAATTGTGACAGGTCAAAAGCGCAGCTTTTATCATTCAGAGGAAGGAGATTACATTTGGACAAAGAGAATCTTTTCAGCATCTTTTTGTGTAACATGAGAGCCTGCAGGAAGCACAATAGCAGAGGAATGTAGCTATTTACTTAAACAGCTAGCAGGGCATTCCTGACTGGATGCCTCATCATCACCTATTGGTATTTTGTAACTCGGAGCCTCGGTCGCAGATCAGGCGGCTGTGCCGGTACGTGTTTTGAGTGACGGAGCCGCAGCAGAGGGATTCAAGAGCCATGTGCGGCTCCGGAGCCGCTGGTTGCTGACCCCTGGTATAGTGTTACCTCTTTTTCTTTTGTTAAGGTTTCATTATCTTAAATGTTGGCATGTCACCTTGGCAGGTTTCAAGCAGATTAGGTGATATCTAAATATAAATTGCAAAGTCATCCATAAATAATTGCTTCCTGGAATGGGACTCCTTCACAGCTCCATTTATTTAACTTGGGCTTCAATGTTATGCCCACCTAGAGCAAAATCAACACAAGCATCTGGGAGTCCCACGTGGAGAAAACCTTGTGCTCCCCAGCAGCAGGAGATGCATGCACAGGAGATGTCAGTCAGCACCAATGGCCCCAGGACATCCACCAGCCCTTCACTCTTCAGCAGCCCTTGCACTGCATGGGTGTCAGAGCAAGAGATATCCAGAAAGAGGGTAAACGGCAGAGAAGAAATGTGAGATCTCCCTTTGTTCCCAGTTGGAAGTGTGAGGCATCAAAAAGGTATAAAGTGAAGCAGTGACACAGCTGCCAGAGGGAGGCAACACTTGTGCTTCATCGGGAAGAATGGTGTAGTGCTCACAGGCTGTGGAAGAGAGCAGGAAACTGCCTGAATTGCCAAATGTCATGCAGAAGAACATCTGAACCAGGCAGCCATGGACCCATCTGTAGGCACTGCAGACCTTTCCTCCTTCCTGTGCTGGGCACATGCCCTGGGGCTGTGCCAGTGCTGAAGAGCCACCACAGCTGGTGATGGCTAAGGACCATTGCTCTGGGCTAGGCATCCAACAAGTCCTGGTTTAATCACCGATAGAGAAAGAATGGGGAAACAGGCAATGGAGAAAAGGTCTGTTCCTTGTGGCGCTGGGGAGACCCCACACTTACAGTAGAAAAGCCTGGCCTAAATGGACTGGCCTGAATACTCTGTGGAAGGGTTCCTTGTTATATAGTAGAATTGTGCATTCTGAACCTTTATTTTTAAAAGAGCAGTTAGCTAGCCCCTATGGTAGGAAAGACACGCTGAAACTATATGGGCTGTGCTTGATGTCATTTCAGATATATAATCTTTTAAGAAATAAGATTTTTGAAATGAAGGCTTTCAGGCTGGACATCCACATGGTGGGCATGTCGTGAGCGGAGCCGGCTGGTGCCAGAAGTCAGACTAGATGGCCCGGGAGACCCCTTCTGACTCGCTCTGTTTCTATGTTTTGTTAGATTAGGAAAGAGACTACAGTGCCCTTCATCGCTCCTATTCTGCCTCATGATGAACAAAAGAAATTATGTTAGCTCGTAAAAATTCAGGAATCAAATTGCACATGCACACAGATGAGAACCTACTCTCCCAAAACTTCTGCTTAATATGTGCAATTTCCAAAGGTCACAGAATCTCACTTAGTGGAGAATCTGAGTTAGTGTAATGCAAAATTCTGTCTTTGAAAAAGTCTCATTCATAGAGTCTTCTTAGTATCTCCATCTTTGATTCCTCCCCAAGTATGTCATTTCTCTCACTCACAATTCCCCTTCTGTTGAGATCCATCCTACCACCCTCTATTCAGGAGTGGAAAACCAAGAACCCCAAATGACAGGGAGAAAACAAAACAAGCAATGGCATATTATGCATTCTGTTTATTTTGAGACATCATCAATTGGACTAGGCGGTCTCTGGTTCTTGGCAATTATGCAAACTCTGGACTGTCCTTCTTGGAACATGAGGCTAAACTAATCCTTCATCCACCACTTCATGCAGAGGGAGCAGAAGCATTACCTGAGGGGGAGCTGTCCGTGCACAGCACCCTTTGCCTTAGACAGCCCTTTTTAATTGTGATGTCTGTTGCTGAGGCGAAGAAGAGGCCTTGTCTGTGCCATCACCTTCCTCCCCAGCTCAGTAGTCTGCAAACAGCCTGCTTCCAGCACTGCCATCTTAAGACTCTTAGGCCCCTCTGGAGTGCTGTGTCCAGTTCTGGGCACCATGCTTCAAGAAGGATGCAGACAAAATGGAAAACGTTCAGAGGAGGGCAATACGGATGACCAAGGGACTGGAAACAAAGCCCTGTATGGACAGATTGAAAGAGCTAGGCATGGCTTAGCCTTGAGAGGACAAGAATGAGGGGAGAGATGATCGCAGTCGTAAAGTTCTTGAAAGGCTGTCTCACAGAAGTGGAACAGGATCTCTTA
>NW_025335606.1:17926191-17971577 GCF_004798865.1 Varanus komodoensis
CAGCTCCTCACTGTGCAGATGGACATGCTTACTGTAGCAGGAAATGCAGCAGGCGTTCTTGGAGCCAGCCGTCTTGCCATCATCACACCAGTACTGGCTGTTGATCTGGAAGATCCCGTAGTCACGGCTGCGTCCATTGTCATGCACAGCCGCAGTATTGTAACTGCTCTCGTGTTGTGCCAGGCAGAACATCTTGCCTTCAACCTTGTGGCCAGCCTCTGCTTTCTGAGCAAAGCAAGAGTGCTCCCTCCTGTGAGTACAACCTCCTCGGGCAATGACTTTTTTAAATTTCCAAATGTTTTCAGTTTCTAGAAATATTTCTTGAATACCTTTCAAGGCTGGAGAACTTCCAAGACAGCATGCAACAAGAAAATGCACACCAGAAAAACAAATATGGTCAGAAAAACAGAGGAAACAGCAATATGTTTTAAGGGTCTCAGATTCCCATAACTAGCTGAGGCATCACCCCACACATTGGTTTTCCTGGTAACATTCCTGCCAGAGACAAAAATGTGCTGCAACGCATTCAGAGCCTCCTTCCTGCAAGAAATGCTACAGTGGCCCTGAAACCCAAGAGCCTAGTCCAGCAGCTAAAATGCAATTCTTAAAGTAAGACTGGCTGTGAGGTTCTTCATTTCAGAGTCCTTGTGACTGTTGTTTTCCATTGTCCCTTCCCACTCCCACATTTGCGTTTATCAACATAAAACCATATTTCTCTGGAATTTCTCACTAGCTTCTTTCCTGTGTGCTAGGATTTTTATTGCTCCTGCTCCTCTCTCTGGATTGTTCTTTCCTTCTGGCTTCGCTCCTTGTCTGCAGACACCAAAGCCCTAACGGAGAAGTGGAAAGCAACACCCTGACTGCCAAAGGGCAGCAAACCTTCTACTTCCTTGTTGGGGTGTTGGCTCAGCTGAGAGAAGCCCTGGGGTAGCTGGCACAGGAGCAGTCAATCTTTTTGGAGCAAGAGCACATTTGATGTTTGAGAAACTGCCCCAGGAACTGCCACAAAATGGTTACCATGGGAGGCATGGATAAGGACAGGGAACTGCTTGGCTACAATGGATGGCTTGGATGGAATCAGAGCCCCAGTAAGAACATTCAGGCTGTTGGATCAATCCTGCCCTGGATAAAGACTAGAGAGATACTCACAGTCAGTGACTTTGCGTCCCACAAACCCTTCAAACTGATACTGCTTCAGCACCCTGGCCAGCTCACATCTCTCAAATATCTTGCCCTCAGCACCTGGCACCATCAACACTACGAGGAGGGACAGTCCCAAGAACAGAAGCAGCTTCATCTCTGCAAAGCTTGTCCAATCTGAGCAGTTTGTGCCTGACTGCCATTTTTAATGATTGGAGCCCTTTCCCAGTCTCCTCCCACTCCTGCCACGAATCTCAGTTCTCTTTTCCTGGGTGAGCTTCCAAGTTCAGTCCACCACGAACCCAGTTTTTTCTGTGATTGCAGCACCAACTATTTATCTGAGCCATTTAGCCAAATATCTGAGGTCATATTTCATTTGGCAAGGCAGGCAGAGGCACACCCTTTCCTAGGAGTCACTCCTTGCACTTATGTTGCTTCTAATTATTCTCTTCCTTCTGATTCTACCCAGAAAAGTGCTTTGCCAAGTCAATAAACACAACGTTATTCATGTTCACATGCATTCGATGTTATTTGCTGTAGGTGCAGTCAAGCAAATGCTTTCCAGGGCAGCCTCACCCACAGTGCTTCACTTCAAGGAAGTGCCTCTTTCCCAGAACGAGGCACGAGAGTGGCTACCAATGGGCTGTGGCGTGGCGGCAAAGGCTGTATCGGGGGTGAGGGGATGCTGCAGTAGCTGGGGGCAAGAGGCAGCCCTACACATGGTAACTGGGGTGTGCAACCCCCCACTCCCTCCAGACCCTCTGCCTGACCCATTCAGCTCATGGGGGGTTCGTGTTGGCAGAAACCTTGGGTCCCTTTTATTGTGGCACCAGAGGCAGCCCTGGATGGGCCAGTTAGCTTTTGTGGAAGCTTTTGTGCTGTCCTCCAGCAACATGCAAGTACATGAGGGGGTGTCATGCAGAAGTGGGCAGCCCCGCATATCATGCACTGCCTCAGCCTCCCCCAATCTTCTGCCTTCCAGAATGCAACACCCAGAATACCCAGTCAATGGCCCTCCTGGATGGGAATTCTGGGAGTTGCAGTTTTTGAAGGTTTGGGAAGGCTGCAGTATCAGTGAGTTCCCAGAGTGTGGATTCCTGTGGTCAGGCCTGCCCCGTCCAAGACTGGTTGTAACTCACGAACCAGCTGAAGCTATAAAAGCTGCTTCAGGCCCCCAAGGCCACCTGGGTCTGTTCTGTGAAACTCAGTCAAGGAGTGTCCCCTAAGCCTCAGAACTGTTGTAGGACTTCAGAATAGCTTGGACTCCCAGTCCCCTTACAGAGAAGGGCCACTAGGATGGTGGCTGGTTTGCAGGATAAGCCATATGAAGAGAGACTGAGGGAGCTGGGTCTTTTCAGCCTTGAGAGGAGGAGACTCAGAGGGGATCTGTTAGCAACATACAAGTACATGAGAGGGTGTCATGCAGAGGTGGGTCATGACCTTTTCCCCCTGCAATGGAGGGCAGGATGCATTCCAACAGAGCAAAGCTCAGGGAACCAAGATTTAGGGTGGATGCCAGGAACCACTTCCTGATGATTAGGGCCCCTAGGGTTTGGAATGGGCTTCCACGGGATGTGGTTGAAGCACCATTGCTGAGGATGCTCAAGGATAGGCTGGACATGCACATTGTAGGCATGTCATGAGTGGAGCTGGCTGGAGCCAGAGGTCGGTCTAGATGGCCTGGGACCCCCTTCTGACTCGCTCTGTTTTTTTTGTTTTTTTTTGTTTTGTTTCTATGCATGTTTCTATGTTACTGCCATTTAGTCCCAGGGCCTACTTCTAGCCAGGACTCAGCTTCAGCCAGCTGGTCCTTGTTGAGTTCAGTGTTGAATCCAGCAACCCACATTCAGGCCTCCCCTGAATCAGGACAACCAGAAACAGAGCTGGGTGTCAGCAGCATTCTCTTCCAGTCAACTTCTGTAACAAGCAGTGGCATGTCTTGCCCTAATGGGAATGGGGACAAATTGTGCAGACCAGGTTCTTGCTCCAAATTCCTGGAAGGTGGCACAGCCAGGAGAATCTGAGGGGTGGGGGTGCCTTTCACATACTTCAGCATAGGCTGAGAGGAGGACTGAGAGCAGCTGCTGCACCTTGCCAAGGGGGCTTTGTTTGTCCTTCATCAACCTTGATGCATGAAGCCAGGCAGAGCAGCTTCACTGCACATGAGCTCCTCCCATGAGAGAAGTCCCACACTCAGTCAGGCCAGCTGCTCTTGGGCATGCCTGATCCTGCAAGCCAGCGATATTCATTAAGAACAGAGCAACAGCAAGGCAATCCACATGCCCCACACCTTGGGACTGCACAAGCAGAACGAAGCTTTTACAGTTTGCCTCATCCGCTGACAACTTTCTCAGAGGCTCCTTCCCAAGGCTGGCAATTTTTCTCCCTCCATTCATACCTAAGGACAACCCTTCCAAGCCACAGACACGCATGTTTTATCTTTAACCCTGTCTTGGTCTGAAGAGAAAAGGCACCATCTTCTCCAACAGATGGACCAGGTAGGACATCCTTTACTCACAGGCATGACCTGGTCCCCTTGACATCATTTGTCCTGCAGAGCACTGGATGGGAGTTGACTGCTGCATGTGTATTTGGACACATCCCTGCAATGTAGGGAATGCTTCTGTGTGCATCAGCATCTTGCCGGCATGTGTCTGAATGTGCCTGTGGTGGGAAGAATCTGGCTATCATTAGGTAGAATCTAGCAGAAGCCTGTGACAGTGAGTTTTGGGTGTCAGGAAAGTGCAGATAATTGTTACCTAATATATTATTGACATCCCCAGAGAGGCACATGTGAGTTTTTGCACCCAAAGAAAGACAGCAAGAAGAACACAAGACGCCGCCCCTGGTTTCAGAAAGTTTCCCCATCATATTCTACTCAGGGCCAACCCTGTTACTGTTTCTGTACCAGGTTAGGACTGTCCTTTACTTCCAGGCATTTGATGACGTATAATGGTGCATTAATGCCAGATGTCTTTATTGTATTTTATTGTAAATGCTTTACTGTTTAAATTATTTTAAATGTTGTATGTTAAGAATTTGATGTGATGTTATTGTACTGTGAATTGTTCTTTTCTGTGAACTGCCTACTGGGCAGCATAGAAACACAATGAATAATGATGGCAATAACCAGAATAATAACTCAGCAATTAATACAACAATAACTTGAAAGAGAAATACAAGCATTATGGGGAAGGCTGTGACTTGAGAGAACCATATAAGCCTATTGTCTTATTCAACAAGGATTTTACAATTTGTGTAACATCATGTATCATTATATAAAAGAAGATGAGACAATAGTTGAACCATCCAAAGTCAGGTACCAGGAGGATATAAATCACAAAATCAAGTGGTTGAGGGAGTTCTTTCTGTTGGACTAGGACTGGGATATCTAGGTCCAAGTACGACTCAACCACAAAGCTCTCTGGGTGACTTTGGGCCAGTCACTTGTCTCTCAGCCTACCCTACCTTGCAGGATAGTTGTGAGGATAAATGGAGAGGGAGAAGAGGATCAGGTGTACTGTCCCTTGCAGGAAATGGAAGGATGCAACTGGAATGATTAAGCTACATTCCATTGAGATAGTGGATCTAGGCTTGCCTGGCTTCCAAATATAATTGAGAAGAAAGTTTGGCACAGGCAAGCTGTCTTAGTTATACTGAATCTGTCCGCCCCTGCAAGAGAGGCAGGGCCCTGGCTGTCTGGTTCCTGGACCAAATGACCAGAAGAGCATAGCAATTGCAACACCAAGCAACATATTTTCCACTTTTAGAGCTTAGGGTGCTCCCAGCGGGAGAGCTGTGAACACAATGAAGGTCTGTGCAGCAATTCTGTCTATTGCTCCTTTATAGATTTTCTGCAGTAAGATGGAAGAAGAGATGGGAAGGCACCAAAGAGTTCTGATGGGAAGGCACATATGGAAGCACCCATAACATGGTATTTATGTTTTGAGCCACCCCGAGGCTTCAGCGAATGGGGCGGCATAGAAATTTTCTAAATAAATAAATAAGACAGAGGCATCACAAAAATCTCTTGTGGAAGCACCTGTAATGTCTGTACTGGGAAGTACTGCTGGAGCATTGGTCAAACTGGCTTGGGGGTATGTGTGGAACTCTTTCCCAATCCCAGATATGACTATAAAATTCTCCACATGGGCAAGCTAAGTCTTAAAAAACACGCAAAACCTGTGGAAGGCACAACATTCTCCCATTCAGCAACCTGTTTATAGTTCCAGCAGGCTTCTTCCATGACCATGACTGGCTATTATCTTCGATAAATCTTGGAAAACAGGAGAAGTGCCAGACGACTGGAGAAGGGCTATTGCTGTTCCTATCTTCAGAAAGGGGGAAAAAGATGAACCTGGGAACTATAGACCAGTTAGTCTAACATCAATCTCTAAAAAAATTCTGTAGCAAATTATTTAAAAAATCCATCTGAAAACATCTTGAAGCAGATGCAGTGATTAATAGAAACCAGCATGGATTTATCAAAAATAAATTCTGTCAGGCTAATTTAATCTCATTTTTTGACTGGGTAACCTCCCTAAAGGACAAAGGGAACATTGTGAGAAATCTATCTAGACTTTAGCAAAGCTTTCAACATAGTGCCACATAAACAAATTAGCAAAAACTGGACTAGATGAAAAAACTATTAGGTGGATCCAAAATTGGCTGCTAAATCAGACACAAAGAGTGCTCATCAATGGCACCTTCTCAAATTGGATGGAGGTAAATAGTGGGGTGCCACAGGGTTCAGTCCTGGGCCCCATGCTCTTCAACATCTTTATTAATGATTCAGATGAGGAAATACAAGGAAAGATAATCAGATTTGCAGATGATACAAAACTGGATGGAATAGCAAACATCCTAGAAGAAAGAGTGAAGATCCAGGGCAAACTTGATAAACTTGAACACTGGGCTGAAACCAACAGAATGAGATTCAGTATGGACAAGTGCCAAGTCCTCCACCTAGGAAAAAGAAACCAAATGCATCAATACAAGAAGGGGAATAATTGGCTCAACAGAACCGAACAAGAAAAAGATATTGGAGTAATTGTGGACAACAGGCTAAACATGAGCCAACAATGTGATGCAGCCACCAAAAGGACAAATGCTACTTTGGGATGCATTAACAGAAGTATTACTTCCGATCATGAGAAATAGTAGTTCCTCTATACTCCTCACTGGTCAGACCTCACCTGGCGTAACATGTCCAGTTCTGGGCACCAAGCTTTAAGAAAGATGCAGGTAAATTAGAAAGGGTCCAGCAGAGCGCAACAAAAATGATCCAGGGTTTGGAAACACTGCCCTATGAGGAGAGACTGAGAAAACTAGGCATGTTCATCCTTGAGAAGAGAAGCCTGAGGGGGATCATGATATCCCTCTATAAGTACCTCAAAGGCAGTCACAAAGAGGAAGGTCAAGATCTCTTCTTGCTGATGCCGGAGTGTAGGACACGGAATAATCGATTCAAGTTGTGACAACCCAGATTCAGGCTGGACATCAGGAAAAGCTTCCCCCTGTCACAGCAATACGACAATGGAACCAGCTGTCTAGAGGGGTGGTGGGCTCTCCCACACTACAGACATTCAGAAAGAAACTGGACAGCCATCTGAGTGGGATGGTGTAACGTAGTGTCCTGCAACAGCAGGTTGTTGGACCTCATGGTCTTCATGGCCCCCTTCCAACTCTACTATTCTATGATTCTATGACCCCAGGATAATGTTTTTCAAAGTCTTGCTAATGAGGCTAATTTGCTGCATCTTCCAGTTTATGGCTCAGCATGAGAATTTCCCTGGAGTTTATGGTACAGTACAAGATCTCCAGGGCAAGATTTTCTTGGGCTCTGCAGCATATGACCCTCAAGGACAAGGAGAAAAGGTGAACAGGGGCTGGGTGGTGTTTTTCCTGCCACAGAAATAGAGACCACACTTGCTCAGCTGAAGAAGGAGGCCGCTTTTGTACAAGGAACCCGTTCGCTGAGAAAAGCAACAACACACACATTTTGCTCCTGCTGAAAGCAGAAAGAGTGTTTGGGTTTGTATACATCAGATAAGTAAGTAATTCAAGCTCATGGGTAATAAGCAGGAAGAGCTTCTGCAACGGGCCTCCTCCTCCCGGTATACCCTTTTGTCTATTTGCCCCAGTACCCATTTCCTATGGAGGTTCCTCTTTCATCTAATCCCTCTAACCACCTTCTTTCGCACTCTCCTCCGTCTCCTCACCTTACTGACTAGAGGTATTGTCAAGGCTTGCGCCACCAAAACCTCCCTTTGGAGTGCCATCCACCCCTCAGCTCGCTTGCCTTCCAGTAACCTATCCCAGGAGACTTTCCCCAGTCTGGCCTTCAGTTGGCCAAAGCTGGCCCTCTTGAAGTTCCAGCTTCTAGTCCCTTATCTCAAAGCAAAGGATGGAGTGATCACTCGCATCCAGAGCTCCCCTAACCTACACTTCATCTATCAGCTCCTTCCTATTGGTCAAGACCAAGTCAAGGCTGTTTCCCCCCCTCGTCGCCTCTCGGACTCTCTGTGTGAAAAACCCTCCCTCTATAGCTTCTAGAAAGAGACATGACCTGGATGTCACCACCGAGTGAATCTCCCAACTAATATCCAGGAGATTGAAATATCCCATAATTACTGTGTCTCTCCCCCAAGATATCCTTAGAATCTGGCCTGTCAGACATCACCCAGGGTCTCAAGTTGACCTGGAGGGCGATAACATACCCCCACTGTCAGGTCTCTTTCCTTGTCAAAACCCCTAAGTTTCACCCAGACTGCCTCTACCGAATCCCCATCTGTGCTGCATTCTATCTCACTGCATCCTATCCCTTCCCTGACGTATAAAGCCACGCCCCCACCCCTCTTTCCCTTCCTGTCCTTTCTAAAAGGGTGATACCCTTCTATGTTCACATTCCAGTCTTGCCTTTCATTCCACCAAGTTTCTGTGATTCCAACCAGGTCATACCCTCCTATTCCCAGGAGAGCTTCAAGCTCTTCCTGTTTATTACCCATGCTCCTCGCATTGGTGTACAAGCACCTCAACTCCTTCCCACCTCTTCCTTTCTTTGGAGTTCCCAGCCTCCTCCTTCCTCCCATCCTCCGTGATACATGGCCCCTTTCTGTAGGAGTCCTGTCAGTCCCTGCAGTACCTCTAAAACCCTGCTCCCAGAGCCCTGATCCTCTCCCCACACTTGTCCAGTGCAGACACATTTCTGGGGGTCCTCAACCACTCCTCCCCCCCCCACGCCGGCTCAGTTTAAAGTCTTCCGGATGAAGCTTACTAGAACATCTCCAAAGGGCCTTTTCCCCATCCTCATGAGCTGTAACCCGTCCCTTGCCAGAAGTCCATTGGCAAGAAACCAAGTGCCGTGGTTGAGGAACCCGAAGTGTTCCTTCTGGCACCACACCCTAAGCCAGTCGTTCACCTCGGAGGCCCTCCTGTCCCTTCCTGGCCCAAATCCCCGGACCAGTAAGATCGATGAGAAGGCCACTTGGGCCTTTAGCTCCCTGAGTTTCTTCCCCAAGGTCTCAAAGTCCCTGGTGATCTATACCACATCCTGCCTGGCCATGTAGTTTGTGCCCACAAGGATCACTAGGAGCGGCTGGTGACCCCCGGAGCGAACAAGATGCTCCACTCTGTCCTTCACATGCCGTATGCATGCACCAGGCAGGCAGCAAACCTCCCTTGTCTCCAGGTTGGGGCGGCACACGGCCGCCTCAGTGCCCCTCAGCAGGGAGTCCCCAACGACAATCACCCGCCGTCATGTCTTCCTGGTGGTGGTGGGCTGCCATGCCCTGGCCCTTGCCTCTCCTGCAGTGGCCCCCTTGCTGCCTGACGTCCAAGGCTGGGAGTTCCTCTGGTCCCCCGAGGCCTCATCAGCCCCAGCCTCCCCAAGTGGAGAGAACCTGCTTCCCAGCTCCAGATTGGTGCCAGGAGAAGGAGGAGGCCCTGCTGGCCTCCTCCTCCTGTGGGCGACATACCTCCATGTCTCCATGGCTGCTCCTCCTGTGGCCTCTCCCTCAGCCCTCTGTCCAGACGGGGGCTGCTTCTGGGGGGCCTGGAGAGCTCTCTTGGCCCTCAGGTGCCTCACCTTCTCCTCTGGCAGGGTCATCAGATTGCACCAAGGGCAGGTGTAACCCTGCTTCTCCTGGGGGAGAAGGGCAAACATGTCGCAGCTGTTGCAGCGGACAGCAACACCCATGACTCCCGCCAAGGCCATCTCCTGGTCTGCCATTGGGATCCCTTCCGAGACCTCACCTTGGTCCCCTGCCTCGTTTGTCCTGCAGTTCCTCTCACTCGCCCAGTTCTGCCAGACAAAAACCCACTCGCACACACACACACAAGGCTAAAATAAACTTAAATTTATAAAATAAACTTAAATTTAAAGTTGAGGAAAGACAAAGCAAAGCACTGCACAGCACCAAAACAAAAACAAATAAACAAAGAAGGAAAGAAGGAAAGAAAGAAGGAATGGAAAGGAAAGGAAAGGAAAACAAAACAAAGCAAAAAAACCCCAAACCCCTCTGCGTCCCAGGGAAGGGAGTCCCCGGACAGTCCGGGCCACAGACAAGGGACGATGCCAAGAGGCCAGAGCCTCTCAATCTGGAGAGCTGCAAGCATAACAGCAAACAAGTCTTTTTGGAAAAGGTCTCCATTCTCACCTTTGAGAACTGGAGGTAGGAGCAGGAGTCAATTATTTTAATGCACTGTTCAGTAATTTCACCTGTTGCAGAAAGAACCAGGTTCCAAAAGTTTACAACTATTTGACATCACTGCCACCCATGGATTGTGATCACATCTTTTCCAGCACCACGGTGAAAGAGATTTGTCAATTGGTTGTACTGCCTAAGAACAACCTTCATTGCAGCTTCCTGCATTTGTACCAGAATTGTGAAAATGTAAGGGCATATTGGAGTCAGGACCATCCATCCTCTATTATTTGTGTGATCTGGTCTGCTTCCTATACTAATGTTAACCCTGACAGATTTCTGAAGGAGAGATCAATGAACCATTTATGTAGTATGAAGGCTAGACCTTTCATAGAACCATTTTGGGCTAAGTTGTGTTTTAATTAAGATTGTTTTATATGGATATTTTAACTTATTGTTTTATCTATGTTGTAAGCCGCCCCGAGGCTTCGGCGAATGGGGCGGCATAAAAATGTTTTAATAAATAAATAAATAAATAAATAAATAAATAAATAAATACTATTGTTACCAGCATTTCTGGTAATTTTTTAGAATTATGTAATGCCTAAAGACATCAGGATGCTATTCTACCAACATTATCTGGAAACCTAACACTCTGTATTGTACATGACTAGCAGGTATAAAAGTGTCTGTACATGAGCTGTGATTTTCTAGTTGAGTTTACCTCTACCTGGTAATATATTATCATTAGTGACTGCAGGTACTGGGGCACCAATCAATAAAGCAGTAGAGGTTCAAACAATTGATCTTATCCACAGACCTGAGTGTTCATTTCCTCACAAACTGAAAACTGAGATTCTGTCACACCATACAAAGTGGTGCTGTGGTCTGCAGGGGAATTGGAAAATTACACTACCCTTCTCCATTGCATAAAGGGTGCATTCAAGAAAATAGCTGACTTTTTTCACTCTAAAACACATGTGAGAATGGCTTCAAAAGCCTGGGAGAAGTCATGGAAGCTAGTGCACATTTACTTCACCTAAGAAAACACTCCACTAGACAAGATGATTTTGTATGCAACAAACCCCAGAAAAATTGAAAAGGATGTCAAATGTGACCTTCTGCAACAAAGGAGTTCATTCCCGATGCTGGCTCCAACCTCATTCAGTTTCAGAAGTGGTATTGTCCAGTTTTAGATGACCCAACTTCATATATGTATGTATGTATTTATTTATTTGATTTATATACCACTTTTCCAAATGAACTCAAAGTGGCTTACCTCATTCTCCTGCTGCTCTCAATCTTATCTCCACAGCAACAGCCCGGTGAGGTAGGTTAGGCTGAGAACTAGTGACTGGCCCAAAGTCACCCAGTTGGCTCCATGGCTGAGCAGGGATTGCTTGGGATCTTAACCACATCACATTGGATCTAAAATATTAAATACAAAAAATTAGTATTTTTCTCTTTCATTTTTAAGGTTTCTGTGGTAGAATTCACAGGTTATGCAGCATTATTTGGTTCTTTCTGGTTGTGTTTGTGTTTAACAACACAAACTGAGCAGACTGCATCTAATTGGAAAAAGAGCTGGGAAGATGGGGCTGCTTAACATTTTATGCAAGTCTATGTCAAACAAAGCATTGCATGTCTTCAGCATTGATCCAGTCCTATTCAGAACTGGACATGATAATACTAAATACAACAAGTTCAATGCTGAAAAAGCATAATTTAAATTCGTAAAAACAAGAAGTTTGGCCAAAGCCATTTTGACATGCAATATTCGTCAGTGGCCTAAATACAGAAAAATAAAAAAACAAACAAAACTATCCAAAGGAGCACTTGCAAAATTACAGAAAATGGCAGGGTTTAAACTGGTGGTAAGCACTTGTGCTCATTTAAACCCTATTATTTTCTGTGATTTAACCAGTGCCATTTTCCCATCCTAAATTCCTCCCTTCCCTCCTTGCCAATGCTTCCTTGGGCAAATTCAGACCTTTGTTGAACTTCCCTCAATTTCTGCTTCAATCTAGCATGAATTCTCCTGCAACTGTTTCAAAGTTAAAATTAAGACTTTAAGGGATGTAAGCATGAATTCTTTGTGTGACCTGTGGTTTGGTCCTGTCAGAAATCCCGGAATATCAATTTGAGAAGAGGGAATAAAACTCGGGTTCGTGGGAAAGACCAAGCATCTAGACCATCTGAGGCTTTATTGTATTTACCCCAAGGTTCCTGCGGTACTCTCACAATAATGCTTGCATTACCGGGCAGGCAGAGATGAACTCTGCTGCAAAGCTTCAACACAACTAGAGAGTTTTTATACACTCCCAGTCACATACAGGTACAGGGCAATTGATGACAGAATGTAGAGATTACAATAAGATTTTGAGGTTATCACATCTAGAACAGATAAAGAAATGTCAGTCAATCACACAGTAACAATGAGATTACAATATTTCTAATTGCCTGTATTGACACTTTAGTTCAGTAGCTTGAATCCATCTCCAGGTCTGCATAGACATGTAAATTCAAGCCACTAAAACTATGCATGAGTTCAAGACTCCTATCTAGACTCTAAACATTCTGAATTGGCCAAGGCACATGGAGCCTCTGGGCTAGGAAGATACTTCCTTGAATTCCAACAATGACTATTTACAATGTATAATTGGACTAAATGGCCTATCTACTGTAGCCCACAGCTAAAGGTGAGAGAAAGGAGCAGGGAATGCCATTTTAAACAGTGACAGCTTGGTTTTGAGAAGGAAGACAGGATTTGATCTCACAATGCAAAGGCACGCAGGAGTAATGCTTTTCAGACAGAATTTATCCAAATTTTCCCAACAGCCCTCAGCACTGAAATGATAGCTGCCCCCAAACTCATAATCCTCGAGATTCTTCCTCAGTCTAAGCAAATTGACCTAATCCTTCATAAGTCCATGGACCTGTTGAGGGCATCAACCTTAACACGGTCTAGCAGTATTTCACTCCAGGTTTCTCTGAATGCAATTCTAAGAAGATAACTGTCAAAAGAGCATTGCTCCATTGATCCTCAGAAGGTCTCAAAAGATGCATAAGAAAGATGCCCAGCAGCAAATCTTCTCAAAATAATGAATTCAAAGAGAATTAGACAAGTTTCAGGTCCTCCAGTTATGCAAAAAGGTAATTGTTTGAATAGGAAATATTTCTGTTTTCTCCAAGAACTGAAATTACTCTTAGAAAATATCATCATGTCCTGATAATAGCCTGGCTGCTGCTGTTCATGTACTCTAGCTTGTCAGAGTCTCTTTATTAATGGTGAGAATGAATTACCAGGACCCGCAGGGAAGACTGAATTACCTTGAACCCAGCACTTTTATTGGTGAGATCACCCAGGCCCCCTGCAGTTACTTATGACAGCAAGCTACCAGATAGTGGTCTCCACCTTCAACTACCAAATCATAGCCCATTTACAGACACTTTTATAACCTGTACACCAATACAGAGTGTTATGTTTCCAGATAATCTTAGTATAATAGCATCCTGCTGTCTTTAGGCATGACATAATGTTCTAAACCGATCAGAAATACTGGTAACAATAGTATGGAAAACATTACTGATTGCTTTATTGACCTATCAATGGAGGAGACCTCTTTGCAGTTTGGATCCTGTTTAAACATGCAAATATGTCTGATTGAGGAACCGTTCAGGAAATCTGGTTTGACAACTACACTGTGCAGGCGCTTGCCTCTGTGGAACTCGATGCTTAGGTGGGTCCATTCAGAAACAAATGAACACCACAGTTTTAGTTTTATTGCAGTTGACAAGAACACAGGTATTTCCTCACTAATAGTGAGCAGCAGCTTCTTGGTCCCTTCAGGAATTTCATCTTCTTAAAGTAACTGCAGCACTAAACAGTGACCTGGCCTGGAATGCTGGTGCCTTCTGAGAAAGGAGTGCAGGTTTGATGGCAGTTATTTGGATTCAAAGAAGGCAGGCCAAACTGTCATTGCCACAATTATTGGGATTCTTTTATTTGCATGGAAAGCACATGTGTGCACCTTCCTCTTCCGTATACTACCCAATAGTTGAGGCTGGTTAGCAAAAGTTTAAAACACATAAACAAGAAAGAGAAGAGAAAAAAATTACTATGAGACAAATAAAACCGCAGCATTTGCAACCAAATCAGCAGAGGTACAGCAGTGGTACAGGGTAAAATGCAATATTAAAGCTAAAGTTAAAAAGTTAACTGTTCAAATACTGGGGAAGTAAAAAAGTTTTCACTTGGAGCTGAAACGAATACATAGTAATGATACCTGAGATATTGATCCTGAGATATTGTCAGCAGAGCTGAGCTAATGTATTTTGCTGCTTGAGGCATGGCAAGAGGTCTGTCATGCCTAACGACTCAGAGGAGTCTTTAGCACACATAAGAGAGCAAGAGGCTCCCAGCGAGAGTCAGGCTTTAGAGCAAGAAGATTTCTACTTGGTGCCCATAGCACAAATGCCCCACCACCACCCGCCACCTGACTTTGGTGAAGTTTTTGTCCAGCCTGCAGACCACATTCTTCAGAGAGATAACATTCCTGAGCAGAGTGTGAGCCAGCCCGTTGCCATGGAGAATGTCCAGCTGAGGAGAAGACAGGCGTTTGAGCCAATTAGAAGAGAGGCAAAGTCAAAGAAGGAGGGAGAGGAGTTTATCTAACCCTCATGGGGAGGGGCATTCCCGTCGGGTTAAGAGTGCATCATAAATCTGAGATAAGTCAGAAAGGCGGGGGCAACTGTGTTGCTTAGAACTACCATTAACAGGTCCCGTATTATTCATTGCCTGCTTATCTTTGAAGTTGTTTAGAATAAAAAGCTTTAAACCTTTATTGCCTGTACCTGTGTGAGTAATTAGAAAGAGTGCTCCGGCCTCACGACAAGGGCCGGCCCTCCCATGGAGCAGGGTGAGGTAGCTGCGTCGGGGCGGTGTGGGTGGAGTGGTCAGCAGTGCTGCTCCTCCTTGCCTCAACAGCAGACCCATTGCAGATGCCCCACCTCCCAGAGGTGCCCTCCAGAAGCCCACCAACTGTGCCACAGGGAGAGAACAGCTGGCAAGACTCTCTGGAGAAAGTGCCTGCTTCACTTAACATGCTCCTCTTGCTGCTTTCTTTTGCTGCTGCTACACGGGCTCCTTGCAGAGCCCTTGTGACTGGGAGAAGTGGTCGTGAGGCTCTTGCAAGGCCCAGGCAGCCCTTGCACAAACCCCACCTCATAGGCGAACTTTCTTCTGGATTTGGTGGCAAAGTGGGGCGGGTGAGAAAGCTTTTGCCAGAACTGCAAAGCAACAGATGCTCCCCCCACTGCCAAAGTTAAAGTGCATAGTACCCAAGATGACTCAAGTTATCTCTGTGCCCTAGGAAGGAAATCCCACAATCTGTCCTCCTCCCAGAAAAAACACTATAATGAATTTTTCGTGCTTCCTTTTCTTTATACTCCAAACCATTTCTCTTGGGTGGTCACTTTATTCTGTTTAATGGTACAGCTGGCCCACCAGAGAGGACACCTTCAGACAGAGGACTGACTTTTTTTAACTCTCCAACATAGAGACTTGTCCTCTGTAGCAGTGGGGAACCTGGCCAAATTTGACTTGTAACCTTCTCAAGAGTTAAAAAGCCAGCAGCAAACTGAAAAGTGAAGTTCAGGGGGTTGAGGAGAAGCATCATAGGCCTAATTCTCATGAGGTGGTAAGCCTGTATCTACCCAGGATCACTTTCCACTGCAGCTCGTAACTTTCAACCAAAAAATGCTCCTTCGCACTAATATAGGTGTCAGGGAGAAAAGTCCTAGCCTCACCTATTCCCTGACATATTTGTTTCTGTGTGACACCTGAAACTAAGGAGGGTCCTTCAGTCATGTGACCAGGGTACAGCCCAGACAGAGGCCTCCATTCCCTCAGCCAGAACCAGGGCCACAGGTTCTGCCTCTATGAGATGAAAGTATTCCCACTTTCCCTTCGACTCCCTGTGGACGCTCTTGCAGAAGGGGCTGCGGGTTTCTGCACTGGCGGAATCCCAAGCGAAAGGCCAGCGCTTGAAGCTTAACAAGCTCCCCTGGGAACAGCCAAGAACACAATCCCTGATGCAGGAAAATGGGGAACATCTCACAGGATCCATCCATCGCATCCTGCCACCTGGCCCGCAAGAGCAGGAGAGAAATCTTTTCATTGTGTAGGGACTGAAAGACCAGGTAGTGCTGCTGTGAGCCAAATCTATTGATGGCTATGCCAAAGATCCACTGTAGAGTGCCTTTTCTGCAGTGGTGGTAAAGCTCACTGTCTCAGAGACCCCAACACTTTCTTCCCAGAGACTTCTGACTGAGCCACAGTGCAAATGGATGATAAGGACTTCCCCCTACCCAGAAGGTTATTTTCCAGGCCCCTTTCAAGCTCCAAATTTTCCTTCACTCACTTACTTGCTGGAAACTGAGGGCTTCTTCCTCCCTGATATGTTGAACTGCCTCAAAAGTGCAGTCTTTACCTAGTGGACAAATATATATAACCTGGATATAACCTGGATTTTCTGCACCTGCACATCTCCAGTAACCTCCAGTAATCTCTTGTAATTGCCCTGGATCCCTCTAAATTAGCTCCTGGGGCTCTCTTGTATAGGAGGTAAGTCTTTTATAGCTGTAAACATTTTGATTTTTGATTTCAACTGGCTTCCATGACTTTCCCCCCTTTCTCCCTTTCCTTTTCCCTCCCACCCAGCTTTTAATTCCTTCACTGACAAGAGGGACACTTTGTAACACAGAACTTTAGAACGATCTTCTTGGAAAAGATTTTGCTGAGAAAAACTGCAGATCATCTCAATGTGGATCAAAGGAAAAGACCATAGTGTGTAAAGGGGAAAACCAGTTTGCATACAAGCATTCTCTTTGTGGATCTTTATGTCAAATATTCAGCAGGGCTTCCCTAAAGAATGTGTTTTTATAATTCATGACTAGACAAATGAGAAATAATTTATTAGGTAGGCAAAACTCAAGTTTATAATTTATACATTATACATTTATTTAAAAATCTTCCTATCTGTTGTAAACTTCCCAGAAAGCATTGTCTATTTGACAGTATAAAAATAAAATAAATAAATACAATCATCATCTATTTATCCCCCAGGTGACTTGCAAATATTGACTTCTCTTAAACCTTATAGCTTAAATTTTTTAACTACCTTGAAAGTGTTACGAGGGTCATTCAATGTATTCTAGGTATCAGGTTGATTTGCTATTGATGTGGGTAATTTAATTATTTCATTAGTTAATGACACTATCTGAGGGTATACATGAAAAATTTCAAGTAAGTGTGATCATTAGTTCCCTAATAATCCTCAGTGAAAGACGACCATAATGACTGATGCAACAATGTTGAAGAAAATCAAGTACCGCACTGTGATTAAGTTCCTTACAAAACAAGGAAAAGTCAAAAAATCATTCACGAAGAGATGGTGGCCATTTACCAGGACTCTGCACCTTCATTATCTACTGTTCAAAAGTGGTCAAGTGAATTTAAAAGGAGCAGAGAAAGCACTGAAGATGATCCTCGCTCGGGCGGGCCGGTTACTGCCACTACGAAAGAAAATGTGAAAAAAATTGAGAAAATTGTATTAGAAGATTGCCGCATAAAAATCAAAATGTTAGCAGAGATGACAAACCTATCCGTTGGTACCATATTTACTATTTTTCATGACCATCTTAACCTTTCAAAGGTCTGTGCAAGATGGGTGCTGCGAATGCTCATGGCGCCTCAGAAACAAGTGCGAGTCGAGTGCTGTAGGGAGTATTCAGAGCTCTGTGGTGAAGATCCATTGAGTATTTTCGACCGGATTGTTACTGGAGATGAAACTTGGGTTCATCACTATGACCCTGAAAGTAAGCAGGAGTCCATGCAGTGGCATAAAAAAGGTGCTGACCCTCTGAAGAAATTCAAAGTCACTCCATCAGCGGGAAAATTCATGGTCACAGTGTTTTGGGACTCAAAGGGAATTTTATTGATTGAGTACATGAAAAAAAATGTGAAACCATAAACGCAGCGTCTTACACAACCACTCTGCATAATTTAAGAGAAGCAATTAAAGAAAAAAGGCAGGGAAAACTGATCGCAGGTGTGTTGCTTCTTCACGACAATGCGCCCGTTCACATGGCACGTATTTCAAAGGCTGCTGTGCGAGACTGTGGTTTCTAAGACATAAACCACCCACTCTATAGCCCAGACCTGCCCCCCCAGTGACAACTACCTATTCCCAAATTTAAAAAAAGATCTTTGTGGAAAGTGATTTTCCGACAATGAAGAGCTCAAGGCGGCAATTAACACACAGTTTTTAGACAAAGAGAAAGGGTATTTTTTACAGGGAATTGAAAAGTTAATTTCTAGATGTAATAAGTGTATTGAAGTAATGGGGGATTACACTGAAAAATAAAAATTATTTCAATTTATTCTTCCTTTTTCTTCATGCTGATACTGAGAATACATTGATCGCCCCTCGTATCACTTAATGACAGCAGGAAGTTCCAAAGAAGCATATCCTCAGATCCAGCAGGAATCACTGATTTATAAAACAGGAGAGCTGGAAGGGGCCAGGATGGCCATTGGGTCCAACTCTCTGTTTACTGCAGGACTCTAACTCAGATGGCTGTCCAGCTGCCTCTGGAATGCCTTGAGGTCCCCAGTTCCCCAGTTTGCTCATCACTGCAACACATGGTTTATTAAATGGTGGGTCATTGTGAAGGAAGCAGGAAGTAGCAAGTGTGTTAGTTCTTCCTGCCTGTTGCACTTGCAGAGCTAAACAACCTGCTCCATCCCTCGGTTGTTTGTTGTGATGTCCAAACTCAGAATAGTGGACAGTTAGGAAAGAGGCAACCCCAAGTTAGAACCCAAGTACAAGCCATGGGTTCTAGCTTGGGGTTCTCTCTCTCCCAACAACTTGCAGCAATATTTTATTGACCCATAACAACTGCACAAAACTGCAGCAATAAAATATAATATAAACAAGAAAGATAAAAATTAATTATTAAAATGTCGGGCAAATAAAAAGGTGGCAAAAAGAATAAAGCATAGGCACCGGGTGCATCTGTTTAGGTACCTGACTCCACAAATGGGGAGCCACAACTGAAAAGGCCCTAGGGACCTGTGAAATCATTTTTTTAAAAAAACAAATATGATTTCTTTCCTTTTATTTTCCTTTAGCTGATCTGGGGCAGCATGTACATGCCCTTCTGTTAATCTACGTGTCTGTTTTACCTGGTCCTTGGCAGGAATCTAGACATATAACATGTTCCAGGTGTAAGAAATCCATGCTGGGTTTTCCATGCAGTGCTACTAAAGCATAAACATTCTATTACACACTGAACCAGTATTCCAAAACTGAAAACTTAGAAATTAGGAAGTCCACTGTTCTCGTCCTACATTCCACAGTGCAGCTTCACAAATTCTCTGCACGGCTGCATAGTTCATGTTTACAACTTTTTGGCAAGACATCTCCCAAGTCTGATCAGCCTGCTCTATTTTGCAACTGCACTAGGTCAGGAAATACAATATACCATAAGCAACTCAAGGACAAATATTGGGGGGAGGGGGGCTTTACCAGCAAGGGCAAGAAAAAGGAGATAGTTTCAGTCTCTATACAGGGACATTTGAGATTCACCTATCAGGGCTCCCCATCTTTCTGTCTTAGAAATGAAAAATGAGCTTCATCACTCCAGGTATGCAATAGTAGCACTCTTAAGGCTTAAACCACAAATAGTCCATGTGAATATCCTCCCTATTCTTAAATAGACTACCCCCCCTCCCTGCCCCCAGCATTCTGGCTGCCAGCATTGCTGCGCACAGGGACTTGGTCCTACCTGGGATTCTGGCTGTTTTTTCTTCCATTGTAGCTCAGTCTTCCCAGTTTGCTAGGAGCCATGGCATTGGTGGGGGGAACTGCCGTGACACTACAGTGCAGGAGAATTTCCTTTGGGGTCACGTTTCACTCTGGGGTGTCAGCCACAGCGGCTGCTGAGCAAAACAATCCAGGGAGCCTTTCCAAAAGGAGCCATGTGGCCTTGACTGAAAGGTCAACACTAATATTATCCCTGCAGTCAGAGAGGAGGCTGGAGGAAGCACCAGGCCCCATGCCTGGCTGGTGACAGCTTGTACTTCTAGAATAACCTTCCATAATTCTGCACCCTCTAGATGGCCTTGGAGTGCAACTCCTATCATCCCCAGTTAGTTGTATTGCGCAGGTAGGATGGGAGTCGCCTGGAGGGTGCTGAGTCATGGAAGAATCCATATTCTTTTAAAATTATTGTAGCTATTCAAAATAATATAAGTGTACATGTCTATCCAGAAGTTGAATGAAGCAGGTAAGTGTGTATAGGATTGCAGTGTCAGGGAATGATAAGTCCTGTACTGATCTGTGAAGATATCTGAATTCTATTAAGAGCCAGTGTTGCTTATTATGGTTGCCCGATGCTTATTGTTAGAAACTGTCACACCGATCCACAATTCAGAGGATCGGAAATCAGTTTCTCGTCAGGGCAAATAGGTTTATTTGCAATTGAATGCATAGATCCATGAGTGCCTAAATAGGAACCCCCAGTGCTAATTTCCTTAGGGTTATATAGAATACACAAAAGGGGTAGTGAATACAATACACAGGAAGGTGATTGGATACTTTGATATGGATAGGAAAGTGATTGGATACACGTCACAATACCATAAAGAAAAGTTACAGTTCACTCTAATCAGATGCCTTTGATAGGCCTTCTAAACTAAAGTTACCTTGAACAGGCTGGCCAAGTTAAGTAGACAAAAAGGTTACATGTGTGAACTTACAGGGTTAGGGAGGCACTTTAGCAAGCCTATAAAACACAGAGATTACACTTTGACAGTTACCCACTAACGGAGTGGGGTCATTTGGTCTTCACCACCAGACACCGAGGCATCCTTGATCTATTTATGGCAAGGCAGTGAGGCGGGATGATAAGTCTTGTTTTTCTGAGTACAGCTTTCCCCACTTTTTACCATCCCGCCAAACTGCCAAGTGTAACATGACCCTGCATATATTTGAGGCAACACAGTCAGGTAAAACCATAGCTCAGCCCACTGTAGGTGTTCCTCACTCCGGGGTGTTTTGTCCACAGGGGTTGTCATCATATGAGTACTCTGTATACTACACAACTCATGACAACAGCATCTTTTTCCACCTTGCCTTACCAAAAATGCTATCCCACCAGTCCATGTATATAACTGTGGTGTTTTTACTATGAGGCCTCCCTCTGGCCAACCATTCTTGAGGTATTTTGGGGTGCTGCAATTGGCAACAGCTTCTATCGAAAGACAGATTCCTCCTGACCAGGGAGACAGGCCAACAAGCCCCTGAAGCCTCACCTTGAAGGTGCAGACTGTCTGTGCAGGTGAGGGCCATTTGGGTAGAGAAACACAGAAGCACAAAAGCAGAGCGATTCAGAAGGGACCTCCTGGTGCAACCAGTCTGACCCCTGGCTCCAGCCAGCTCTGTTCATGACATGCCTGCCCTATGCATGTCTGAGAAATACTAGAATAATTGTTGGCAAGCGCTGCCAGTAACAGCCTCAGTTGGAGAACCAAGGAAGCAATTCTCCCAAGCCACTTTTACCAGAATGAAATGTAAAGCAGCTTATAAAGCATTGAGCTTTTAAATGTGATACTCCAAAGAAACAGTTTTGTTTTCCACAAGTGTTGCAAACCCTGTCCTGGCTTGCCAGCAATGCAGTGTCTAGCAACTTCATATGGCAAGTTGCTGTAGTTGAGCTTTGTATGTCTGAAATGGCATCAGCTGTTTCATTACAAACATTGAATGCAGATACTAGCACTAATGTCATGGTGATTTGGGAAAACTCCAAATGGTGGAAGAACGGCACAGAGAAATGAATACCCTACCCCCCTTTTTGACAATGTCTTCCACCACTGTTTGAACTACTTCTCTGCAGTTAGGGCAAGCGCCCTTGGGGAATTCTGTAATAATTCAGAGATTGGGGACAAGGTATCCAGTGCCCTATCCTTCTGTAGGGAAAGCCATGAAAGCCTTCTGGCTACTAACCCTATAAGTCCCATGGGTGATTTCCATGGTTAGAAGGCAAATCCATGTTGTGAAACTGAGTCCAGAATCCCTGTAGAGGGTTTTCTCCTGTGGGGGTTTGTATTTGCCAGTGTGAGCCATTGAGCTAGGCATGTTTGCTGACCTCCATCTTTTGGCCAGCACCAAGTTGTCTTGTACCTATACTGTGTATTCCAGACTGTACCAAGTTGCACTTACCAGCCCCATTTGTGTGAATAATGCATAGCAGTCAGCATCCACATGTAGTTGCCCATCCAAGCTGCAGGCCAGGGCCTTTCCAGCTTAGCAAAAACAAAGCCACATGCTAGCCACTGCACCAAATTCTCTCTCTCACACAGGGAGCCTATTACAGCATATGCCAATTGGCTGTAAGGTTGTTGCTAGTCCACCATCATCACCCCAAGTGGTAGAGTGCTTTCAGTGGTCCTTACCTGTAGCAGCTTCACGTGGACATTGTTTTTCCTATGGACCTGTGAAATCATTTTTTTAACAAATATAATTTCTTTCCTTTTACTCTCCTTTAGCTGATCTGTGACAGCATGTGCATGCCCTTCTACATGTCTGTTTTACCTGGTCCTTCGTGGGAATCCAGACATATAACATGTTCCAGGTATAAGAAATCCATGCTAGGTTTTCACCAGTGCTACTAAAGCATAAACATTCTATTACACACTGAACCAGTATTCCAAAACTGAAATTAGGAAGTCCACTGTTTTCTTCCTACAAGGACATATAGTATAGAAGGGAGTAACAAAATTAACAGAAGTACACAGAGACAGCCAGAGTAACAACTTCAAGAAACTCCCCCTTTTTCCTTCAGCATTATCATCTAGACTACTTAGCATTAGGCAAATGATAGTTTCTTTGATCTAAGTCTTCAAGCTGGAACCCGATCCTGGTCCCTGATAGGCTGCTTTTCTTTGGGGCTCTCCTCCCTTGCCCCCTCCAGTTGTGGGCCCTTGGCTGACCCTGACGTCAGCTTCTTCTCATCCTGGTCTGTTATGCTGCTGGTCCTCCCTTGCAGGTTGATGTTTGAGCAGGAACTTCAGGTCCTCCACGAGTTCCATGGTCCTCTGGTCTCCTTGTGGTTTTTGGAGCTTTTCTCAGCCTGGTGTAACTTTCCCACTTAGGCTCCTCAGATCTCACTGCTGTGCGTGGCAAGGGGCACCTGGGCGTGGTCCTCCCACTGCATCAATGATCTCCAGGCAGTCCAGTCTCAGGCGAGTCAGCTGACGTAAGACAGCAGTCCCCCTTCCCTTGTGCCATTGCAAGCCGTAGGCATCAACCAGCCAGTGGCCACAGCTTCACACACTGCAGGCAGTCGGTTAATCAGGCATGGCTGCTTTGGCCTTGCCAGGCAGCCAGCATGGCCACTCTGGGCTAGAAGGAGTGGTGCCAGCCAGCTAGCCATTGCCGCAGTAGGACAGGAAGAAAAGCCTGCTGAGTCTGGCGCTGGAAAAGACCAGCTCCAGCCCCCCTCCCTCCTTTTTCACACTTCCATGTCAGTAGTTGCCCTGTGCTGGGGAACAGCCATGAGCATCCCAAGAAAGCGCTGGCTGCCAGTTTTCCAAGCCTGTATATATAACACTATATATGTATAGTGGGAGTCTGACAAACCGCCTTCTTTCTTTCTTGAGGCAGCCTAAATTCCCCCCTCCCCTTGAAAGTCAGAAAGCCAGATACTGCACCTGTCCTTGTGAGGTTTGCATCGTTTTCCTTGGTGACCCAACGAAATCCAGCAGATGTGCATTGGTCTGTGACTTCAGTGGCAATTAAAAGATTGTTCATATAGCATTAAAGAACAGCATTAAAGTCGCTGGTCCATTTAAACAAGTCCCTAGCCAGTGTTTGAGAGAAAGATGGGTAAATTCCCTCCTCCCCTGAGCGAGGGTGGTTAGACACAACTGGCTTTTCCTTTAAGCTGTTTCCGAAAACTGCACCTCATCCCCAGCATTCTCAACGGTCTGTACACAAGGCTTAGTGCACGGGCACCCAATGCCTAGTGCACAAAAACTTGGATAACAAAACTTAATGCAAAACAAAAACAGAAAGCAATGGAAAGATCTTAGAAGAACATTAGCACAGACGCATGCACACACACAAAGAGGAAGAGAAAAGTGGATAGCAGCACTGATTACAAACTGAGAATTTAAACACCAAATCCCAAGCCTTTTGACCACCTCAAACAATGAGGATGGCTGGTCTATGGCTTTCTCAAGAGTAGCTCCTTGAAGTACAGGCAACCAGAGTTCTCATAGCAAGCTGGATGCCTCTCTCTCTCTGTGAGGGAGCAACTTGCTAGCTCGAGAAACCCCTGCTTTCTTTTCTTTCCTGGGTCCCAAAGGTAGCCAGATTGAAGGGCTGGTGATTCTAAACCACAGACACTGGGCTAGGATTCAACTGCCCATTCCTGGTCTCCTGGCCATGAAAGATATTATTGCATCCAGACACGATGACAGAATCCCCAGAGCTTCTCCCCCCCCCCCCCCCCCCAAACCCATACTCATGCTGCGCTGCTGGCTTTTGGAGGGAAGAGAGTGAGTTCTACTCTCCCTCTTCTTTTCTGTCCTCCCCCAGTGGAAACCAGTCTGCACTCATCCAGCAAGTTCAGACTTTCAATCTAACAAATGCTTGTGCAGGAGCTCCAGCTGTTAACTGGTATGCTGATAGTAAAGTTGCAACTGTTCTGAAAAGAGTCTGAAAATCGATAGACCCTTCAGGTGGCCACTTAGCCCCACTGTCCAATTGATGCTGGGGCCAAATAGAATTTCAGTCGACATTTAGTTTCTTTTTCTTTGAGATGGAATCACTTTTGAACTTTTTCCCATTTTCCAAAAGACAACCCAGAGGTGTGCACATTTGTTTTGACTTACCTTGACCCATTGAACTAGTGGAGGAGACAGTATTCCAGATGAGATATTCAAAATCCTAAAAGACGATGCAGTGAAAGTGTCACACTCAGCATGCCCAAAGAGGGGCAATACCAAAGATTGTTCCTACAAGCTAGACTCCAGTAGTAAGTGGAACAAGAACTATCAGAAGTATAAACAGGGTTTCAAAGAGGCAGAGGAACTATAGATCAAAATACCAACATACACGGAGGAAGCTAGAGAGTTCCCAGAAAAGCATCTACTTCTGCTTCATTGATCATACTAAAGCCTTTGATTGACTGATCACAACCAATTTTGGTCAGCTCTTAAAGAGATGGGCATACCGGACCATCTTATTTGTTTCTTGAGAAACTTGTCAAGAAGCAATAGTGAGAATTAGACATAGAACTAGAGATAGGTTCAAAACTGGGAAGAAATACAGCAAGGTTGTATATTGTTCCCCTGCCTATTTAACTTATATGCAGAGCACATCATGCGAAAGGCTGGGCTAGATGGATCACAAGGTGGAATTAAGATTCCTGGGAGAAATATCAATAACGTCAGATATGCAGATTATACCACTCTAATGACAGAAAGTGAAGAGGAACTAAAGAGCCTCTTGATGCAGGTGAAAGAGGAGAGAATAAAAGTTGGCTTGAAACTTAACATCCAGAAAACTAAGATCATAGCATCTAGCCCTATCAATTTCTGGCAAATAGATGGGGAAGAAATGGAGGCAGTGACAGATTTTATTTTCTTGGGCTCCAAGCTCACTGCAGATGGGGACTTCAACCAAGAAATTAAAATACGGTTGCTCCTTGGAAGTAAAGCTATAGCAAATCTAGACAGCACACTAAAAAGCAGAGACATCACCCTGCCAACAAAAGTTCATATAGTCAAGGCCATGATTTTTCCAGTTGCAATGTATGCCTATGAAAGCTGGACCATAGGGAAAACGCCTAAGAATTGAGGCCTTTGAATTGTGGTGCTAGAGGAGACTCCTGAAAGTCCCATGGACCGCAAGGAGATCAAACCAGTCAGTCTTAGAGGAGATCAACCCTTACTGCTCTTTAAAAAGCCAGATACTGAAGATGAAACTCAAATATTTTAGCCATGCAATGAGAAGGAAGGACTCACTGGAGAAGAGCCTAATGCTGGGAACAATTGAGGGCAAAAGAAGATGGCAGAGAATGCAATGGGGTCACTAAAGCAATCGGAGTGAGCTTGTGTGAGGGGGGTGCTCACACACTTATGTGGGATCCGCTTCTCTCAGACCCAAACCAGGTCTGGATCCTGGCCAGATTTCACTTTATCTGTACCAACAAGAACCTCCAAAAACCTCTTCCATCCAAGGAGTCCCCTTCCACTTTGTTCGAACTAGCCTCTTCCCATAGAGTTCAACTCTACTCAGGAGTCACTGGTTGTCAGGCAGGGAAGGGCAGCTTGTCAGACTCTAACCAGAGGCTTTCTCTCTCTTCCTGTGGCGGAATGTGATTGTTTGCATTCCTATATGTTAGAAAGACTTCACCCCATGCCTTATCCAAAATGGAGTTTAATTTTACTTCTGTAAAGACCATCTCAGCCATAACTTTGACATCCCCCTATGAAGGTTTGAGTGGTCTGAAAAAGCAAGCTCAAGTAGGCGGTTGAGGCTGCCTGAAGACATTTGCCTTATTTTGGCCAAGTCCAACAGAGTATGATGGGGGAAGCTCTCATGGGAGTGTTATTTCTGAGAGCAAAAGGGACCCTGTTTCAGTGTGTCCCTGCTCTGTGATTTGGTCTGCTTTGGTCCCCTCATCTGTTAACAAATCACTGTCAAATCCTGCAGGCTTGAAGAATAGGACTCTAAAAGGTTACCTCTGGAGCTCACTATCTTCATAAAGACTTGAATCAACTAATGGAAAGCACATGGATCAAAAATGCATGCGACACAGGAATGAGGGGGACCATCAAACTTAAGAAAACTTGACTGGAACTTCAAATGTAATTATTGAACTGGAAAGTTCAGCTTTAAAAAAAAAACAAGCAAAGTTTATTTTGTAAACAAAAACCTGCCATGTAAAACACCCCATACATAAATAGAACAGGAAGAGGGGAAGAGAGATTTTGTGAACCCTAGATGGCATCTAGGACATCACAGTATTTCCTCTCTGAAGTGGGAAACAAAACTGATCAGCCCCAGCTCTTCCCAATCACTATGGCACCATCTCTGACCAGAATCTGACAAGGCAGGCATCTGAGTAGCTCCTCCTGCATCAGAACAATACCTTGTTTAGATTAAGGGGCCTGGGCAGAGACAGCAACTTTCTAGGGCAAAATAACACCCAGTTGGCTCTTTGAATCAGCAGACACCTACTAGGCTTGCGGCTGCAGTACCACCCTCCGGCCATCTTCGGTGGTGGTGGTGGGACTAGTGCAGCACAGCTGGGATCCAGCAAGTAGTCCCCTGCTGAACCACTTTTGTTGTTGTTGTTTAGTCACAAAGCTGTGCCGGACCCATCACGACCTCATGGACAACATTCCTCCAGGCTCTCCTGCCCTCCACCATCCCTCAGAGTCCACCCAAGCCCACACCCACTGCCCCAGTGACTCCATCTAGCCAGCTCATCCTCTGCTTACCCATGGCTAAAAAAGAGAAGAGATGCATTGCTGCAAAAGAGAAAAGGGGGCACCAGTTTGCATAGCATTGGTAAATATATAAGTGCATGTTTAGAAATAAATTACAATGTAAAGAGAAGTGTAATGTATCTCTGCATGGGGAGGAAGGCTGAGAGACTGGCATTCCTGCTATCCTTTGATGGGCAGCTTCAAAGCCCCTTCTTATGGTTCTTCCACATTAAACTATGTTCAGCCTGGGCAGTCCATCTAGAAGAGGACACCCTCAAAGAGAGGTCTATGGTCTGTAAACAAGGACAGCATCCAATAAGCTGGAACTGCTAAATTACGCTGCACTAGCGTGACTTAACCTAGCACACTATATTAGCTGGGGCACTGGTTTCCCCAGGATAATCCCTCAGTCCTTTTCTCCAAGGTGAGAACCACTGACAAAAACTTGACAGACAAGACTCAGCTGGCTCACCAGAGTGACAGAGGCTTCTATACCAATACAGAAATGCTATATTCGTTTCAAAGATCTGCTTCATGTCTCAAGTCCTCCATTTTTTCTTTATCCATAGATTTTTCCATAGAAGTGGGACTAAAGCCCTGAAAAATTCTTAACAGCCTTTGTAGCAGTATATTCTTTCTTCCCAATCACCAGTATGAAGAATTGAATAGGGAAAGCTTGTCCTTCTGGGCTTGATAACAAGACTCTCTGTGTGTAGACACACCAAATACTCTAAAGAAGCAAGCTGCAACTGTCCCCACCAGGGTCATTGTTGGGAAGTCATGATTGACAATGGTAGGATTTTTCAGATCACCATCTCTATCAGGGGGAAGGAGGACATCTCATATCACCCTAAGCCACGTAAAACCCCATAAAACCAAGACTTCTAGACAAATGCAATCCTGTAAGAACGGACAAAGGAGACACACATTCTCTCTCTGCCCGGGTATGAAGGGATACTGGCCCTCTGCTGTCCTAATCTGCCTTTGATCAGGTTGACCAGACAGCTCTGAGACCAAGATAGGAAGCCCTTTACTCTCTGACTGTGGCATGAGTGGAAGAGGTGGAAGGCTCAGCTTAGACTTAGGGCGGCCCGGGACAAAGGGCTCTTATGTGCTACCCATCAGCTGACTTCGTGCAGTTACTCTTTCTTTTTTCTCTTTAATGGATTTTCTGCTTTAAGGGGAAAAAATGGGAGAAAGGGAATCTGGATGCCTCAACCCCCTATATGTGTTTTTGACTGAGGCAGGGTGATGGCATGATAAAAGACAACATCTCGATCAGATGGAATGAACTGACCCATAGGATCTGGAATGATGTGGTAACTGAAAATGGGGAGGAGGAATCTATCAAATCAACAGGCACCATAACCTTTTCCCTTTCCTAACCCTGACCGACTCCAGTTCTATCTTACAGGATCCCAAAGTTTGATTTTTATATTTCATATACAGACTTGGCACACATGCAGCAATATTTGTCAAGCATTTTGACAGATTATGGAGAAGAGATGAATAGTGCAATCCTAGGCATGACTATTTAAAAGTAAATTCAATTGCGTTCAACAGCTTTTGCTGCCAAGTACGTGGGCATAGGACTGCAGCCCAAGTATGATCTGTTACCACCAAGGAGCCATAGATAAGTTTTCCCAGCAGCCCTTGGATGCTATGAAGGATAAGGGGGTGTTAAACATTCCACACTCCATCAAGAATTGGATTTAAATTTTCTATATTTCTTTGTCTTTGAATTTTCCAAATGCAAGACCATTCAAGATGAATTAATGTTCTTGCCCATTCCTGGAGTCATTGTGGCATGAAGACACAGTGACCGGTTGAACTGGAAGTTCAGCAGAGATGCAGAGGTTTGCTTCACACACATACTGGATGACTTGCAAATGAATAAGCAAACTGAGTTCAACAAAAAGCACAGTGTCAGATCAGATATAAATTCCATTTCTGGTATTTGAAATATAGTTGCTCACTCCAAGTCACCATTTGATAGTGTAATAAACAGGCATGCCCCATCAACAGAGAAACAGTAATCAAAACAGCTATCCAGAACTTTTCCTTACTTTCCAATTTGCACCACTCAAGAAAGTTGTGTCTATCAAGACTTGAGTAATCCCTTCCAAACAAGAAGTCAATAATCCATTATTGACACTAAGACATTTGAGCAATTCCCTAAGATGAGTAGATGTAGCAAAATCACAATGCAGATTATTGTGCAAGATTACAATGCAGTTATTTAATTCCCTGGATCAAGCGCCTGAAAATATCTCCTTTGGGGACACCAGTGCTAACAATACTCTGAGAGCAGCAAAGAATAATTATTGACAACTTCTTGGCAGTGGGAAGGAAAACATGCAACAAGAAGTAGAACAGAAGAGGAACAAGGCCTAAGAGATTAGAAGCAATCCTTCTGAAAGCTGTGTACCACTATTCCTTTGTGGTACACAGGTATCTGAGATGCCTATGGGACTCTGAAAATATCCAGCCCATCTTTCTGTGTGAAACCAGAAAACATTCTCCTATGCAATTTTTGAAAGCCCTCCTATGGTTTGCCTCCTTTGAGCAGAGGGAGAATCTATGCATTGGCGGGTGCAGGGAAACAGATTAAAAACTAATCCATACGGTGGGATGTAGATGTGAAATATGGGCTAGCATGCTCCTTCCACCATGCATCAAATATTCCAAGTAAGGGGACAGAGATACATGAGCACCGCTCAGAGAATCCTTTTTGCAGCATATAAACTGCTGGCTGGGGGATGCTGGGAACTGTAATCTAGCACATCTTGCAGGCACCAAGTTGGGGAATAATGGCCTTCAGCTGGGCCACGGAGAGGGAGAGTACATGAGCCTGGGCCTCATTCCTACACTTTGTCCCATCTGTAACTTACACTGCAATGGTCAATACGAACCTGTCTGCTCTGAGGCAGAGAGTTGACAGAGGGTGGGAAAACCAAGACAGTGTTAAGCTGGAACCAAAGGCTCTTAACGCCACCAAGAGACACAACTGATGTGCTCTCAGGAAATGTAGGCATGTCATGAGCGGAGTCAGCTGGAGCCAGGGGTCAGACTAGATGGCCCAGGAGGCCCCTTTTGACTCACTCTGTGTTTTGGTGACCTGCATGGCTAAAAGCCATCACTTAGAGTTCATGAACTACAGACAGAACTTCTCACACATGCATGCACACATGCACATACGAGCTTTTCTACACAAGACTGCAACTCTACTTTGTGTCATTGCACAATTGAGATGCAAGGATTACATGCAGAGCACTTCCTTCTGAGCTTTTCTGCTACATAACCCCAAGGTGTCACTGCAGTATAGCTAATGAGCACAAATGCACAAGTGGAAGAAGCCCTTCTCTTTTACAATTCAACACTGCATTTTGCCTGCATTAAAAAAAATAACTAAAGCTATCCTTAGACCCAGAAATAAAACTGGAGGGTCACAACATTGTTTAAAGAAACCATCAACAACCACCAGGAAGAAATAACAAGTGTCACAGATAAATGCCCATGTAGAACCCATGTGGCCTGCCAGCAAACCCAGCTCAGTTCTCTCCTTTCACAAGGCAAGAAAGGCAGTGAAGAAACAGGCAACCTGGAGACCTTCAGCTGTTTTAGACTTATCAGCCCAGTTAAGGGGGGGGGGGGCAATGGTGAGGGGTTGTGGGAGTCATAGCCCAGAAGGTCAGAAGAGCATCAAGTTGCATGCAGGGCAGTGAAGGGGAAAGGCCCTGTCTTTCTGGCTCAGGCCCAACTATCATGTTTTATTTATTTATTTATTTATTTATTTATTTATTTATTTATTAAAACATTTTTATGCCGCCCCATTCGCCGAAGCCTTGGGGCGGCTTACAACACTAAATGTTATTCAGCCTCATTGCACAGAACAGCAGACAGGCTTCAGACTGGGAATTTGTAGACTGGAGACCTGAACTTACCTCTGGCACAGCCCCACAGAAGTAGTATCTCCACTATCAAGACCTGGGGGGAGCTTTTCTCATCCAAAGCAGAAGACCACCAACCCTAATGGGTGAATTTTGCTGCCTGCAAACTTCCTGCACTTGCCATTGTCAGGACAAAATGAGCTAAAGCTTTGCCATAATCGGGGTGCTAAACATCTTTACAGCATCAGACTTTAGACTTTACAGCTTTAGACTTAAAACAGGCTTCCTGATCAGGTCAGGAATCCATCTTGCAAGTCTCGCTCCCCAGGTACATCTTAGAAACACTAATGCTTACCTGACCTTTGGAGGTGCACTCTCAGAGACACCAATAGTTTACATCTCCTGAAGTTTATTTTTGTATTGTGTTAATCCCTTTCGTTTTATTTTACTGTGCCTTTAGCATACCTGATTCACCAGGCCTACTCCAAACTCTATGTAATTGATGAGTTATAAAAGCATCTTGTACAGTTTCCATCTTTGTTATCCCTTCAGGCACTGTCTACATGCCACATGTATTTCCTGTATGACTGAATAAACTGGAAATGTACACCCCCAGTGGACTCTCAAAGGGTGCTTTTTTCACTCCTGTCACCTTCCTTAAAGGAAAGACTATATGAACAAGCAGCCAAGACTTGGAAAGAAAATAGGCCCTGAGCATGTTTACTTAAAAGCAAGTACTACTGAATTCAATGGACTTCAGAAATGTGCAGGGAAGTTTCCTATCATGTGGTCAAGCGACACATCACCCTGGCAGCTCAATTCCTTTCTTTCTCTTAAGGAGAAAGAAGGGCCAGGAAACAAAGATCAGGGCTGCAGCATCAGGAGGAGAGGGGCTCTAAGAACTTCAGTGCTTCTGTTCAGCTCATGGTGGGTCAACAATTCAGCAGGCCACATCATGGGGGATAATATCCATCAACCTATCTTGTTATTATTAATGACGTTTCTATAGCTGAAGCTTTCTGGGTGGTTCACAACATTAAGTCATCCATCCAAGATTTCAGCCAGGCCAGACGCTACTTAGCTTCCAAGATTAAGCAAGATCAAGAACTTCAGGCTATACAGAAGCTATATGCCAACAATGCAGAAGCATAGACATTCTATGCCACACTAGACATTCAAAAAGAAACTGCACAACTATCTGAGTGGGATAGTGTAACTCGGTGTCCCGCAACAGCAGGGGGCTGGACTTGATGGCCCCTTCCAACTCTGCTATTCTATGTTAGCAATGACAGCCACAACAAACCCACATTTAAATTTGAAGGGGTAGGGAAGCTTATTGAGCTAACACCAGTGGGTCATCCCTGCCCCTTCCCAATCTTGAAATGGCACCTCCTCTTCCCACAGAGTCCCAATGGAAAAACAGTCAACACAGTTTTCCAAAACAGGTTCACAATTTTATTTCACTTATCTCAACTGTGCTGCAAGATGTGATGTGCTCCACAACATGCTGCTCAGTGAGGGATCCATCATAATGAGGCCCCTACAGATTTTTAAAAAAAGATACTGCTGGAGATGGCCTAGGACGGAAATTTTCCTGAGACCAGCAGCAGAGGAGGACTCATCAGGAGTGAGGGGGCCTTTTCCAATTCGGTACGCAGCTCCCCTCCGAAGAACATCAGTCACCACAGCTTCACATGAGTGTGCATGACTCATGGATACGCTTCAGTTTGATTTCCATGTGGACATTGTGATAGACCAGTCCCTTCCAAGACCCGCGTTCATGAAAGGTCACAACATCTCCATTGGATTTCACCTTTTGATGTGGGCTGTAAATGGGACAGTGGCAGCACTGTCCTTAAAGACATAGAGGCATGCCACAGCTTTGGTCATGGGGGGTACCTCCACTTCTTTGGTTTGTTTATGGTAAAAATACCTAGGCACATACATGGTCCTCTCATTGTCCTTGGTGTACTTCAGAGTGGGATCCACCTCCTCAACTCTCAACATGCATGAGAAAGGTAAACCAAGCCCCCACATGCGATTCCAGCAAGTTTGGTCAGTGCAGAGGGTCTTCCACTTCAGGGAGAAGGTGTGTTGCACTGGATCCTCATGCAGGTTGAGAAAAGTCTGCTTTGTTATGATGCAGCGTTGGCATCTTAATCTTGAAAGGTCATAGAAACATAGTGAGTCAGAAGGGGTCTCCTGGGCCATCTAGTCTGACCTCCGGCACCAGCCAGCTCCGCTCACGACATGTCCACCATGTGGACGTCCAGCCTATCCTTGAACACCCGCACCGATGGGGCCTCAACGACCTCTCGTGGAAGCCCATTCCACACCCTCGGGGTCCTGACTGTCAGGAAGTGCTTCCTGGCATCCAAATGGAACCTTGGCTCCCTGAGCTTTGCTCCGTTGGAGCGCGTCCTGCCTTCCTCTGCAGGGGAGAACAGGTCTCTACCCACCTCCGTGTGACATCCCCTCACATACCTGTATGTTGCCAACAGCCCCTCTGAGTCTCCTCTTCTCCAGGCTGAAAAGACCCAGTTCCCTCAGTCTCGCCTCATACCCCATCCCCTGCCAATAGTCATTTTGGACTATTCTTAGCAATTCAAAGGTAGGAGGAATGAGGTATCCAATCAGGGGCTGGAAACAACAGGTGTCATCAGCAAAAAACTTAGCTGCCTCGATCGTGTGAAACCCTCTAAACATTCTGGCCAAGAAGAGGTCATTATATGCCCGGAAAGCTACCTTATTGCCTTTATGAAAGACCTCAAACCTCAGAGATCTGAGTATGGGACAGGCTGGCTGGGAAAGGTATTTGGGTCTGCACCTACATCCATTGCAGCAAGATATTTGCCAAGCCAGTCTCTCAGCATAACCATCCCAGAGGAAACTTGGATGACCCAGAATTTTCCTGACTCCATCTTCTCAAACAATCCTTGGATGGCCCATTGGTAGCCGCTGCCCAATGAATCCCAGAACAGGCCAATGTTCATCTGGAAAGCCACTCCTTCCTCTGCATGGACATAGGCCTCAAGCTGGCCAAGGCCTTTGGAGACTCTTTGGATAGGGAAGTGGAAGGAAGGCTGAAACTGGTGCTGAAATTTATATTATGATTATGTTTTTCATATCTATACCAAGCAATAGCTAAAGTTCTCTGGCCAGTCATAAAAGAATCTGAACATTACTGTTATTAAAACATTTCAAAGCAAAAACCAAAGGAAGAGTGCAGTGATGAAATTCATGCTTATCCAGGCCACCACCCAAGGTCTTCTCTTCCCCAGGCACTGGCAACCCGTGGACAGAACTGCACCCAAGAACAGAAGTCTGGTCTTATACAGAAGCCTGCAAAAATTCAGTCCACCAATCCTTCTCTAGATTTACGAAGTGGACAACCAAGAACAGAATAGCAGTGTGAGCAATACTGCTCTCCGTTTCCCAACATTGGCCCTCTCCCTGCTCCAAGTCACCCATCACGTTCCAAGGGCATGATGGAGAGGGCAATTCGATGGAGGAAGTGGGTCAAGCACCAGCCCTCCCACCAATGTCTCACATACCCAAAAGTTGATTTCCAGCTCAACCAGGAAGGCCACTGAAACATGTTGTTCTGCCAATCTAGACCCCACTCTCCCCTCTTACAGCCAAACAGCAGTGGCCTTACCATTTAAAACAAACTTCCGCAAGCTCTTCAGCCAGCCACCTGCAAGCTAGAAGAAAAAGAGGCACGTCACGTTCAGCCATTGCATTTGTTCTGAACCCAGAGTAGGTGTTAGCAGCCAGCCTGCCAGGGATCAAGTCTTTCATTTACAGCTTTAAACTGCCAGCGGGGCCTCTGCTTCACCACTTGTTGAAATAACAGTACAGGGACACACTGCTCTGTTTCTTCTGATCCCCTTGGACCAGCTGGCTTTTTCTTACATGTGCTTCACCCACTGCTGCCTCCCACAAATCCTTCTGCCAAGAACTTCCAGAAAACAAATGTCCTCTTTTCCCTTACCCCTAAGTCCCTTTTTACAAAGGGACAGACTCCTTCAGAGAATATGTGCATCAGCATAAACCAATGCATGCATTTTTTTTTTTTTTTTTTGTTCTGGAGGCCTGACCCATGGATCTTTTCTATTCTCCCACCTGCTCCTATCAATACATCAAAAGCAGAAGAGGTAAACTGCTTTGAAACTGCATCTAGCAAAGCAAGGGCAAGCAGCAGATGGTTGCATGACTGGTATTTGCAAGGAATCCAAGAACAACCAAAGATTCTCACTTTCAGCAGGATGCACCCAAAAGGGGAGGCAGCATGAGAAATTATGCAATTTGCATGAAGTGGCTCTTGAGGTGGCACAATGAGGTTGCCTTGTTCAGGAGCCAGAGCTCCATGATGGAACTTGCATACAGATATTCCCAGATCCATCTCACACCATGAGGAGAAGTTAGGAGCTGGTGCTGATCAAGACTTTTGTCCAACAGTCCCTGGAGAGCCACTCCCGGGAGACAACCCCAGCCTGATGCTGCATAAAACAGCTCCAAGTATTCCTAAGGACCTTTCAGGATACTGGAGTTGGCACTGATATCAAGTTAGGCCTCCTTCCAAAGCAGTCTCCATCCTCCTAATGTGCTCTCTTAAGCCAGTGTTATCTCCCATAAGACAGGAGGAGAAGACTTCACAGTAGGAACAACCATGTAGAATCTTGGGAACCACCCAAGACAATAGCATAGTGAAACCAGTGTTTCCAATGAACAATTCTGTTTTCTCCCCCCATAGAAGTGAACTGTAACCAGCCCAATGAAAACAGAGTTGCTAAACTTCGAAGTACTGAGCTAAACCCTCCCAGCATTTCTGACCACTGGCTAAGCTGGCTAGGGCTGATGGGAGTTGAACTCCAAAATATCTGGCAGGCAACCAGTGAGGAAAAGCTGCTTTAGCATTGGGCAGAAGCTTTGACCCATAGGACAGCTGCAATCTGCAGAGACTCCCCTTTGACTTCTTCTGAAGGCCCCACTCTGTCTGCCGGCAGGGCAAAGCATTTCTCTCCCTTCAATCAGCACTGATCAGGGTTTGCTTCTGATGGATGTGAAAAGGGCTCCCTCTGCCAGCAGCAGTCAGTGCAGTGGCAAGCCAGAAGATCAAAGCCTTTGCCAAGAGGCTTGCACTGCTTCTGATGGACATTTTGCTCGGGCTTCTTGGTGAGTCGTCATGCAGAAGTGTGTCCTGCTTCTTAGGTGGCCTAACATCAGCAAGCATCATGATTTGGCCCTGGCCACCCCAGCTTGCCTTTGGCCTGCCCAAAGACCTTTCCCAGGTGAAATTAAGGCCTGGAGGATTTTTCCCCTCCTTGTGCTGCTGGACACAGGGGAAACTTTAGCCCCTTAGGAGAGAAGCTACTCCTGTAACTGAATGTAGGGAAGGTGGCGCTGGGCACCCCAAAGGTCACCCAGCATTCCTAGCAAGAAGCAATGCTTGGCCTTCTAAAGTAAGCCATGAGTGCCCCACTTGGCTCATTTCGCCAACCAAGATCATGTTGCAGGGTCCTTTAAGAATACGGAAAACTGCCCTTTAGGGAGCCAGACCGTCAACTGATCCAGCCCAGCACTGGCTCTCCAGGCAAATGCCTTTTCTACCCTGCCAGGCAATGCTGCAGACTTTTGCATGCAAAGCAGGTAACCAGGCTCAGGGCCAGCCAAGGATAGTGTGGGGAAGTAGGGGAGACAATGCATCTGGTTTGCAGGCATCTTAAAGACAAAGGTGCCCTTTAATAAAGTGTTTGCAAAAGATAGGGGCTCCCAGCTTTTTTGGACCTGTTGGCATTGCTGCAAAGTGCCTCATCAACAATTTAGCATCTATCCATGGATTTGTGGCTGCATCTTCCTCAGGTTACCACCCACATGACCAGAAGAGTCATGTTGGGGAAAAGAAGCTACAGTCCCCGGAATAGCTTTTATTGCCCTAAGCTAATATCCCTGCATTGCCATCGCATAAGAACCCTGCTAGATCAGCTCAACGGTCAATCTAGTCCAGGATCTTCCTTCCCAAGTGGCAAGCCAGAAGCCCACATAAGCCCACATACGTGTGATTCCACCAACTTGTTTGTTTTCCCTTGCAACTTTTTTTCAATGTGTGTAGCCTCTGAGTGTGAAGTTTCTGTTCAGCCTTCACAACCAGTAGCCATCAACAGCATCAGCCCCATGGATTTGAACAAAGTACCACACACAGACCACATTTTAAAACCATCTATTGTGAGTATCACATGTAGTGCCATAAAAATTCCATGAAATGATACAGAATGGGAATAGCCTGCAACTGATCATCAGGAGCTTTTTGCAACATCAAGACCAAAATTCCTGCAAGTCCACATTTCCACAGAGAAGTTGCCTTCCTTTTGGCTTGCATCATAAGAGAAGAGGGCAGCAGACTCCAAATCATGACAAGATGCAATGCAGTGATTCCTCAGGAACTCCTTTTTTCTAGGAAAAGCACTAATGCCACACAGCTTGCAGCTGTTGAACAATTCATTAGACCAAGGCATCATGCAGGGCTATTAGTCACTGACCAATCAGCCATCCTCATTGCTACAGCAGAAACAAAGCAATTGGTGGCACATCAAACTACTTTTAGATTGGCTCATGGGGGGAGGGGGGAAGTTATCTTGGATTATACAAAAGCAGTGAGTCTTCCTTCCTGAAAAGGCACCACTGTCCTTCCATCCATTTCCATGCACAGCCAAGCTATTAAATAATAAAGCTTCACAATTTTATTTACATCTTCTTGAGTGTGTGGCAAGGTGAGGAGTCCATGCCATAAAAAAGGCACCCAGGGCATGAAGTAGGGCTGCTGACAATGCCCCAGCAAGGAGACACAGCCCTCAATGAACAGGAGGGTGCTTGTTCTCAGAGCAGTGCAGAAACACCTTTTACCCAGGAGTGGATCAGTTGCAATTCGGGTAAACCATTTCCTTTGAAAGATAACCATTCCAGAAGTTTCACATGGATAAGCATGACCCAGGGAGTGGTTTCAGCTTTACCTCAATCTGGAGGTCACAATAGGCTAGTCCCTTCCAGGCTCCAATTACATTGAAAAACATTTCAAGCCCAGTAGATTTCACCTTTCGGATAATGGCTGTGAAAGGCACAGCAGCGTTGTTGTGCTTATCCACCCAGAGGCAGGCAATGGCTTTGGTCTTGGGAGGGACCTCCACCACCTTTGTCATCTTCTCAGAAATATGCCTGTTCATAGTGAGGGCCTGCTCATTGTCCTGGCTGTACTTCACAGTGGCTGTCATACCCTCAATTGACAAAGTACCAGCAGAAGGCAAGCCAAGCCCCCAAAGTCTGCTCCAGAAAACTCTGTCTGTGCTGTCAGATTCCCAACCCATGGTGAATGTGTGTTCCACTGGAGCTTCACCTCGGTTGCGGTATGTCAGCTTCCTCAACAAATGGCGTTGGTATCTTACTTGTGAGAAGTCATTTGGAATCACTTGCAAGATTTCAAAGGTTGGGGGAAGGAGGTCTCCAATCAAGGGAGTGAAAAAACAGGTCTCATCGACGAAGAATTTGGCAGCTTCCAACCCATGGAATTCTCTGTATATTCTGGAGAAGAAGAGACCATTGTAGGTCTGGAAAGCTACTCGTTTCCCATTGAAGAAGACATCAAACCTCAGTGATTCATGTTCTGAATAATGGACAGGTTGGATGGGATAGGTTTTGGGGTCTGTGCCTATATCCACTGGGGCAAGAAACATGCCCACCCAGTTTTTCAGCATAACCTTTCCCGAGGGCAGTCGAGTGACCCAGAATTTGCTTGATTCTCTCTTTTGAGGTGTGCCTTCAACAGCCCATTGGTACCCACTACCCAGTGAATCCCAGTACATGGAGTTGTCCATCTGGAAAGCCACCCCTTCCTTTGCATCTATGTAAGCTTCAAGCTGCCCCAGGCCTTTGGCAAATGTTGAAAAGATGAACTGAAACAAAGAATAGATGGGCAGTTACTTAAAGGGGAATAATTTGAGCTCATGTTTGGTCACTGCCTTAGTACTCCTAGCCAAGCGCTGTCTATCCTCATGCCCTTTTTTTTAATGTAAATTCTTCTTCAGAGAGGCCAAGCTAGAAGGCATGGATTCTCCCACTCCATTTTACCCTCATAACAACCCTGTAAGTTTGGGAAGACTGAGAGATGGTGACCACAGAGCTTCCTGGCTGAGAAGGAATGTGAACCTTGGTCAGCCCAATCCTGGTTCAATACTACCCACAGAAGCACTTGAACAGGTCCCTCCTAGAAAAGAATCCCCACCAGCTGTTGGACCCAACAATCCCAGCATTCATTTCAACAAGATACTGTTTTGGCAAAACAGCAAGATACAACAGGCTGATATTTCTGGAAGACCCACTTCCTACCTGGAAGCTACCACTACCACCCACAATTCTGATGCATTTGTATGGCACAAATTGCTAGGTGCCAGGAAGGGGGTACTCTGCACATGCACCAGAGTAATGCATTTGTTTATTCTTAACTGAGATCCAGTTCTTTTTCCTGTTGCAAAGAACCCCAGCTGGCTTACGCAAGCCTTCTCCTCCTCTCCATTTTTTCCTGACTCTCATGCTGGGAGGAAGATTAAACTGAGAGTCAGTGACTGGCATAAATCACTCAGTGAGCTTCCTGGCTGAGTGGGGACTAGAACCCAGATCTCCAGAATCTCAATCCAACACACCAACCACTATGCTGCATTCATCATTCTCATACACCAACAAGCCTTTCCATTTCTCTGTAAATGGAGAGAAACACTATAGTCCTATGCATGCTTACTTGAAAGTAAGCCTCACTCAAATGCAGTAACAATTTACTTCCAAGTACACAAGCTTAGGGTGGTATACATCTCAATGCAAGCATCCAAAGACACAATTTAGTCTGTGATGAGACAAGTAAAAGCTTCTCAATGCTCTGCGGATACAAAGATGTCACTCCAGTTCTGGGGAGTGAAAAGCAAGCAACAGTTAAGGACAAAAGAAAAGGTGGCAGTGTTGTGAAGTGCAGTCACCAGGTTTGTGCTTATGCTGGCCAGAGCGCAGGGCTTCCCCTTCCCCATCCAGCATCAGCCTATTAACACAACTGCACCCTCTAGCTTCAGAACACCAAGGTCTGAAGGCCTCATGTCATGTTATACAACTGGAATGTAATGTCAGCCCACACACCCTTCTGCAGATTCAGAAAAGAGTGGGAGTTGGGAACATTTGAGAACAGATAAATAGTAGGAGATCTGAGGAGTCCATGCCATTTCATGCTCCAGTCAGGTTTCAAGCACGTGTTTGAAATAAAATGGGAAAATGGCAGGCAGGAAAAGCATTAAGTACACCAACCCTTGAACACTAGTCAGTCATTCCCTCCCAGAGTTTCCTTGAAAGCTACACAAGAAGGGCCCGATGACACTAAGCAACATGCAATGCAGTCATCCAGGTCCATGGATCCAGCCCCTCCGTCTGCCTTGGAACCAAGCAGCATCATGCTCACCATTCTAAAAGTGTTTTCAGGCCTCTCAGGCAGCCGCCAGCAAGCTAGAAAAGGGAGAGATGGGTCAGGTTTAGCCATGACATCCTTCAACACCACCGAAGAAAGCAACCCATATTGCAGCCCATCCAGTGGACATAAAATGGCAGGGTGGGACATTTGCTTGGCATCTTGAAAGAGCTGACACACTACCACCTTCTCACACTATGCACAAAGCACCAGGGAAGAGCAGCAGCAGGTAAATTTGCACATATTTGCATGCTTCACAGGGCACCTTTGCTCCAGGGCCAGAGCTCTGTGACAGAGCATGCCTTGCAAGTGAAAGTTCCTGGCTCAACCCACAGTAAGAGCAGCTTAAGAGCTGGTGCCAGGAAAAACCTTCACCCAACACCTTGGAGAGAGAACTCTGGCCTGAAACCATCTGAAGTAGCTTCAGCAGTTCCTAAAAACCTCTTCAGGATACTAGAGCTGGCACTGATGGTGACTTAGGCCTCCTTCCAAAGCAGTCTCTGCCCTCCTAACAAGCCAGTGTTCTCCCCCAAAAGATAAGAGGAAGAGACCTCATGAGTAGGACAGCTGTACAGATTCTTGGGTACCTCCCTTTACCCAAGACAACATCAAGATGGGACTAGTGTTTCCAATAGAAGTCCACTTTTCTCTATAGAAGTGAATGGCAACAAGTCCAATTAAAACAGCCACACTGCAACAAAGAAGAGACCAACCTGCCATCCCCAGCCTAGGGACCCAACCCCAACCCAGGCCTTCACAAACAGATCTAGGAAGGAATATGTACATAGAAGCAGTGCACTGTATGAATTCTTCGTATCCCAGCGTATTAGTAAAGTGTGCATTAAACAAATAAAAACATTACACCCACTGTGGCCTGGGTCACTTGGTACGAGTAATCACAGGCAGCAGACAGATAATTTCTCCCTTGCTACATCCCTGTCCATTCTACTCAGAAGCTGCTTTTTGTATTCAGGGATTTAATTCCTCCCACCTGCCCACAGTAATAGCAGACCATATCAACATCCACCTACCTACCCTGCAATAGATGCATTGGATTTTTTTAAAATGTGCATTTAATGCCAGTCTAATCTGGCCTTTATCACATTAAAGAGGAAATTCCAGCTTTGTCTCCTGCTCTGGGCAAGTCAGTGCATCCTCAGGTCAAACTCATTTTTCTGGTGAAGAATAACATGCTAGAAATCTGGTTGTTCTATAGAGCTCTGAGCACTAGAACAACTTCACCTGGAAACACCTCCACAAGTGTCTGCAGGATCAGGCATGGAGGCCTGTAGCTCTTGAGTGCAGAAGGCATTCTGTGCACACTGCTGCAAGATTGGAGGAACCATTTCAATCATAACAAGGGTCTTTTAATCTGGCACTCGGGTTCCAAATTCAGGCCCTTCAGTTCTTCACTGCTGAGTGCTAAGCAACCTTTCCCAAAGTCCTTTCAACCCTAGACTGAAAATGACACATCTACATCAAGATTTCAAATATCAGCACCTTCTGTCCTGACCACTGGAGTCAAAAGTCATGTGCACAACTCAGAGAAAGGTGATGCCTCTTGCTCACAAAAGCAGAGAGACACACGGGACACGTAGGAACACCTCGGGTCTTAGTTATGTGCGAGATCAGGCTTGAACACTGTGCAACTCTCCAGCTATTATTGAACCACAACAATCCTCATCCCCAGGCACTTTCCTTGCCAACAAACTGAGGGGGATTTGAGCCAGATCTGCAAGGCCTTGTGTTCTCCATTCCTGCACTGAATATATACAAGCTAGAAAGTAGTGTGGTTTTGGCTGTGTTGTCACTGGCCTGCAAGGCTTTTGGAATTTGCAGATAGATGCTGTGCAGACAGGCTCCAGGGTGATTCTCCAAATATGCCGCCTGCCCAATTTTCTGGTTAGGGGACTCTCCCCGGCAGGATATTGGGTGGGCCACATGGAGAAACCTTCTCCCCAATCTTTCACAGCAGTGCAATCAATGCCCCCTGCCTGAGCAGGGAACTTGCCCTTTCACATGGGAGGGCCGCTCTGAAACTAGATCTTTGGTTAACTACATGCCCTCTTCCTGCCAGGCTCTGCAACATTGATGTTTGGGTTCCCTTGAATGCAAAGAGCAGCTCCAGAATGGTCACTTTTATCAGTCTTCAGGGCAGAAAGAGCAAGAGTTAACTTTGATTCCTACAAGCTCAAGAAAAGTATTCACACAACAGGCACATTAGATGTGATGCCAATTGCTAAATGGCAGCTAGTTTGGTCCTTGAAGAAAGCAAGGGAGGTGGGGTGCAAATGTGAATAGCAAGAAGGCTGGAAAGTCACAAGCCTCCCCTTTGGGGTTATCTCATTGGCCACAAGGGAAATAAACTCAACCAAATTCTGAGCAGAAGAAAAAGCTTTCCCCTCAAAATATAAGGGTCAAGGTAGAGGCCTGGTTCATGAGTGGCGTTATCCCTACATTCATGAGCAAATAAGCTCAGGATTTTCCCAAAGAACCTAGTGTAGTTATAAGCATAAGCCCACTGGCAAGTTTCTTGAACTCTCTTCTCCGAACAAAGATATTGAGGATCCTGCTGCAGGCTTCCTGGAAATAGACTGCAGCTGAGGAGGATATTTTTGGAAGTAAAAACAAGAGCCTAACAAAAAAACTTACAAAACTAAAATGAAGCTTCAGAGGAAGTCAACCAAAGGCACACTAAAGAATAAAACCAAATTCTTTCTTGACTTAACCATCTCAGGGATTGTGAAATTCCCCTCATTTCCTAGATATACTCACCACAAGGACAGGACCAGTGCCTGGCCACTCAGAGTTGTTGAGGAAAGAAAAAAAATAGCTAAGCTTGAGCCTGCAGGACTTCTTATGCCTCTCACAGCCCCTGTGTTAATCACAGGAGGAAAAGGGCCACCTGAGTCAGATTGAAGGCATGGATGAAAAAGAGATTCAGAATGGACCAGGGCTTTGCCTTCTCCATTTGGGCTGATAAAGGACCTGGGTGCATGCAGCAGACAGCTTGCAAGTAATGGAGCAGATTATGCAAACACTCTGCTTACTATCTTATGTCTGATCTGTATGTTAAATAGGAGTACCCTCTCCAGGATTAGTTACTAGAACTAGGAAGTGTGTGGTGGAGTTAATCTGCTCAATATCCCATCAGTAGGTGTACTTTGTTTGTGGTGTCCACCGAAATTCCACAGTAAGTCTGATGAGAGCCTGTATGAGGTTAATTCTAATCACTCTGGCATGGTATCTTCCAGCATGTTTAACTAGAATTCGTTTCGTTTCGTTTCGTTTCGTTTCTTTTCTTTTCTTTTCAAAGAAATATTTGCAATTATAACAATGCAAGAAGAAGGAAGGAAGGAAGGAAGGGGAAAAACCCACCAAACAATAAAAAGAACATCACAAAAACCCATTTCATTCACTGATTCATGACACTGTTAAATTAAAAAGAGAGAAAGAAATTCAACACTTCTGCTAAGGTGAACAGTCCGTATCTTTAAATAAGCATCCAGAGGAAACTGATGACTGTGGGATATACATTCAAATGAAAGAAGAGCAGTGGCATCTTCTAACCATTATGTGAGGGATGGTGGGCATGTATCCTTCCAGACATGAATTATGAGTCTCTTTTCAACAATAAGAGCTCTCAGGGTGCACTTTTGCTGCCCATCTGTTAGTTCCCTCGTCACAGGAATGTAAGTTAAAAATGAACATCCACAATTGTTGCAGATTTTTCAAGAACAAAATATATGTGGGCAGTGACTTCCAGCCAGGAAGAAACCACTGCTGGGCATGCCTGCATCTTATCCCTCAACAATGAGAGGATTGTTGAGGGAGAGGAGCTGAGAGATGAAGTACAGATTAGGGGAGTTCTGGATGCGAGTGATCACTCTATCCTTTGCTTTGAAATCAAGAGACTGGGGACATGCAGCAGGTCAAGCACTAGAAGCTGGGACTTCCAGAGGGCCAACTTTGGCCAACTGAAGGCCAGACTGGGGAAAGTCTCCTGGGATAGGTTACTGGAAGCCACACAACATGGCTTCCGCAAAAACAGGTCCTGCCAGACAAATCTTGTGGAATTCTATGACAAAGTTTCGAGATGGCTAGATGTGGTTTACCTGGATTTCAGCAAGGCTTTTGACAAAGTGCCCCATGATATCCTGGTGGAGAAACTGAGGAGTTTTGGGATACACCAAAGCACTGTCCAATGGATTAGGGCATGGTTGACTGACTGAAAGCAGAGGATAACCATTAGTGGGGAATCATCAGGATGGCGGCCACTGACAAGCGGGGTCCCCCAGGGTTCTGTCCTGGGACCGATCCAGTTTAATCTTTTCATCAGTGACATGGAAGAAGGGGTGAACAGTTAGCTGATCAAATTCGCAGACGATACTAAAACTGGAGCAGTAGCCACAACTGAGGAGCAGGTACTCCAGATCCAAAAGGATCAGGACAGACTATGGAAGTGGGCAGGAGACAACAGGATGGCGTTCAATGTGAATAAGTGCAAGGTCTTGCACTTGGGGCATAGAAGTGGGTGTCATAAGTACAGGTTAGGGGACAAGTGGCTGGAGAGCAGCACTTGTGAAAGGGACCTCAGGGTGCTGGTTGACTGCAGGCTAAACATGAGTCAGCAGTGTGATGCGGTGATC
>NW_025335606.1:17971677-17996195 GCF_004798865.1 Varanus komodoensis
ACTGAGGGAACTGGGCCTCTTCAGCCTGGAGAAGAGGAGACTCAGAGAGGATATGTTGGCAACATACAGGTATGTGAGGAGATGTCACACAGAGATGGGTAGAGACCTGTTCTCCCCTGCAGAGGAAGGCAGAACGTGCTCCAACGGAGCAAAGCTCAGGGAGCCAAGGTTCCATTTGGATGCCAGGAAGCACTTCCTGACAGTCAGGACCCCGAGGGTATGGAATAGGCTTCCAGGAGAGGTCGTTGAGGCCCCATCGGTGCGAGTGTTCAAGGATAGGCTGGACATGCACATGGTGGGCATGTCGTGAGCGGAGCCGGCTGGTGCCGGAGGTCAGACTAGATGGCTCGAGAGGCTCCTTCTGACTCACTCTGTTTCTGTGTTTCTGTGTTAATGCATTGCCCACATTACATCATCAGCCTGGTGTACAACTAGTCAGCTACTGCTTAGCAATTCTTTGTGGTCTCCAATATACTTGTACACAAAACATTGATTTGTTGTTGCTGTTGTTATTGAATCAGTTTTCCGAATCTGCAAAAGCAGTAAATGTGGAAGCTTGATTAGGCTGCATGGAGTATTCTAATTCTCTGTTCCACTACAATTCTTAATATGTACTTTGCTGCATTCCAAAGGTTATTTATAAACAGCTAATGTAGGCTTAGCTTTCCATAAATAAACAGTTCTAGGGCAGCCCAGAACTTTTCTGGGCTTGATCAGTTCTGCTGGTGACCTAGAAAATGGAGTGATCTCTAATTCTGAACCATGCAGCAATCTGCCACAGGCTCAGTCCAATGCTTTGCCCTACTGTCTCAGTTCTTTGTGCATGTGCAGTGGACAGATGTTCTAACTTAACACTTGAAGGTGGAGAGTATCACCAATTTACTGGACAAGAGAACAAGGGCTGGTATGTCAGCCAGCTAGTGACATGAGTGCAACAGAGAAAGGACCCAGCTAGCCTAGAACACCTCTCCTTGATAGGATGTTCTAAGTTTCCTTCTCATGGGTCATATCGGGGAACTTCTTTTCTCTGCTCAGCCAGAAATGCATGGAACAGCGCCAGATGTGTGAGAATCTGTATGTGACCAGTGGCTATGAAAGGCTGACTGACTATTGGGGAGAACCACAGAAAAGCCTGGAGGAGCATAGAGTCAAGCAGCTGGAATTCTGTGGAGCAGCTTGAATAGACCACACATAACTACCAACCTCTTTGCAAGGCACAGAGCCCTTTGCAAAGTTTTTCTCCAAACTGATTAAAATGCAGACTTGCTCAGTGCACTGTTGCCACTCCGAGAGCTCGGCATTGAGCTGTTCTACATTTGGCCAACCACCCCATTGCAAAAGCATGTGGGGAAAATGCTGAAGAGGAATGGGAGATAATCCTCTGCTCTACTGTGCAAAAACAGCATTCTGGCCAGGTGCACAGATAGTGAGGGGCATCAAAAAGAGCCCAGGCTGAGGCCAAAGCACAAAACAATGTATACATATTTTCAAATACTAATTTGTATGTGTTCCTCAGAGCATGTGTATGTTTAAAGGAAACTGTCTTCTAAGGTCACCCCCATTCTAAAAAAGGGAAAAAAAATGAGGCAGGCAAATTCAGTGTGGGGCAGCAACAGGTGAAGCACATGCAGGCACAAAGCCAGCTAATCTGGGGAAGCAGAAGCAAGAGATGATCAGGGCCCCTGCAACTTTCCATGGCAGCAGATGGCTCCAAATGAAAGATTCATGGCTCCAGCCTTCCTTAACACCACCTCTGATCACAGGCCAGTTCCCCCGAAACAGCAGCAGGCATTTATTATATTTCTCTCCCAACCTTCTCTCATTGTGAAACTCAAGGTGCCTACATACCGTTCCCAGGTGATCTTCCCTCCAAGCTCAAACCCGTCCCTGACCTGCTCGGTTTCAACATGCTGGATGGCTTATGTGCCTTCAGACCACATGTGCCATCCAGTTGTCTATGGCTTGTGGCAACCCTATGGATAATAGCTTGCTCAGCTCTTACAAATTCAAGGATGTGGTTTCCCTTCTGGAGTCAATCCATGTCGTATGCAGCAGGTATAACGCATGGTTAAGTAAATTCAGCTGTCCATCTTCTAGAGGCTGCTTAGGAAAAATCACTTATTGTTCCTCTTAAAATATCTGATTCTGGGTAGAGGCTGTAGGCTGCGACTACGTTTCATATTTAAAAAGTGTGCATTCTTCTGTAAGATGATGTATCAATTCTTAGTGGAAGGCAGAGATGCCCTCTGTGTCTCTGTTACCAGTGGTGATAGCAATTTTGTCCATCCTGAGAGAGTTCTGCAGCTTTTCTCTAACTCGATTCTTCCATGTGTGTTGGACAACGTAGTCCCATCCTCCCATGCTTGACTGGGAATGATGGACATTCTGGTTCAACACAGTAGGAGGGCCCCTGGTTGGGAAAAGCTCTTTTTGCGTGGCAGAGGATAAGGTGGGTAGCTTGTGGCCCTCCAAATGTTGTGGCCTACAACTCCCATGATCCCTCACCATTGGCTCTGCTACTCAGGACTAATAAGAACTGTTGGCCAAAACAACTGAAGGGCCCTCAGTTGCCCACCCCAAGGGAAGGACTTACCTGTTGCAAAATGCATTCCCCAGATGGAGTTGCAGATTTTGCTTTTGTTCAAAAACTCAATGCATCTAACAATCTGAGTTGATGCTAGCCAGAAACAGGCAGACTGAGGCTGTTTCTCACTTGCCATGGGGAAATGTTTTGTACAGTGGACTTCTTCATGACAATTGTTTTTACCCAGCCACACTGAGGCCCAGCAGGTTGGAAGGAGCTGGCTACCAAACTCAGAAAGAAGCATCATGCAGCAGGCCTAATTTCCTCAGATCTGTGAATTACACCATGCAAATGTAATTGTTGGTCTTTATTTTCCAACATATTTTGTCTTACCTTCTTTATGCAGTGGGCAGGAATCCCCTCTCAGCTGTTCCCAGGGCTGAAGACAAATTTGTCAAGGGCACTGAACAGCCATAGCTTTCTCTTCCCTTCTCCATGTAGTCCTTTTATTTATATCAAAGGGGGAGAGAAAAAAAACCCTTCCTCATTTACAGGCCATGTACAACTGTACAGTGCTACTTTGGCTCACAAACACCTCAGTTCATGACCAAATTCGGTCGCAAACAGAAATTTTGGCAAAATTTTGCCTCAGGTCGCATTGGGTGACGATTGTGATTGCGCCTGTCTTTCCTGCATGATTGTGCTTGGAGGGGGGGAGATGGCCGCGATTGCAATTGCACTTGTGCAGAGAAGATGGGCGCGATCATGCTCGGGGGAGGGGGGAGATGGCTTTGATCATGCTTGGTGGGGGGAAGATGGCCACGCACACGCCCGCCTTCCCTGCCCGAGCATGAGCGCAGCCATCTCCCCCCCACCCCAAGCACAATCGCTATCACACGATAATAGTTTGGACTCTCCCTCCAAACAATAACCTCCCCCCTACCTAGGTTAGTGTTCTCTACTGTACTATACAGTACTTTGTTGTTCTTTGTTACTTTCTTCTTTGTCACTTTGCTTCAAATTTTTGTGAGTAAAAAAAATAGTTACAGAACAGATTAACCTTATTTACATTGAATATTATGGGGAAATTTGACTTGGGTCATGACCAATTTGGGTCACGACCAGAGTCCTGGAACGGATTAAGTTCGTGAGCCAAAGTACCACTGTAATTGGGGGCAGAAAAATGTGAATTTGAGATATGACACCAGTTCTGATACTCTTGCTGCCATTTTCACTCCCCTTCTCTCTACTCCTATGTAATCTTAATTGCCATGGAAGAAGAGTGTTACCATACCAGCATACAATATAAAGGTGCAATTCTATACCTGTTTAGACAGGGGGAAAACACCTACAACTCCCAGCATGATTGAAGTGGGACTCACTCAAAAGGCACTGAAAATGGATTGAAAAAGCACTGAAGCATTTTTTTTTCATTGCAGCTGCAGTTCGAACTTAGAACCATCGTTCAGCCTTTGGAACAATGTTATCTAGATTTTAGCATTTGAACTCTGGAACGTTTGAACTTAAGGACGTTTGATGTTTGAGGCACCACTGTATAGGCATCCACTATTAATATGAGAGAAAAAACAGACTATAAACCAAAATCAGCACAGTAATATACATAAAATTACAAACACAAAACCAGGCATCAACATCTCATTATCCGCATCTGGCCTTCCCCTTGTTTCTGTACTGAAATGTCTTGAGGTTTCAACTTTGCTTCCAGATACTCATAAAAGCAACATGCCCAGAGAGAGCATCAAACCCCAGGAAGTTCCCACAGCTTCATTTAGTTGTCCTGTTCCACTAGGTACCCCTTCCAACAGAAATGCCCAACTTTGTGGGGCTTTACACCAGGGGAGGTAGATTTCTTTCAGCCCATGGGCCAGATTGAACTCTGACATTCTTAGGGGCGTTTCCTAGCAGGGGATGGGACGAGGAATGAGGCCAAAAATACCAACAAATATTTCAGCTTGAACCCCCAAGGTAACTTAAGCCTTGGGAATACTGTTTTAGCTTTTTCAAATACAGGGAAATCTACAAATGCAGGGATCACTGGACATCCTCAATAGTTGAGGAAAAGGAGTCAGGCCATCTGTGGAACTCCAGGAGGACAGGTTGAACTCCCAGATGAGCCAGAGATGCCCCATAGGCCTGAGATTTGACACCCTTGCCAGTAATCTTTTTGGGATCAGTGGAGGAGAGTACAGCATGGCTGTCAAACAAGTTCTAGACTCAATGGCATGGGCAAGCCCAGAGCAGAGGACTTTGTGCCGAGGCTTTGCAAAATCTCCAGCCAGATATTTCCAATCCTCAGCATTCTTCCCATGCAGGGATGCATTTCTTCAGTCTTCCACTCCAGACTGAGAACCAGTGTAGTGCAATGGTTAAGAGTGCAGGACTGGGACTCAGCTGATCTGGGTTATAGTCCCCACTCAGCCATGGAGCAACTGGGTGACTTTGGGCCAGTCAGACTCTCAGCCCAGCCTACCTCGCAAGGTTATTGTTGTCAGGATAAGATTGAGAGAAGGAAGAGAATTATGTAAGCTGCCTTGAATTACAGGAAAAGGACAGTATATAAATAGAATAAATAAATTATATTTTAAAATCACACTGGGCACCATACAGGGTTCCTAATAAAGGATTGTCATTCTCCCATCATAGTTGTCATGAGGCAATGAAAATCAGGGTTTAATGTAGACTTGTCCATTAAACCCTAAGTTGATCATGCCACTGTAAACTTGTGACCACAAACTACAGAGCAGTGGGGTGGCCAGTATCTATTGTGAGTTTCCTTGAAAATGAAAAACCTGCAAGTGAAGCTCTTGCTGTTACCATGAGGATTTCGTTGAACTGAAGCTCCCCACTATGACTGTACTACTATGTCTTTCTCCAGGTATTACTCATAACATATCCGTGCTGATCTTTGTGTGGCAAGCTCTGCTTGAGTCCCTCTAGTGTGCCAACAGTATTGCTCTTTAAAAACATAAGAATAGGCATGACCACAAGTATTCTTTACAAATCAGAGCAGGAAACACTGACCTTCAGATGAACTTGGAGCATGGAACTGTGACTCCCCAGGCACAGCATCCATGCTTGTCCCAGGATTTTCATGCACAGAGACAAGGCATCTATTTAAAAAGGTTTCACAACTTTATTTGAACATATGTGAAACTGTGCTGCAAGATGAGGTATACCCCTCTTCTCTTGCCATAAAAAGCTAATCATATTCAGGCACCTAGGTGGTAAAAACAGACTGCCAGAAATAACCCAAGTCCCTCTAAACTAGGAGGAAAATAGTCCTCCGAGCAAGAATAGAGCAGGACTGTGCAGAATCCGAGCAGCTGTGGCTCCCCTTTGCAGTTTGTGCCCCCCATTCCCCCATGGGGTTTCCACAGTCACATGGCTGTGTGTGGTTCATTTGGTCCCTCTGATTTGATCCTAACATTGAAGTCATGATAAACCAGCCCCCTCCAGGCTCCCCTCTCATGCAAGATCTGTGACCCCATTAGGCTTTTTTTGGACAACAGCTGTGAAAGGTACAACAGCTCTATTGTGGCTATGGACATAGAGTTCGGCAGTGACTGAGTCTTGGGAGGCACCCTCACCTCTGCTGTTTGCTGCTCAGAAATTTGCCTGGTCACAGAAACGATGTAATGGTTGTACTCAGAGTAAACAACATTAGATTTCGTCTGCCACACTGTTAACCTACAAGAAGAGTGCATACCAAGCCCCCAAAGATGCTTCCAAAAAATCTCGTCCGTGGTCTGTATTTCCCAAGTCATGATGAAATTGCATTGCACCAGTTCCTTACTCTTGTTGATGTAGGTCTCCCTCTTTAATAATTTTCGCCTGCTACTCACTGAGGGGTCTTTTGAGATTACATTCAGTATCTTAAAGGTAGGTGGAGTGAGGTCTCCAATGGAGGGCCGGAAACAACATGTGTTATCTGGAAAGAACTTGGCAGCTTCCAACCCATCAGCCTGTCCAAAGATTCTGGACACAAAGAGACCATTACAGGCCTGGAAAAATACCATATCACCTTTGAAACATACATCAAACTCCAGAGATGGATCTTCCTTGTTCTGGACAGGTTCAATAGGAGACTCTTCTGGGCTTGTCTCTTTTTTCACTGGGGCAAGAAACAGGTCCACCCAGTTTGGCAGTTTAACCTTTCCTGAGGGCAGCCGGATGACCTGGAATTTGCTCAAATGTCTCTTCGTAGACACGCCTCTGACCTTCCTCTGGGATTCACTGCCCAGTGAATCCCAGAACAGATTACCAGTCCTTCTGGTGCACCAATGTAGGCTTCGAGCTGGCCCAGGCCTTTGTACAATGTTGGGAGGTAGGTCTGAAATAAGAGTGCAGGTTCACTTAGCATAGGAGAGTCATTCAAGTTCATATTTGGTCATCCGACTCTCTCGCCATTCACCTTCTTGCCCCACTCCCCTATGCTACCAGCAACCATGCTCCACTTCTCCAAGAAGCTCAAGGTTACCTACTTGGCTTTCATTCCCCATTTTATATTTAAAACAACCTTGTGAGGTAGGGTGGGCAAAGAAATTTTGATTTGACAGAGGTTCGCCCAATAAGCAGCCAATATCAAAATAGTGACACTTGTGCACTCCCTTTTACCAAGGGGTTACTGTGAACAGTGTGTGTTGGGGCAAACTTTCCTCATGTTTATTGCAATGAAGTAGGAGCTCAGCAAAGTGTTAGAAGGCATCATGTTAAATTTTCTGCAAGCCCTTTCCCCCACCACAGTATAGCACAAATTGCTGAGACCTAAAGATGAAGCACTTTGCACATGTTCCACGACACTATTGCTGATCTATATATTCATCATGATTCTCTATGAATGCTTAGCTGAAAGTAAACCTCACCTAAGTTTAGTAAGAACATACTTTCAAGTTTGCATGCTTGGGAAGGCTAATACCCCAGTGCAAACTTCCAGTTTGCTCTGCTGATAACAAAATGATCTGGCGTGTTCAGGGGCAGACAAAGCCAGGCTCTGGAGCTACACACATGACATTGCTATTGTAGGCAGTAGCAGGAGACCATTAAAGCCAGGAGGAAAGATGGCAGCACTGTGATTTGGGTAATCACCATGTGGCTTATCCAGGCCACAGACCAATGCCGCCTCTTCCCCAGCTCCCACCACCCTGTTAACACAACTGCACCCAGAAGCTTTCAACACTCAGAGCAGGTCCAAGCATGTGTAGCATCTGTCCTCAAGTCTTTTTTAGATTAAGAATGGAAAACTGAGAACTGATAAGCAGTAGGAAATCTCTGCTTCTCCCACCAGCCCTACAAACATCTGCTACTTCTTGCTATTTATTTCATTTTTGCACTAACCAATAGCAGAAGCTCTCCAACACATCACCCATCAGTTTTCAAATACTGTATGGAACAACAGTTAGGTGGTGGAAGAAAAATGCTGAACTTTCTCCCTCCTTGCCACTTCCCAACATCAAAAAGGGATGTTTGTTACTTGTCACTCTTACTAGAAGCTGCTGTCCAGACCATTATGCAAGATGACCAATCAGACTACAGAGTTTTAATTAGTGCAGAGTTTGGGCCCATAGTTCAATACAGTCATAGTCCAGCCCTTCTGTCCCCTGTAGGATCAGATTGTTTTATGCTCACCATTCCCAAAACTTTTGTGGGCTCCTTAGTCAGTTAGAAGCAAGCTAGAAGAGAATGAGATGTGTTTATCCATTAGACAGTTGAGAATTTCAACTTAAGAAAAAAAGTGTGCACAAGTTGGTATGTTTGGCGACCTGTGTACCAAAATGGAGTTCCAGAAATGTAACAGAATGCTAAACCAGAAACAAGTCAAGGCCTCATCCAGTGGAACAGTGGAACTGCCCACTGGGCAATTTCTGAAATCTGAAGAGCAGTCAATGCTCTGTGGTTGAACACATTCTGGAGGTTCAGCCCATAGTAAGAAGGGGTTAGAAGCAAGAAATGAAAAGACCATGACCAACATCTTGAAGAACCATCACCAGTCATAGGAGATAGCCCTGCCCTGACATATCTAAAACAGTTCCTGGTGCTCCTAAGGATCCTCCAGTGTACTGTAGCTGACGGTGATGTCAAACAACCAAGAGTTCACACCCAGTAACAAACCATGGGTTTTTTTCCTGGGATTTTCATGTTTAGCTATGGGTTGTCAAAACAGAGTACCAGGCTTCCTTTTGCACATAACAAAAACTTTCAAGTCGAGAACCACCCACAATTGAATGACAGCCAAATCTCAACCCATAAGTTGGTTTGGTACCTGCAAACCAATGTTGACCTAGATAAATCCATGGCCACATGTTCCAAGTGTTACACACATGAATCTAGTCAACATGCATTAATTTTCTTATCTAAATAGCAGCTATGAGATCACCCAGCATCAGGAGAGGGACATTTCACTCTCCTCCATGGAAGCTGCTATTCGCTTTTCAAAGAAAACCCCCATTCACACATGGGTGCTTCCTTCAAATGTGCACAGCAACTCTAGAATAGCTATTTGTTTGAGATAGGAGTTGTTATGTATTGATAACCATGAACAGCCCAGGAAGAAAACCCATGGTTTCTTGTTGGGTTGCACACTGTGGGATATTAATCATGGTTTGCTATCTTGGCTAGATTCAGACAACACAGTAACCCGCATGTCCACAATACCTACTCACCCTTGAGTGTGATTATCATGCTTTCTCAACCCAGTCAGTGTTACACTCCCCTCCCCCGAGTCCAGAGTCTGCTATTTACATATTAGCTGCATTCCAACAATAAGCATTTCATCTGGTTTGACCCTTACAGGGAACAACTGGGATGAGCTACACAGACAAGCAGAAGAGGGAAAGGAGGTAGTCAGCAGAAAACAACAAACCAGAATCCAAAGCCAACCGGGAAAGAGAGAAAAAGAGAAAGCCACCAGCTTGGACAGCTTTAAAAGGGGTTTGGACAGAACCATGGAGGTTCAGGCTATCAGTGGCTACTAGTCCTGACAGCTACATGCTACTTCCAGGTCCGAGTTAGGGTTCTCCAAGCTCTGGGGAAGTGCTCTGGCACTCATGACCTGCTTGTGGGTTTTCCATCAACAGCCAGCGAGCCATTATGTGAGCTCACTGTGTGAACCCACATAGGCTGGGTGTCATGCCCTTGGTCTGACCCAGCTGAGTTCTTGTGTTCTTCGCATTCTCCTCCAATTTCACCCCCAGAACAAGGGTCAAGGTAGATGTCATTAGGGAGATATCACCACACCCATGAGCCGGCTACAATCTTCGGCACAATTGTAAGTGAGCATGTCCCCCTGAATGCCTATGAAAAAGGTTCCTGGTGTAGGTCTCCTTGTTCCCTGCACCAGAAGGGAGCATTTTTGGAAAGAAAAGGAAAAACCCTGACAAACTCACAATGCAAAAACAGATTTTAGGAAAAAGCACCCAAAGAGACACTAAAAAAATAGAAACACATGCTTTTTTAGCATAAAGGATTCAAGGACTGAAAAAGTGCCTCCATTTTCCAGGTATACTCACCAGCTATTTACACTTGTTGAGGAAGTGAGGAAATTGCTGAGTTTGAGCCTTCAGGGACTTTTATGTCATTCACAGCTCCTATGTCAGTCAACAGGAAAAGTACACACACCTGATTAAAGTTGGAGGCAGCCTGTACTTGTGATGGGAGGGAAGGTGGTCTCCAAAGGGATGCAGGGAAAGTTTAAGGGGATGCTTTCCTCAGAGGGTAATAAAGTGCTGCTGCATCTGCTCTATGATCAGGCCAACAATCACCTCCTCATTTGTATTACCTGCTCCAATTGTTAGATAAGGGTCACACCTCTAAGTTTGGTTACTAGGTCCAGTGAGGGGGTAGGGGCCTGCAATCTTCTCTGACCTTCAGTGCCAGCTGTTAGCCAATCCTTTCCTCCTTGCTGTGCACCCCGCAAATGGTAGCAGTGGAGTCTATATTTGTTGAGAGCCTGCTGTAGTTCATATTGCTATGGTGAGGAATCCACTCACAGAATGAAGAATGCTTTTCAGCACTGACAGAAACCCATTTCAGAAAAAAAAATGCTTTCTTTCCCCACCTCTCTCTCTCTCTCTCTCTCTCTCTCTCTCTCACACACACACACACACACATCAATTTGTTCACCTGCATGTCCAGAAAACTGAGCGATAGACTTTGCACCATGTATCAATTCTGCCATAGAGTTCCTCTTATGCTGTGGTCCCCAAAGTAGTGTCCATGGGCACCAGTGGGCCCACAGGCATTTCTGTTGGTGTCTGCCAGGCTCCTTGATTCTCCTGTGTTGTTTCATTTTGTTCTGAACATTTTTCTAACTGGGAGGCTGCCTGTATTTTGGCTCAAAAGAGTATTTTGTGTTTTGGAGTTCAGACTATGTCTCACATCTCTGTGAAAAAAGACAAACTCCATTTTCGGTAGAATGAAGAAGTGAAATGAAAATTAAATTGCCACCACTTGTACTCCCCTCATACAACTCTGAGGTGTGGTCAGACAGTGCCCCAACAGAGTGTCCACAGGTGCCCTATTGAGACCCCATATGCTGGGCTCCCTCAATTTTTTCTTGAAGTTCATCCAGGTTGCATAAAGCAGCTTAAAGGGCTAAATGCACAATATCCCATGCATGTTTAGCATGCTGGGAATTATAGTCCTTTTTTCCTAATTAAACAGGCAAAGGACTGTGCCTGAAGTTTCATTGTTCCCCCTTCTTCCTTCATGAGAGTAAGAAGCTGCTGCAAAGCACATGCTCATACAAAAGTTGCAGGACTTCTGTCTAAACCTGCACAGGTTACTGCACCCTCAAATATTGTGTGTGGATTGCATTGTGCTGAAAGTGGGGTGGGTATGTAGGCCAGATGGCTGGCCAGCCAGCCAAAGAACTCTCACAGCCAGTTGCCCAGGCTTAGCCTTGTGTAATCCTGCCCTCCTTACTTTTGATGAGACATGCATAACCTGAACTGCTTTTCAGTGCTGCTTCTACATAAACATGCAGAGGGATGATGCATGTGGTGAATGTATAAAGGGGTGGATTTGGGAAGCCTTCAGTTGCTGTCTTCCAAGACTGCTTTTCTGGGTGGCAATGATAGTATTCTGCTCCCTCCTGTAACTTAGGCATGCTCTGTGTGTCTTTTTCAATGCATACGCCTTCTTCACTAGATAGATTCCACCCACTGTTTTCTACTTGGTTCTCCCTGCAGTGGGAGGTGTTGCTGGAACAGGAGAATCTCAGGCTCAGCCCTCATGATCTTGAAGTTCATGTGAATCAGTTCCCCCTTTGTGCAGTGTGGAGTGCTGGAGATTCAAAGGCAGGCTCCACCCCTTAGCCAACTTTGGTAACCCTGCCCTCCATGCTACCAGGCCCAGTGGGCACTGCACTGTCTGCAGCATTGGTGACTTGGACTTTTATGGGTCTCCCAAGGATCCAGAGCACTCAGGTCTCTCAGTGGGAAAGCAGTTTGCCCATTAAGTCTTTAGGTTCAGTGGAGCAAATCTTGTGTGCCCAAGCTCAGAACAGAAGACTTGCACCAAGGCTTTGCAGGATAATACGTCAGTCTTTCCAACCCTCCACTCATGTACTCCATGTCCTTGCCTCTATTCCCCAGTTCCCTTGCTCAGTCCATGTCTAGTATGTCTAGTCCATGTCTAGCTTACAATAGTCAGCTGCCTTGCAGATGCCTTGCTTCACAGCCTTCCACTCAAGAAGCGCTGCAAGGGGTCGGGGTTCCTAAGAAAGGCTTAGCCTGCCACCCCCATCTCCATTACCACATGTCAGTGCCTTGATAGGCAAGACAATGACTACTGCATTGTACTGTGGTCATTTGAAGTAATTGCCCATCATAAATCAGAAGCCTACAGGCTAGGGGTAGCCTACAGCCACTGTGAATTGCAAAGTAAAGAAGAACAAATCAAAGCAGAACTTCCAAGTTTCCTGTTCCTCCAAAACTGAATTCTACATCCTGATTTTACTGCTCTGTCTTTCTTCTGATAGGAAAACAACAAAAATCCACACTGTCTCCTGCATAGCACAACCTGTGCTATCGAACTCAGTGATGGAATGGACTAAATCGAGCAGCACTCTGACAATATTGCTACTGTATGAACATAGCAATGTCGACTGCAGGTGCTCTTTAAATTGGAGGGGGAGAGAATATTTGATCTTAAATTGATCCAGAGACATGGAGTCTTCCCTCCCCCGAAACAAAGATGGAACTTTTGCTTTTCCCTCAGTCTCTGTAAGAAATCCAAGACTTCTCTTTCTTTTTCTTTTCTCTTTTTTAAAAACGTGTCACAATTTTAATTTTTTTTAACCATTTTGCAAGGTGAGGAACCCTTGCCATTAAAAAACAGGGTAGCCATTATGTTCAGGCACATGGGAGGTAAAAAGGAACTGCCGGTTCTGCCCTAGGAGCGGGCCCCAGCTTGCCTGGATCGGGAGAAACAGTTCTTGCAGCAGCGGCAACAGCTGCCCTGGCACAGAAGCCATCCAGGGGCATTGCCACAGGCTGGCAGCCTCATTCCATCAGCAGTGGGTCATTCACAATCCAGCACGCAGTTCTCCTTGGAGTCTGCCAGGTTCCCCCAGCATCATGTCTGCTCAGAATTCAGTGAGCATTTTTAGAGTGACCTCAGTCTGGAAGTTACAATAGACAAGCCCCTTCCAGGCCCCGCCTTCGTGCAAGATCTCCATACTACCATTGGGTTTCACCTTTTGGACAACAGCAGTAAAAGGCATGACAGCATAATGAAATTTATAGACATCCAGGCAGGCTGTGGCTTTGGTCATGGGGGGAATCTCTACTTCCGTTGTTTGTGTTTCAGAAATAGGCCTACTCAGAGAGAGGGTAGACTCATTTTCCTTGCTGTAGTAGACACTGGCTGTGGCATCCTCCACTGCAAAAGTACAGGAAGCAGGGAAACCAAGCCCCCACAGATGGATCCAGAAGACTGAATCCATGGACACAGTCTCCCAAGTCAGGGTGAAAGTATGTCGCACTGAGACCTCGGTACAGTTGTCTTGTGCGTCAAATGACAGTGGTGGTATTTCACCTGGGGAGCTCTTTTGGTACCTCTCCCAGTATTTCAAAGGTGGGAGGAAGGAGGTTTCCAATCAAGGGCAGGAAGTAGCAGGTGTCATCAGCAAAGAACTTGGCTGCTTCCAGTGTTTTGAACTCTTTGCCTGTTCTGGCTAAAAAGAGACCATTATAGGCCCTGAAAGCCGCCTTATTGTGACTGAAAAACACATCAAATTGCAGGGATGGATCTTCTGAATATGGAACAGGTTGGGTGGGAAAGGTTTGAGGGTTTGTAGCTGCCTCCACTGGGCCAAGGTACATGCCTCTCCAGTTTCTCAGCATAACCTTTCCTGAGCGTACACTGTTTACCCAGAATTTGCTCGACTCTCTCTTCAAAGGTACGCCTTCAACAGGTTTGTGCTCACAAATGCCCAGCGAATCCCAGAACAGCCATTGTCCATCTGGAAAGCCACCCCTTCCTCAGCATCAATGTAGGCTTTAAGCTGACTCAGGCCCTTGAGTATTTTCAGGAAGTTGTACTGAAATGGGAACAGAAGAGAGCTCATTGGGGAGGAATCATTCAAACCTATGTCTTAATCATCCTGACCTTCTCTACACCCAAGCTATGTCTTAAATTGCTGTCTACTTCCACAGAGCCACAAAAATGGAATGTTCTGCATGTGCTCCATAGTCTCTCCATTGTGTAAACCCACTAGGATCTGTGCATTCCATCCTGAACATAAAGTGCATGCACATTCAATAGAGCCTACTTCCAAATATTCATTATTACATTGGCAATATTCTAGTACAATCACAATGAAATCATCCGGCCTCTTAGAAGGCAAAAAACAAAAACAAACAAAAAGTCCCAACACTTGGAACTGTGTGAAAATGTCTTCAGAAATTGTCGAGCCTATTTGTACATTTTCAGGACCATCTCACGAAATCTCTGCAGGTGATAAGAAGTTCTCCATCAGTTTCTCAGGATTTGTCTCATTAGCAGGGGTGGTAGCACCACTGACTCCACCCTGGTTTGTTTGGGGTTTTTTGGCATGCACTTCCAGTGGAATGGTGGCTACCACCACAATAGAAAATTACAGAGAAAATTCTGTAACATGGCCTTTTCCTGGGGGACTGGAAATGAAATGAAATCCTCAAGAAATGTCTTAGAAATTTTGACTCCATGCTAGTCATAATCCGAGTACAAGCCACCATCAACTACAAGTGAAATGATTTGGTCTCTTTGAAGGAAAACAAAAGCTTCCCCATACTCTAAAGTATGTAGATGTCATAGATATAGTGGGTAGTGAGCTGCAAATGTTAAAGAGGAAAGATGGCAGCACTATGAAGTGAGTGACCACCATGTGACTTATCCAGGCCACAAATTATTGTCATCTCTACCCTGCCCATCATCAGCATTTCAACACAACTGCACTCAGAAGCTTCTATCACCCAGGACTAGACCTCATCAGACACACACCCTTGTTTATCTTCAGTTCAATGGTCCTTTTCTACACCAAAAAGGGCATTCAAGCTTAGGTAAAAGTGTGAGAGCCCACCTCCCTAACATGTCCCTGTCTTCTGCTCCAAGTCACCCATCACATACCAAGTATAACTTTCAGATGATATAGGGAAGCAGCAGACAGAGAAAGGGTTAAGCACCAGCCCTTCCACCATCAAAGTCTTTATTCTCAGTCTTTCACTCCAGAAGCCACTTTCTAAGCTAAATCACCAATTATATATCAGCCTTCCCCAAACTAGCACCTGTAAGTTACAGATGTTTTGGATTACAACTCCTGGCCATTGCCCATCTGAGGAAGAACTAGTAGAAGCTGAAGTCCAAAACACCTGGAGGGCACCATGTTGGGGAAGGATTGGCTACACAATTCCAGACCTTTAATTCATTCCAAGTGTTGTCTTCTAAAGCTCAGCTCCACCATTCCATCAATCCAGCCTCTCCACCCTGCATAGAACCCAATTATTTTATACTCACCATTCTAAAAACTTATGTGGGCTTCTCAGCCAGTTACAAGCAAGCTGGAAGAAAAAGCAGCACCCACATGTCATGGTCACACATGGCATTGTTCAGAATCGTAAAAGCAAATGGAAGAAGCAGGCTAGACTGCAGTCCAACTGGTGGAACAGTGAAACTGCAGTGGGCTGGAGGCCTGAATGTTGCTAGGAATCCAGGAACAAAGACTTGCTGGCTGCATTTTCACACTAAGTTTGGCACACCCAAGAAGAGAGGCAACATGAGAAGGGATGCAAGTACATGTGCCAATAGTCCTGAGGTGGTTCACCAAAGAAGAGGAAAAGAAGGTAGCCGACAAAAAAGAAAGAGGGACCAGTGTTGAAGAAAAATGTGAGACATTGCCAGCTGATAACAGAAGCCTGCCTTTTGGTGAACATCTCATGAGTAACAAAGATTGAAGAAAAACTGAGTCAACAGCATTTTGAGCCTTCTAGAAATTTAAGGAGCAGGATAGATCTATTGGCTGATCTGAGGTTATATTTCATGGCCTTGCATATAGAAGCACACATTAATTCAACCCTGAACACACTTACAAGTATACTTGTGTTGTAGGTCCTGAAGGTGACTGCAGCTAAAGAATCCATGTGAGAGAAGTGGAGTTGGAGAAGCACACACATACTTACAACACTGACATGCATGCAAAGCTGAAAGTTGGCTTCAGAAGAAGCTACCAGAGGAGACATGACAGACAGACTGTCTGACTTCTTGGTTTAAATGGATCAAAGATTATAAAAACTCCATCACTCAATCAAAAAAAAAAAAACTCACCATCAATAGCCCAACACAAGAACCAACTCAGTACTTGGCCCCTTGCCCTTGTGGCAGAAAGAAAGAAAAATAGATGAGCTTATTCCAGGAACTTTTATACCTCCCACAGCTCCTGCATCAATCACATGAAAAAGGGCACAGCTGATTGCAATTGAAGATGGCCTCTGTCCTTGAGTGGGCTGTATATGAAAGGGTGACCCCCCCCCCATACACACACCTTTTAGGGCTTATAAGGGATGAGAGGGTCTTTCCTCAGTGGCAAACAGCATGCACTGCAATGCTGTAGTATCTGCCCTGTCATTGGACAAACACTCATTTCAGTTCTTACTAGCAAGAAGGCCCTGCTCTCTCCAGTTGAGGACAGCTCTTCTGTTGCTAAAGCAAAGCCAACACGCAAGCCTGGACAGCTGTCAGAGAGCCTCACATGCTGTGCTTGCCCCCCTTGAGTAAGCTGCCTCTGCTGGTACCCTGTATGTGAACCCCCATAGCCACTTAAAGGAGTGGCTTGTCCAATCCATCACCTGAAGAGACTCATCCCCTGGCCCCCCCCCCCCCCCCCGAGGAATGGACTGCAACTCTGTGCTGGTTTGTGGTGTCTGTCCCTAGTGGCTGAACATGCACTGCAATCATCAACCACATGGACACAAATCAAGGCGCATCAAGTAACATGTTTTAAGCAGAACTTTACCCTGGCATGCAAATGCCTGGAGGCCCCCTTACCATGCGTGCCAGCTTTCAGAGATCTGCATTCCACAGCCATGGCCATTAGTGGTGGGCAGCCAACTTAATGCCCTGCTCCGGGTGGGAGGCTACCCTTTCATTTGTTCTTTCTCTCTACCTGCCCCTTTTTGGAGGGCCCCCAATTTTTAATTGGATCACTTTTTCATTGGATCACTTTTCATGGATCACTGCCTTGTCGTAGCGAAGGGGCTTGCATAGTTCAATGAAGCTATGAGCTATGCCATGCAGGGCCACCCAAGACAGACAGGTCATAGCAGAGAGCTCTGACAAAACGTGATCCACTGGAGAAGGAAATGGCAACCCACTCCAGTATCTTTGCCATGAAAACCCCATGGACAGTACCAAAAGGCAAAAACATATGACTCCGGAAGATTACCCCCTCAGGTCGGAAGGTGTCCAATATGCTACTGGGGAAGAGCGGAGGGCTAGTACTAGTAGCACCAGAAAGAATGAAGCAACTGGGTCAAAGCCGAAAGGAAACTCAGTTGCAGATGTATCTGGTGGTGAAAGGAGAGTCCGATGCTGCCAAGATCTATACTCCATAGGAACCTGGAATGTAAGATCCATGAATCAAGGCAAGCTGGATGTGGTCAAACGAGATGACAAGACTAAACATCAACATCTTAGCAATCAGTGAACTAAAATGGACAGGAATGGGTGAATATAATTCAGATGACCATCAGGTGTACTACTGCAGGCAAGAATCCCTCAGAAGAAATGGAGTAGCCTTCATAGTCAATAAAAGAGTAGGAAAAGCAGTACTGGGATACAATTTCCAAAATGACAGAATGATCTCAGTTCAAATCCAAGGCAAACCATTCAACATCACAGTAGTCCAAGTCTATGCTCCAACCACTGGTGCTGAATAGGCGGAAGTTGACCAGTTCTATGAAGGCCTACAACACCTTCTAGAATTAACACCCAAAAATGATGTTCTTATCATCATGGGGGATAAAGCAGGAAGCCAAAAGATAACTGGAATAACAGGCAAGTTTGGCCTTGGAGTACAAAATGAAGCAGGGCACAGGCTGGTAGAATTTTGCCAAGAGAATACGACGGTCATAGCAAACACTCTTTTCCAACAACCCAAGAGACCACTCTGCACATGGACATCACCAGACGGTCAACACAGAAATCACACTGACTATGTGCTCTGCAGCCAAAGATGCAGAAGCTCTATACAGTCAGTAAAAACTAGACCAGGAGCTGACTGTGGCTCAGATCATGAGCTTCTTGTTGCAAAATTTAGGCTTAAATGGAGGAAAGTAGGGAAAAGCACTAGGCCACTCAGGTATGACATAAATCATATCCCTGATGAATATACAGCAGAGGTGACAAATAGATTTAAGGGATTAGATCTGATAGACAAAGTGCCTGAAGAACTATGGACAGCGGTTCGCAACATTGTACAAGAGGTAGCAACTAAAACTATCCCAAAGAAAAAGAAATGCAAGAAAGCAAAATGGCTGACTGAGGAAGCTTTACAAATAGCTGAGGAAAGAAGGGAAGCGAAAGGCAAGGGAGAAAAGGAAAGATACACCCAACTGAATGCAGAATTCCAGAGAATAGGTAGAAGAGATAAAAATGCCTTCTTAAATGAACAGTGCAAAGAAATAGAAGAAAACAATAGACTAGGGAGGACCAGAGATCTCTTCAAGAAAATTGGAGATATGAAGGGAACGTTTCATGCAAAGATGGGCATGATAAAGGACCAAAATGGCAGGGACCTAACAGAGGCAGAAGAGATTAAGAAGAGGTAGCAAGATTACACAGAGGAACTATACAAGAAAGAGCTACTCAAAATCTTAAAAGACGATGCAGTAAAAGTGCTACACTCAATATGCCAGCAGACTTGGAAAACTCAACAGTGGCCACAGGATTGGAAAAGGTCAGTTTACATTACATTGCCCAAAGAAGGGCAATGCCAACAAATGTTCAAACTACCGCACCATTGCACTCATTTCACATGCTAGCAAAGTTATGCTCAAAATCCTACAAGCTAGGCTGTAGCAGTATGTGGACCGAGTACTACCAGAAGTACAGGCAGGATTTCGAAGAGGGAGAGGAACTAGAGATCAAATTGCCAACATATGCTGGATCATGGAGAAAGCTAGGGAGTTCCAGAAAAACATCTACTTCTGCTTCATTTACTATGCTAAAGCCTTTGATTGTGTGGATCACAACAAATTGTGGCAAGTGCTTAAAGAGATGGGAGTACCTGACCATCTTATTTGTCTCTTGAGAAACCTATATGCGGGTCAAGAAGCAACAGTGAGAACTGGGCACGGAACCACTGATTGGTTCAAAATTGAGAAAGGAGTTCGGCAAGGCTGTGTACTGTCGCCCTGCCTATTTAACTTATATGCAGAGCACATCATGAGAAAGGTGGGGCTAGATGAATCACCAGTTGAAATTCAGATTGCTGGGAGAAATATCAACAACCTCAGATATGCAGATGATACCACTCTCATGGCAGAAAGTGAAGGGAACTAAAGAGCCTCTTGATGCGGGTGAAGTAGGAGAGCGCAAAAGTTGGCTTGAAACTCAACATTAAGAAAATTAAGATCATGGCATCTGGTCCTATCACTTCCTGGCAAATAGATGGGGAAGAAATGGAGGTAGTGAAAGATTTTATTTTCCTGGGCTCCAAGATCACCACAGATGGGGACTCCAGCCAAGAAATTAAAAGACGCTTGCTCCTGGGGAGGAAAGCTATGGCAAATCTAGATAGCATACTAAAAAGCAGAGACATCACCCTGCCAACAAAAGTGCATATGGTCAAGGCTATGGTTTTCCCAGTTACAAGGTATGGCTGTGAAAGTTGGACCATAAGGAAGGCTGAGTGCTGAAGAATTGAGGCATTTGAATTGTGATGAGCAAGGCGATCAAACCGGTCAGTCCTAGAGGAGATCAACCCTGACTGCTCTTTAGAAGGCCAGATCCTGAAGATGAAACTCAAATACTTTGGCCACCTAATGAAAGGACTCCCTGGGAAGAGCCTAATGCTGGGTACAATAGATGGCAAAAGAAGAAGGGGACGGCAGAGAATGAGGTGGCTAGATGGAGTCACTGAAGCAGTTGGTGTGAGCTTGAGCGGACTCCGGGGGATGGTGAAGGACAGGAAGGCCTGGAGGAATGTTGTCCATGGGGTCGCGATGGGTCAGACATGACTTTGTGACTAACAACAACAATTTTTAAGTATGTGTAGATTTAAACCTCAAGGCAGTGTGTTTATTAAGAAATGTAAACCTCCTAGTATTCAGTGTGCTTAGGATCGCAACTCTGCTATCTGGTAGTTCAGATTCACAATCCTTAAAAAAAAAAATTCCTAGCCCAGTGCTCCTCAGCACTGTACAGGGAGGGTCTCTTCTCTTGTCATGGTCAAATTGAAAATCCTGAGCTCACAGCAGGTAGAGTGGGGCGGATTTTGTGGGAAAGGGAAGAGTTAGACCCCTATAAGTATACTTCTCATATTTTTATTTATTCAAAGGATAATATTGAGTCTCTGCAACTGCTGCTCTGCTAAAAGTTCTGTAAGATGTCTGTAAAAGAAAGTGCTGTTTCAAAGAAATGAAAAATTGCAGATGAGCACCATGTCTTTAGTGACAAATGGACTACTGAGTGCTTCTTTGTTTTAAACAAGGATAAAGCAGTTTGCCTGATACGTCTTGAAACTGTCTCAGTATTAAAGGAGTACAATGTTAAAAGGCACTTTGAATCCTGTCACAAGAGCTACTCAATATATCAAGGAGAGGTGTGAGTGAGCAAGATAAATTCTCTTTTAAAAATCAATGTTTTTGCAGCAAAACAGTTTTAGAAAGCACGTTGAGGAGAACCCGTTGACTGTGAGGGCCAGCCGTCATGTTGCTAAATGTACAGCTGAGAGTGGTGGGCCATTCACTGATGGAGAAGTTGTTAAGAAGTGCATGGTTAGAGTAATAGGGGAAATGTGCCCTGATGAAGTATCCTGTGTTAGTTGTGTCTGTTTATCTGCATCTACAATCACCAGGCATGTTGACGAACTAGGAGAAGAGCTGCATAAGTCACTGATTGTAAGGGCAAAAAGTTTTGATTTTTTTTCCTTTGGCATTAGATGAGAGCAATGATATTATAGACACTGCTCCACTACTACTATTTATCAGGGGGATAGATTCCATCTTCAGAGTTACAGAAGAACTGTGTGCACTGGAATATGCAGCTCTTCTCCTAGTTCTCCTCCTCCTCTTCTCCTAACTGTGTGCACAAGCTCTCACTGCAGAGCTTGAAAGGCACCATAAGTACAGAAAACATATTCTTGAAGGTGTGTGGATCAGTAGAAAATCTTGCTCTGAGCTGAGATAAATGGAAAGCGTCAGAACTGATGGTGCAAGAAATATGGTGGGAAGTAAAACTGGTGTGGCTACAAGACTCAGTTAAGAAACCTTGAAATTAAACCGTACACTTCCCAAGCAATTTCACTGCATCATCCATGAGCAAGCCTTGTGTAGTAAGCTTCTTCAGTGGGAAAGTGTGATGAATATCATTTGTATCCAGCATTAATTACATCGGGCATCATGGCCTTACTCATCATCAGTTTCAAAATTTTCTTTCAGGAATAGATGCAGAATAGGGAAATGTATTGTACCATGCAGAAGTCAGGTGGCTTAGGCAGAGGCAAAGTCCTCAAATTATTTTTCATTCTTCTTCATGTAGTTGATGTCTTTCTCAAGGAGAAAGGAAAAGGTCAAGAAGTACTTTCTGACTCTGGATAGATTTTTTATTTGGCTTTCTTAGAGAGCATCTACACACATTGAAGGTAAGATTGCAGGGAAAAGGAAAGCTTGTGTGTGACATGTACTATGACTTGAAAGCTTTTGAAGCAAAACTTTTTTTTTTTTCTGGAGCAAGTTGGTGAAAGTAACTTTTCAAACTTCTTGTGCTGAAATGAACTAAAATTTGAGAAGGACAGGAATGTACAGTGTTGAAAGACACATCAAGGCACTGAACCTACTGCAGGTGGAATTCCAGAACACATTCATGGATTGCCATAAGCATGGAAAGGAACTAAGAATGTTTCGGAATCCATTTGAAGTAGCACCAGACCATGATAGTAACATTTTTTTCAGATGATACTAATTGATTTGCAAACCAGTGATCATCTCAGAGACATTTATGAAGAAAGTAGACTGTTAGATTTCTTTTGTGGTATACCTGCAGGAATGTCTCTGGCACCACTTACATCTGTGAAGAAACCTTTTCCAAGATGAAAATTGTGAAATCCAAGTTAGGTCAAGACTTACAGATGGACATTTACATGACATTTTAAGGGTGTCTGTCACAAACCTTGACTTGGACACAAATGCCTTGGCTAACAGAAAACAGCCACAAAAATCACATTGACTAGGTAAGCATGTGTAGCTAGAACTCTTTATATTCTTGGCAAGTCTCAGCTCGTAATCAGCCTTAGCCTTGTGAAGAATCCTTCTGCAACGGGCCTCCTCCTCCCGGTATACCCTTTTGTCTATTTCCCCCAGTACCCATTTCCCATGGAGGTTCCTCTTTCGTCTAATCCCTCTAACCACCTCCTTTCGCATCCATGGCGGCACTCTCCTCTGCCTCCCCACCTTACTGACTAGAGGTATCGTCAAGGCTTGCGCCTCCAAAACCTCCCTTTTGAGTGCCATCCACCCCTCCTCAACTTGCTTACCTTCCAGTAACCTATGCCAGGAGACTTTCCCCAGTCTGGCCTTCAGTTGGCCAAAGTTGGCCCTCTTGAAGTCCCAGCTTCTAGTGCTCGACCTGCTGCACGTCCCCAGTCCCCTGATCTCAAAGCAAAGGATAGAGTGATCATTCGCTCCCCTAATCTGTACTTCATCTATCAGCTCCTCCCTATTGGTCAAGACCAAGTCAAGGATATTTCCCCCCCTCGTCGCCTCTCGGACCCTCTGTGTGAAAAACGCTCCCTCAATAGCTTCTAGGAAGCGACGTGACCTGGCTGTCACCGCCGAGTGAGTCTCCGAAGTAATATCCGGGAGATTGAAATCTCCCATAATTACTGTGTCTCTCCCCCGAGATATCCTTAGAATCTGGCCTGTCAGGACATCATCCAGGGTCTCAAGTTGACCTGGAGGGCGATAACATACCCCCACTGTCAGGTCTCTTTCCCTGTCAAAACCCCTAAGTTTCACCCAGACTGCCTCTACCGAATCCCCATCTGTGCTGCATTCTATCTCACTGCATCCTATCCCTTCCCTGACGTATAAAGCCACGCCCCCACCTCTCTTTCCCTTCCTGTCCTTTCTAAAAGGGTGATACCCTTCTATGTTCACATTCCAGACTTGCCTTTCAGCCACCAAGTTTCTGTGATTCCCACCAGGTCATACCCTCATATTCCCAGGAGAGCTTCAAGCTCTTCCTGCTTATTACCCATGCTCCTAGCATTGGTGTACATGCACCTCAACTCCTTCCCACTGCTTCCTTTCCTTGGAGTTCCCAGTCTCCTCCTTCCTCCCATCCTCCCTAATACCTGGCCCCTCTCTGAAGGAGTCCTGTCAGTCCCTGCAGTATCTCTAAAACCCTGCTCCTGGAGCCCTGATCCTCCCCCCACACTTGTCCAGTGCAGACACGTTCCTGGGGGGCCTGAACCCCCCCCCCCGGGTCAGTTTAAAGTCTTCTGGACGAAGCTCACTAGAGCATCTCCGAAGGACCTTTTCCCCATCCTCGTGAGGTGTAACCCGTCCCTTGCCAGAAGTCCATTGGCAAGAAACCGAGTGCCGTGGTCGAGGAACCCGAAGTGTTCCTTCTGGCACCACCCCCTAAGCCAGTCATTCACCTCGGAGGCCCTCCTGTCCCTTCCTGGCCCAAATCCCCAGACAGGTAAGATTGATGAGAAGGCCACTTGGGCCTTCAGCTCCCTGAGTTTCTTCCCCGAGACCTCAAAGTCCCTGCCTGGCCACATCGTTTGTGCCCACATGGATCATCAGGAGCAGCTGGTGACCCCCGGAGCGAACAAGATGCTCCACTCTGTCCTTCACATGCCGGATGTGTGCGCCTGGCAGGCAGCAAACCTCCCTTGTCTCCAGGTTGGGGCGGCACACGGCCGCCTCAGTGCCCCTCAGCAGGGAGTCCCCAACGACAATCACCTGCCGCCGTATCTTTCCGGTGCTGGTGGGCGGCCGTGCCCTGGCCCTCGCCTCTCCTGCAGCAGCCCCCTTGCCGCCTGATGTCTCAGGCTGGGGGTCCTGCTGGTCCCCCAAGGCCTCATCAGCCCCAGCCTCCCCAAGTGGAGAGAACCTGTTTCCCAGCTCCAGATTGGTGCCAGGAGAAGGAGGAGGCCGTGCTGGCCTCCTCTCCTGTGGGTGACATACCTCCATGTCTCCGCAGCTGCTCCTCCCACGGCCTCTCCTTCAACCCTCTGTCCAGAGGGGGGCTGCTCCGGGGGGGGCCTGGAGAG
>NW_025335606.1:17996295-18077766 GCF_004798865.1 Varanus komodoensis
AGGGAGTCCCCAACAACAATCACCCGCCGCCGTACCTTCCCGGTGCTTGTGGGCGGCCGTGCCCTGGCCCTCGCCTCTCCTGCAGCAGCCCCCTTGCCGCCTGATGTCTCAGGCTGGGGGTCCTGCTGGTCCCCCAAGGCCTCATCAGCCCCAGCCTCCCCAAGTGGAGAGAACCTGTTTCCCAGCTCCAGATTGGTGCCAGGAGAAGGAGGAGGCCGTGCTGGCCTCCTCTCCTGTGGGTGACATACCTCCATGTCTCCGCAGCTGCTCCTCCCACGGCCTCTCCTTCAACCCTCTGTCCAGAGGGGGGCTGCTCCGGGGGGGCCTGGAGAGCTCTCTCGGCCCTCAGGCACCTCACCTCCTCTTCTAGCAAGGTCACCATCTTGCACCAAGGGCAAGTGTATCCCTGCCTCTCCTGGGGGAGAAGGGCGAACATGTCGCAGCTTTCGCAGCAGACAGCAACACCCGTGACTCCCGCCAAGGCCATCTCCTGGTCTGCCATCAGTATCCCTTCCAAGATCTTACCTTGGTCCCCTGCCTTGTTAGTCCTGCACTTCCTCTCACTCGCCCAGTTCTCCCAGACGAAAACACACTCGCACACACACAAGGATAAAATAAACTTAAATTTAAAGTTGAGGAAAAACAAAGCACAGCACAAACAAAACAGACAAACAAACCTCTGTGTCTCAGGGAAGGGAGTCTCCGGACAGCCTGGGACGCAGCCAAGGGATGCAGCCAAGGGACGATGCCCTTCCTCTCTGCTGCTCCTGACCCTCTGCTCCCCTGCCCAGCTCCTATCTTGCCTTCGCCAGTCCCCTGGCCACTCAGCACTCGCTCCCAGCCTGTGCCTCTGCTGCTCTGCCAAGAGGCCAGAGCCAAAAGGGCTTGCAGTGGCTGAGCGCGGCCTTATCAGTCCCTCAGGCTGGTGGCCCCGCCTGTCAGCTTCCTCCTGGCCCCTCTAGCCTCTCTGGCCCCGCCCCCTTCCGCTCTGCTGCTCCTGGCCCTCTGCTCCTCTGCCCAGCTCCTACCTTGCCTTCGCCAGTCCCCTGGTCACTCAGCGCTCTCTCCCAGCCTCTGCCTCTGCTGCTCTGCTACTTTGGTTGAGTAACTTGATCCCATCTCCAGGTCTGCTTAGACATGTAAATTCAAACTACTGAGAAACTATTCATGAACTCATAAGCTCATCTAGACCCTAAGTAATGCATCCGCACCATTCTGATTGGCCAGGGTGCATGGAGCGCTCTGAGCTAGCAAAATAGATATTTCCTGGTAAACTGTGAATTCCAACAAGGATCACTTACCCATTGTGAAGGCATATAATGTATATTCGGACTGAATGGCCTATCTACTGTGGCTTACAGCTAAAGGTGAGAGAAAGGAGCAGGGGAGGAATGCCATTTTAAACAGTGACTTAGCTTGGAAAGCTGGTGCATTTGAGAAGGAGTGCAGGACTGATTTTATAAAGCAAAAACACACAGAAGCAATGTTTTTCTGCCAGGATTGATCCAAATTTTCCCAACACTACAAACACCACCCCCTTGACTGGGCAGCCCTTCCAGCCCATGTGGCATGAACCTACTGACCTGGAGATGGTATTCTGTGCATGCTCGGAGGCACTTTTATATAAGAATGCAAGCACTGTGCAGCTGATCGCTGCAATGGCCATTTAATCAAGCCTCCTGTTTCTAAAAGCAACCCTCTCGGTATTCAGAAGTAGGCTGTGAAAGTAGTCCTAGTTAATATTCAGTATTTCTGCTGCCTCGGGCAATGGCCACAGGCACCAGCCCCACCCTTACACATGCAGTTCACTCTCAAGAGCCATCTGAGCTAATGGCCACTGCCATTCCTTCCATAGAGGTGCCAGGCCAGCCATTGATCTTGTCTAGCCTAGTCTTGTCTGCTCTGTCTGCCAGGCATTGTCCAGGGTCTTCAGCTGAGAGCTTCCTCAGTAGCACCCACCTAACTCTTAAGAAAAGCAGCAGGGAAGTGAAGCTGGAGGCACTGCACTACCCACCACCCATATCAGGAGGGTAGCTGGGCCAGGTGAGGGAGGGGCAGGGGGACAGAGAGAGAAGGGAGCAGTCAGCCTGATTCTTGAGATGGGACTAGAACTGCACCACCCTGGACTGTGCAGCAGCTCTGGACCTGACTGCAGATCCAAATAAGGATGTTTTGGACCCCTGCCAAAACACCAGCCCTGGAAAGAAGTCTGAGTGCTGGGATCTAGCCCAAACTGGTATAAGGTTTCTTCCCATGTTCCATATGTGCTTTGCATGAATATATTTAACATGCATGCATTTGGCTTCATAAGTAAGCAGTTTGACTCTTGCAAGTTGGGACTGCATTTTCATTCAGAAGCTGCCGCTGCTGCATTTCATTTCGAAGGAAGTTCACCTGCCACAGCTGGAGACTCCCCTTGAAATACCGCAGATGGAGCTCCAGAGCAGTCATTTCCATCAGGACCAGGGCAGCAAAAAGAGAACTCTTCTTCCTGCAGTCCCCAGGCTGCTATCCACTTAACAGGCATTCAGGCAATTAACAGCACAGATGGTTTTGCCCTTAGGGGCAGCAGCAGGCTGAGCTTTGCAGATGAGCAGAATGCAGAGTGGAAGGAGGCAGCTAGCAGAGGAGAAGAAAGAAAGGCCAGCCCGGGATAGGAGAAATGGTGTGGCCGGGAAAGAAATGAAGTGGGTGCTTCCTAACCCACAACAACAACCCTGTGAGGTAGGTTGGGCTGAGAGTCTGTGACTGGCCCAAAGTCACCCAGTTGTGTCCATGGCCGAGCGGGGACTAGAACCTAGATCGTCTGAGTCCCAGTCCCATGCTCTTAACCACTCTTAACCACTACACCACACTGGTTTTATAGTCCTTAGTCCATTTAAACCATAAAGGAATTTGTTTTTGCTCTGCAGCATGCCTTTGGGATGTTTCTTCTGAAGTCTACTTTATGCTTCATAAGTTTGTCACTCTGGTGGGCTTTTTTCTTCCTTAATATGTCCTGAAGGAATCCTGGGACTGTGGACATGACTGGGGATGTTGGAGAAGGCTGCAATCAGCTGCAATGAGTCCAGGTATGTCTGAGTCTGCCCTTGGGAGTCTGCAATGGACCAGCTTCCGAGGTCACATGGAGTCCAGGGAGCTCACAGATTGATTTTGGTTTTTTTAAAATGTGTATTTTTGAGCAATTTTAGCCACCAAAACATAAGTTAAAAAAAAAAGCCAAAATATACACAAGTCCCCCATAGGCTACAGCATAACAATACATGGGGAGGGGATTGCACAGTCTTGGCCAATTTCACAAAGGCATTCCCCCCACCCCACCCCCATTAACACCTGCACAAATACACTCAAATGCATTTGCGCTAATTCTGAGTCCATCTGTGGGAGGAGGACAGAGTGAACGCTGTACCCAAGTCGGCCAAATGCAAACACAGCAGCTTTTGCGCCATTTCTGCATCCCTGGGCCTGACTGGCAAAGGTGCTGCAGTTAGTGTTGTACAGACTCTCCATCCAGCATTCGAATGGTGCAACAGAGCCATACCAGAAACAGTGAGTCACAAGCCCCTGGCACGTGCCATCCAGCATGCACGCCTAACGGGGGCCTCATTCTGCCCAACACTACTTAGGCCTGTCCCCCATTCACACCCACCTAGCTCAGTGCTGCACCTCTGGACCTTCAGTGCCACCACAACTGCGCCCATTGGTGAAGTTGTGCCAGCTCCCTCCCTTGCCTGCCAGCCGTCTTTATGACCTGCTCCTTGTACACTATCTTGGTTCTGAATCCAAAACTGTGATCTGTTCCAGAGTGGCAGAACTTCAGTAATGCAGCCTTCCTCTTCTGCTTAGCAAGGGTCTCCTCCTGCTAAAGGTACCTGGATAGTCATGATAGGCAAAGCTGCAGAGTGCAGCTTTGATGCTTACTTGGAAGAATGTGAGATGTTCGTATCCACCTTTGTTTCTCTAGGAAACACACCAATTCCATACCGTTTGTGGTTGTTCGACAATCCTTCGGCCAAAGGAAGATGCTGGAGCATCAAAATGAGAGCAGCTGCAAGACATTCTTTAAATTTGGAGAGAAGAAAAGGGGTTATCAGTTTGTTTGTAGTTATCCAGAAGGAGTGAGTATCCTTCCTTTCCCAAACCCTGAAATACCCTTTGCTTCTCCCCTAATTTCTGAGCTGAGAGATAAGACATTTCCCCGCAAAAGGCTTCACAATTTTATTAATGCTCTCTTGATTGTGCTCTAAGGGGAGGAGCTCTCCCCTTCTTCAGTGAAAGGTTTACATTGCATTCAGACACCAAGAAGGTAAAAAGGAACTGATGGAGAGGCCTGGGTGGAAGTCCCAGCCGGCCTTGAAAAGGAGGGAGCTAATCCTCATAGATCTTGCATCCTACAGGGGACAGGACAGTCTGCATCCTTCCTCCCTCCTCCCCAGCTTTGGAAGGCTGTCAGCTTCCCAAAGCTCACATGGCTGTGCAGGACTCATCGAGTCCCTTCAGGCTGACCTCCACCTGGATGCCGTGATAGGCCAGGCCCTTCCAGACCCCTTCTTCATTCAATTGCTCCAGTTCCCCATTAGACTTCACTTTCTGGATGATGGCTTTGAAAGGCGCAGGAGCAATCTGATGCTTATAGACATATAGGCTAGCTGTGGCTTTGGTCATTGTGGGGGGGGGGGATGCACCTCCTCCATTTGTCTGCCTGTCCACAGAGACAACCTGTTCATTGTCCTGTGTGTAGCTCACAATGGGTGTTGCATCCCCAATGGTGAAAGAACATGCAGAGGGCAAACCAAACCCCCATAGATGGTACCAAAATATCGTGTCCATGCTGTGGGTCTCCCACACCAGGGTGAAGGTGCGTTGCACTGGGACAGCACTCTGGTTGACAAGGATCTGTTTTGTCACAATTTGGTGGCAGAAACTCATTTGCAAGGGATTGCCTGAGGATACACTCAGGATGTGAAAGGTCAGTGGATGGAGGTCTCCAATCCAGGGCCGGAAAAAACAGGTATTGTCAGCAAAGAACTTAGCCGCTTCTATCATGTGAAATCCTCTATATGTTCTGGCCAAGAAGCGACATTATAAGCCTGGAAAGCTACCCTGTTGCCTCTGTAAGAGACATCAAACTGCAGGGATGGATGTTCTGAGTAAAAGACGAGTTGGATGGGAAAGGTCCTGGGATCTATGTCTAGCTCCACTTGGGCAAGGAACATGCCCTTCCAGTTCCTCAGCATAACCTTCCCGGAGCGCAGACACATGATCCAAAACTTGCTTGACTCACTGTTCTCAGGTAGGCCCTCTATAGCCCATCGGTAGGCACTAGCCATGGAGTCCCAGAACAGATCATTGTCCATCTGGAAAGCCACCCCTTCTTCTGCATCAATGTAGGCTTCAAGCTGTCCCAGGCCTTTGCAGACTCTTTGGGAGGCAAACTGAAACAGGAGAAGATGTGAGCTCATTTCAGGGGAACAATTCAAACATGCTTTTGTTCATTCGCACAATCTCCCTCTCCATGCCCAAGTCTTTAAATTGCTGCCATTGTTGCAGGAACCCAGAAATGGAGCACTCTGCACATGTCCCATTGCCCCATCATGTCCTTAAGATGAGCTATACACAGAGGAAGCCAACTTTTCCTCACCCAAGAAAGTATTCTGCACTAGCTTGGGACACTTCTGCTGATGGATGGATGGATGGATGGATGGATGGATGGATGGATAATCTTCAGCTCACTGGCCCTTTTTCAGATTGAGCATGGGTAAGTAATGTAAGATATCTGCATTGCCCCACTGCCCAAGCACATCCCCTTTCTCTACTCCATTGCCTACCCCACATTTGAGAGGGTAATTTCATGTGCAGACAAGGAAAGTGTTGACCCACCCCTCTTCCTACCAAGGTCTCTGCTCTCATTGAGTCCCCCAGAAGTTGCTCTCCAAGCTAAACAAAGAGGGCCAGATTGCACATTCACAAGCAACATGCTAAACCCAGCATCATGGATCCAGCCCCTCCGTCTGCCTTCAAGCCAAGCAGCATCCTGCTCACCATTGTAAGAGCATCTGCAGGCTTCTCAAGCAGCCGCCAGTGAGCTAGAAGAGGGAGAGAAGGGTCAGGTTCACCCATGAGATCCTTCAACACCACAGAAGAAAGCAACCCATATTGCAGCCCCATCCAGTGATGCAGAGCAAGGGACATACAACTCAGAGTGGGGCATTTGCTTGGAGTCTCTGCAGAGTGGAGGACTCCCTATCCACTTTTCACACTGTGCACAAAGCACCTAGGAGAGCAGCAGCATGAGGAAAGACACAAATGACTTGATATCACCTAACAACAGCACCTGCCCTTATAAAGGTAAAGGTAAAGGTTTCCCCTTGACATTGAAGTCCAGTCATGTCTGACTCTAGGGGGCAGTGCTCATCTCCATTTCCTAGCCAAGGAAGCAAGTGTTTGTCCACAGAGTCTCCATGGTCATGTGGCCAGCATGACAAAATACCGAAGTGCATGGAATGCTGTTATATTTCCACCATAGTGGTACCTTTGTATCTACTTGCATTTGCATGCTTTTGAACTGCAAGATTGGCAGAAGCTGGGACAGAGCAATGGGAACTCACCCCGTTGTGTAGATTCGAACTGGCAACCTTTCAATCAACCAGCTCAGCAGCACAGCAGTTTAAACCACTGTGCCACCTGCATCCCACCTGCCCTTATAGAAGAATGCAAAACCTGCATCCCTCCAAGGACCATGTAACCCTTTGCTAATGCAGCCAGTTTGGTGCATGCCATGCAGATGGGCACAGTGAGTCTCTGGCATTCCTTGCACCCCTTGGCTCCACCACCATGGTGCTGCCGTGGAGTGCTATCTAAGCTAATGGCCATAGCCAGAGCTTTTGTGCATCAGGAGCATTGGAGGCTGCCCTGTGCCAGGCCAGGCTACTGGAGATGCAGCAGACAGCTGGCCTGGCACAAGGCAGCCTCCAATGCTCCTGATGCACAAAAGCAGCCTTCCACCATCGCTGGCGCTTGAAGGACAGCAAAATCTCCTAGAGATGGGTGGTTCCAGTGGATCAATTCACAGAGCTCCACCAACACAGGGACCGCCCTGCAACTCTGGAAGACAAGGAAGGAGGTCTCCCCCTGCCCCAAAATGCTTCCCTGGGCATTTTTTGAAGGGACAGTTTCTCAGATCAAGGTGTAGGCCCTGCTGCTGTTGCATCTGTTCAGCAGGACTGGCTGGATTTTGTCCACAAGTAAGTCACCTCGTGCTGCCCCCACCTTGAATCTTTGTCCTGGGAGTGTTCTCCGAAATCTGTTGGGCTCCTCTCTTCTGTCCATACATCCCTTTCTACAACTAGGATGAGACAGGCTTTGGACACACACACACTGGGGCATTCTTTCCTGTGTGCCTCAGGCCTGGATTTCTTCAGTTTCTCATCCCACCCCAGCTTTGGCCCACAAAACCTGAACCAGGGTGAGCTACCAGCAAGACCAAAATGCAGAAGCAGCCAGCTCCAGGGGCGAGAATGATGTGGCAAAGCTAGCTGGGACAGGACATTGTGGCTTCCACCATTTGCAAAGTCTCTCAGGAGCAGCAAGGGAAACTGAGTCAGCACATCCAAACAAGGAGGACAGTCTCTCCCTCCAAAGTACACCAGGCCACACAGGTGCCTGCTCTGTTGCTTGGTTTTTCCTCAGGATCATGAGCAGGCAAACTCAGGATTTGCAGAAAAGCCCTTCAAGGTGAGTGTGCTTCAAAAGCTAGACAGAAGCACAAGTCCTGTGCAACCCCCTTCTCTGCACAAAGGGTCCTGTTGCAGGCACTGCCTGAAACAGACTGCCCCAAAAAGGGAAGTTTGAAGGAAGAAAAATAGAACATCAGCAGAGTGACAAACTTAAAAAGCACAAAAGCAGATTTCAGAGAAGAGACCCAGAAACAAAGATGAAAACAGATGCATGGCCACAATTTAAAAGGCAAAAAAGCTGTAAAATTTCCATCACTGCATGGATATACTTACCATAAGGCCTGGCCCAGTGCCTGACCCCTGTCCCTTCTTGAGAACAGGAAGGGGGAATAGCCAAGACTGCTCTTCCTGGACCTTTTAGAGCTCCCACAGCTCGGGTGTCAATCAAAGGCAACAGAGCACAGCTGATGGGTGCTGAAGACCACACAGAACCTCAGATGGGATGTTCATGAAAGGGAACCAATTGGAGCAATACGATTGCTATTTCTTTCTTCATTTCTTCATACCCTGCCTTTCTACCCAAAAATGGTGTTCAAGGGCCCTAACCATAACAGTGCTGGACTAGAAGGACCTTTGGTCTGATCCAGCATAGCTTTTGTTATGTTCTTATGAATTCAGCCATCAGGCTGAAAGAGATTCCACTACCTAATGGAACTACCAGTTAAGGAATTGTTCACATTTTTGTCTATAACATGTCTCTCCACCTGCTTTTTTTCAGTTTCACATACATCAGTGCGTTAAACCATAGACTACTTCTGAATGCCTGATACAGGGAGTAAATGGAAGGAAATGACTATCACATTTATCTGTCAGTGTGCTTTCCACAAGGTTTCAACTGCCCATTGCTGGAAACAAGACACTGAACCGGACAGACTTTGCTTAAATGCTTGTGCCAGCGTGTAATTCTGGCCAAGGAGTGGAATCTTCCAGCTTGCAACTCACTGCTAATGCTTTGCGCCCACTCACTTATCATAAAATCATAGAATAGCGGAATTGGAAGGGGGGCAAGGAGGCCATTGGGTTCAACTCCCCTCCAGTTGCAGGACTCCAATTTATACCATCCCATTCAGATGACCATCCATTTTCTTTTTGAATGCCTCTAATGTGGGAGAACCCATACAGCCAGTTCCACTGTTGTATTACTCTGACAGTGAAGAAACTTTTTCTGATTTCTAGCCTGAATCTGGTTTGCCACAACTATACTCTGGTATAAGCAAGAAGAGATCTTGTCCTTCCTCTTTGTGACATCCTTTCAGGTACTTACAAAGTGATATCATGTCCCCACTCCATCTTCTCTTTGCAAGGCTGAACATACCCAGTTCTCTCAGTCTCTCTTCATAAGGCAGTATTTCCAAACCCTGAATCATTTTTGTTGTCTTCCTCTGGACCCTTTCTAATTTTCCTGCATCTTTCTTAAACTGTGGTACCCAGAATTGGATACAGTATTCTAGATGAGACTAGTGTAGAGTACAGGGAAATTAGTACTTTGATTTGGAAAATATATTTCTGTTAATGCATCCCAAAATAGCATTTGCCCTTTTTGTGGCTGTATAACCCCAAGGTCATCTTCTTTTTCCATTCTGTTGAGCCACATATTCCCCATCTTGTATTGCTGCATCTGATTTCTTTTTCCTAGGTGGAGGACTTGGCACCTGTCCCTATCAAATCTCATTCTATTCCTTTCAGCCCAGTGTTCAAGCTTATCTAGATTTTCCTGGATCTTCTGTCTTCCAGAGTGTTCACTATTCCATCCAATTTTGTATTGTACAAAAATAGTGTATGATGTTGATTGCCCAGTGGTTGAGAAGACACCTTGTAACATTCTCTCTTGATTTATGATGGAAGCAAGCAAATACACTGGAGCTATTTCCTCTGCCACCAGCAAACATTTCTAACAGCATGACCTTATGTGCCAGTTACTGCATAGCCTTACACTTAGCCAGTCCCTTGATTCTCCTAGTCACATATTTTCAGCCCTACTGCAATGGCCCCCCAGGGTTTCACATGGTGGGGATCCAGCCTGAGACCTTCTGCAAAGTATCTGTTCTGTCACTGAGCTTTGGCCCTTCCAGGACATACATGCTATTATTAGGAGGGAATGGGCTGCTTGCTAGAGGACTGCTCGCTGCCTTTCAAAAGTATGGCATTCTTGTCTTGTAAGTGGGATCCATGCTGGATGTTAGAAACCCAGGCTCAGCCAGTAAACCTTCTTCTAGTTTTCTAGATTGCTACTCGAACAATCAATATACCACTCCCCTGGGGCTGAAGGGAGATCTGGGGAACACCAAGTTGCCTATCCCTAACCTAAAAGTTTACTCAGCCACCATGGCCATTTTTCTGCCTCATATGGAGGGTGTGGCAGGGTAAAACCGTACCTTGTCTAGACTATACATAGTCAGACTGCCGATGGAAGACTGCAGCAAGAAATGTTTCCTTATACGGAAAAGGACATGTCAGGGTGCGGGTTAGGCTACAACTCTGCTCGCTGACCTCTAGTTTTCTCTCTGCGGGGCCTGGGAATGGGGGTGGCCGCTTCCTCTGCTGTTAATGACAACTAAGTCTGCTTTCCAGGTTGCGGGTGTAAACCTACAGTGCTACTCTAGGCATGTGAAGCAAGGGCAGGATACAGGTGTAAGAAATAAATAATACACCAGACAGCGGAGTCAAGCTCTCTTTCCGCGCAGCCAGGCTCCGTCTGCACGCGTGGACTCCAGATGCCAAAGCTCCCCCATTCATTTCAGCAATAGCATACGCATGGCATTCCAGTGTCTCCCACCCTTTCTCCAAAGAAACCCAGGACAACGTTCGTGAGATCTCCCCGAAACCGCCTCTCTTGGCTCCTCTCTCCGCGTAGACCCCGTCCGAGGCAGGAGCCCGAACGCCCCATTTCGCCTTGCCCCCTGCTACACCGGCTCGGCCCGCTCCTCGACGAAGAAGGAGTTAACACGTCTTTCCTCCGGCGGGGCCGTTCCCGCCCCTTCGCGGTGACCTCAGCACTCGGGCCACGCCCCCGCTCGGACGCTCGTACAAAATGGTGGATGTTGCCCTGTGACAGGTAGGGAGGAAGTTTTTCCTTTCCTTTTTGTTCCTCGCATTCCGATGGTCTCTCCCAACCTCGTCTCTCGTTCCCGGGTAGGTGGACTGGCGGGACGGGGGCATCGCCGACACGTGCCTCTCCCGCCGAGTGCAGGGGCTACCCCTCCCCCATTTCCTCCTTAATTTAGGGAGGGGGTCGCAGCCCCTTCCCCCTTGGGACTCTTGGTCATGTCCCATCTAGTGGGAGCTTTGGAATCCCTCGCGTACAGAGAACAGGGGCGGGGAAGGGGGTCTGTCCCGTTCACGCACCCCCCCCCCTCAAAAAGAGGCTGACGCACAGATACATCCCCCTGCCTCGGCAGCGAGGGCTTTGGAGTTGGCTCGGGGAGATCCTTCGTCCCTACGGACACGAATCGTTCCTTTTACGACGAGTGGAGTTCATTGGTCTGGATCGAGCAGGTGAAAGTGGGAGTGACAGCCGCTGCGTGTGGTTGCATGTGGGGTGGGGTGGGGTGGGGTGCGGGAGGAGGAGTGACTTTCGGACAGTCACGCTCGCTGCCTCTAGCTCTGCCAGGGAGAACGGGAGACGGCCGGCCTAGCGGTTAGAGCTCCATCACGCAAACCTTCCTAAGGGGCCCCTTGGCCCGGGAATGCTGCCTAACCGGCCTGGAGTTTGGCCTGCAGCGCTGGTTTAAAATGCAGGACGTTGGGCGACGTGGACTCCTCCTCCACACCTCCTGCCCCGCAATCAGATTCCTTCTCGCTAGTAGCCAGGTCGAGGCCGGAGAAAGAGAGCCTCATGCTGTTGAGCCTACGACACCTCTCCTACTCGGGAGTAGACTCCTGTATGTACGAACAGCAGCTCCAGATCTGGCTGGTGAAGAAATCACCTGTATTGCAGCTCCCCTTTAGTCTAGGGATGTGCAAAAGGTAGTTCTAAAGATTTTCCGGACTTCAGTTCCCAAAAGATCCTGCCAGCATGGCCAGTGGTCACGAATGCTGGCAGCTGTAGCCCTAAACATGTGAAGATCTTTATGCCCATCCCTGCTTAGCAAAAGTGAGCAGGTAGCATCTGACAGCATGCAGCTGTATAAAGTTAAATGATGACCAGAAAGCACCATCTCACAGCTGGGTCCCAAGACATTTTGTTGACCTGAAGTGGAAAATCCAAATGACACTGAACACCCCCACCCCCACAAGTGTGCACACACACAATTAAAGTGGGGCCTGGTCCAGTGAGAAGTTCTGAGTAAGCTTCACTGTGTGTGGTAGAGGGGTGAGCAAAAGGATTCTTTTCACTCAGGTGGCACTTGTTCAGGAGAACTTCCTGCTGCATTGGGTCAGAGCATGTCTTCTATTTTACTGCATGCAAATTCAGCCTTCCAAACCAGCCAACTTGCCTTGCTTGGTGATAGTGGCTGATTGTATGCCTTAAGAATGTTTTTGCTTCTATGATACATTAGTCACCACCTAGCTAATAGTTCTTAGGGTAGCACACAGTAGAAACATAAATGAAATCCATAAATCAAAAGAGAAAATGTCTCAGCATTGGAGTGAAGAACTGGACAAACTTCTCAAAATTGCTGGAAGGGAGGCAAGGGCAGTGTTTGAAAGAGGTGTGAAGGAGGTCCAGCCTGCTTGGGGGCCCTGTTGCCTACCCTACAAGGAAGCTCTAAAAAGCATGGCAACAGGTTGCAGTTGCACAGTGGGAGGAGGAAAAGCAGTCTGTACATGCTCAGAGGTGCTGTGTTTTGTTATATATCCCATCTCCTGAGGAGAGGTGAGACCACAGGATGAAGAGCAATGCTTACCTACAAGAGGTCTTTTCCTACTTGGGTTGCTATCCTAGCTTCTAGGCCAGCTCCAGAAGCCCTCATATGTTAGGGAATTAGCTCTGCTAAAGAGCTGCAGCACAGATTTGGCCTTCCTGCAGTCAGAAATATGGCCAATGAGTACCTGTGGCAGAGGGCCAGAATTTGGCTGTGGCACCAAGAATGTCTACCAGAAGATCTGCCTGGCTCCCTTGATGCTCACCTTTAGGCTGTTTTCATTCCAACAAGCTTTGTTGTGCCTTTTCATTTTGCATATCCTGTTCTGCTGTTGTTGCCTTTCAAGAGTTTAACTTTGGGTTTTCTGGTGCTGATTTTTGTTTTGCTACTATGACCAAATATGTATCCTAATCTTGATCGTAGGTGGCTTAACTGCTTAAGATTTTTTCATAGAGACATGAAATATACATTTCTATCGTAAGTACATTCAAGAGGAATAATTTAGAAAGACAGCTCTTCTGCCCCCATAAGAAGAAGGCGGATTTCAAGAATATTGGCCAAAGCTGGAATCACCACTAGTGTGGGGAATTGCAGTCCAGAAACATCTGGAAGGGCACATGTTGGCCAGCTGTGCCCTCCTTCAAGATCAAGAGACCTTCTCTTAGCAGCAGCTTCAGTGTAGGTACTGCACCCTCAGATGCTTGTGTTTTCCATAATTACCATCCCCAGTGACAAACCTACCTCCATGTTTCTATTTTGGTGCTGAAACAGCAGATGCCCTTGACACCTGTGATTAATGGCACCTAAGTGACAGAAGTGCTAATTTGTTTCTTTCAATAGAACATACAAGCCTCTGGGATCTATTAGAAAGTGCCTTGACAGCAAACCAAACAGCAAACATGTTGCATGTGTGTGTGCATGCGCGTGTGCATGTGTGAGACAAAGGCACCTGCTGAGGCATTCAGCCAGAAGTGTGCAGCTGAAGCTGAGGCGTGTGTGTGAAACTGCAGGTTACTGCAGAGTGAGTCCACTGGATTACCTGAAGTGGACCAGACATGGCAGCTTCACTGACAGCGCTCCTGAGTGCGGGTGGAGAACCTCTTTCTGCTCAAGGGCCAAATTCCATGGTGGAGAAGCCTTTCCAGTGGTGAGCTGGTAAAAGGGGTCAGAAATGCCAGCATATTGTGCTTGCTTTACTGGTTTAGGAGAGGCATTTCACCCTAGGACATGTGGGGCCAGCATGTAAAGCCTGGAAAGCCAACTCATGAACCATGGTCAGGTCAAAGGAGGTGCTGCTGTGTGGGGAGCCCCCAGGACTGGGTTTGGACTCTGCAGCAGCTATATTGAGGCTCCAGGCCTGAGGTTCTCCATCACTACCTTGGAGCTCCCCAACCTAGAATTGTTGGTCCCAGTAAACAAGCATAAGAACCCAAGGGCAGACCTGGTAGATTGGATCAAGGCTGCGTCTTGGTTCTGTTCCCACTGTGGCCAACCAGGGGCCCACAAGAAACCCACAATCAAGACAGGGATGCAATAGCACCCAAGTTCCCCAGCAACTGGGATGCATTGGCACACTGCCTCTGGATGTAACATATCACCATCAAGGAACCCAAACAAGAGAGCTGCTGAAGTTGCAGATTCCCCCTGCTCTGATAGACTGGCTCCATCTCAGAAGCTGCTGGGTCAAGATTCTGTGCGGACTGAGAAGCATCTAGGCAGCCAGTGAAAGCAGGCCAGAATTGGTCCTGTATGTTTGAACCTTCTGGTCTTAATTATTAGTCTGGCTGCTGCATTTTGCACAAGCTGCAGTTTCTGAACAGTCTTTGAGGGTAGCTCCGTGTATTGCAGTAATAAAGTTTAGAGAATACTGGAGCAGAGCTTACTGAGCCCAGGCTATCTCTGTCCAGAAAGGGGTATAGGTGGGCCACCATGCCACTGAGACTGGGGATCTAGGTAGGAGCAGAACTGCTGTGATGCAATAGCCCCATTCCCAGCTCAGACAGTTGCCCCAGAAGGATGCCATGGTCAATGGTACTGAGAGATCCAGGAGTATCAAGAAGGTCACATTCCCCCTGTCTTTGTTCCCACTCAGGTCATCATACAGGTGACCAAAGCTGCTTTTAGCCTGAGCCCTGACTGAAATGGATCCAGATAATCACTCTCATCCAGGAGTGCCTGGAGCTGGTTGGCCTCCACCTGATGAAGGACCTTGTCCAGGAAGGGAACATTTGCCTAAAGTTGTTAGGATCCTCCAGGTCCAAGGAGGGCTTCAGGAGTGTCACTGCCTCTTTCAGACAGCACAGAACCACTTCCTCTTGCAAAGAGGCATTAATCACCTCCTTGGCCCAGTGGGCAATTCTCCTTGCTAGCTTTTATAAACCACAAGGGGCAAGGATCCAGTACAGATGTGGTTGTATAAACCTGTCCAAGTAACCTGTCAGCACCCTCAAACTGAACCTTTTGGAACTCTTCCAAAAAACTTAGCCAAGCTGTGTTCTGGGTACCTCACCTGATGCAACAGCTGTAATATTGGAGTCTGTCCCAGTGGATGCAAGAAATTTTACCCAGGAAATCCTTAGTAAATTAATTACAGTGGGCTTCAGACAGGGCTATGATGTTCTTGGGACCACCATGTAATCAGCCCCAAATGGCCCCAAAGGAAGATTGAGTAAAGGCAGCAAGGTGCTGTTTCTTTGCCAGTCTCACTTTCCCTAGATATACGTGACTAAAGGCACATACCAAGACTCAGTTGCATCTACTAGGAAGTTTTTCCTGTCTGCACCTAGGCTGTTTCATTGTTCTCAGCTCCACTTGTATGAACTGTACTACCAAGAGGACATTCAGAAGTGATTGGGACAAACACCCAGGCCATCCCTGTATTCAACAGGTTGAACAAGAATTCAATGGGACTGCCAGCTGTACTAACCCAGGAGCCTTCTGGAAAATATCCAGATCCAGGGCTGGACTATTTTAATGGGTCCCCCATCCTTCCTAATAATAATCTAAATCTCAGCAAGCAGCAATTTGACCACAACAAAGGGATGCATTCAAAGTCCTCCACCCTCAGATATGCCCATACCCAGTTGGGAAAACAAACCAAAAGCAAATTGTGGCCTGGTGGAACATACCCATCTATGTAATGGGTTTAATGGAAGCCTGGGATAGATAAAAATTGCAATGACTTGGATGTGGTTAGTTTGTCCTGGAAGCAATGCTGAGTTGAGTTAGCAGCCCAAGCGTTGTTCTGTATCTCAAGGGGATGAGGGAAGTTTTTCTGATCGTGTCAAAAGCATTCCAGGTGAGAGTAGTGTGAATAAGGATAACATCAACTAAATGAGGCTGAGCCTTTGCTGCACTCGGATCTGCAGCCTCTCCCTGCCAATGCAAGAAAATCTGGATGGTGCAGAGTTTCTTTGAGGCTACCTCCCTATGGTAAATGCTACCATTGGGTAGCTCAGCAAGAGGCAAAATGCAGCACAGAGAAAACTAGCTGGTCTGTGAAGATCATGACTCAATTGCAAAAGCTCTCTGCCAAGGACGTGGACCCTCTTCCAGTCTAAGGCTACATTTCATTTTGGAGAAGGTCTTGCAGCCGCATTCGAGTGACAGGTGACATTCAAGATGAAAAGGACTGGGCCAGAATGCCAGAATATTTTAATTTATTTAATATTTAAGGTGCTTATTGCCAGTTATTAAATCTTGGAAGAGGCATCTCAAAGTTTTAGAATGGGGCAAAGAATGCAACAGCTGGGAAAACAGCAAACAATGGGTGGTGGGGATAAAGGACCAGAGCCATCTGTGGAATCCCAGAAGACCAGATGGGGACAGCAGAGGTCCACCCTCTCTGCTCTAGGCATATAACCATTGGGCAGTGTGTTGGAAACCTCAGCGGGCCTCTTTTTGCTACAGTCCAGAAGGGCAAACCAGGGAGCAGGGCAAATTCTTCAGCGGATGGCTGCAGCTGACTGAGCCCATCTCCGCAGCAGTATGGTTAACATTTGCAGCATGCCCCCAGAACAGCCACTAAAAACCACTGCACACATTACAACCACAACATGATGTGCGTACCCGCTATGTTTGTTCTCTGAAGTCTGTGCGTTCATTTCCAAGCACTACATTTAGGAAGCATGGGGTCAGGGGGAACTGTCTTTCCCTTAGAGTCATTCCACCAGCTTGGAATTGTCTATCTCAAAGGGCAGGTGGGCCAGATGCTTTGCAGGACAGCCCCTTTTATTTTTGACAATTAGCTGTGATGAGACTTGGAGCCTAAAATGTCTGGCACTTTCCTAGTCTATATTGCCTGGTCTTCCCTAGTCCTACCTGGAGATGCCAGAAGTTGAACTGGGGAGCTTTTGCATGCAGAATCGGCACTCTGCCACCGAGCTATGGCGTTTCCCCAACTCATGGGCCCCAGCTGCCCCAGATCAGCCCAAGAGCCGCATCTCTTAAAACTGGAGCCTGTGGCCTGACATTACCAAGGAAGCGAGCAACAAACTGGGCATTAGGCACAGAATCCTGCATCCTGATCAACAAAACTATTTCCCACTGACTCTCCAAGTTGTCTACCCCTGCAGCACCACCACTTTCCAGCCATCTGCTCTCCTAGAGCTGGTCCCCCTGTTTCCCCCAACTGCCTTCAGTGTCCAGAACTCCCTCCAGGGTGCCCTTGTCCCCAGTCGAAAAGAGACCCTAGGAAAGCCTTCTGTGAGCTGGTTCCTCCAGATGTTTTAGGCCACAAGTCCCCCAGTCCTTGAGAATTGACCGCGTTGGCTAATGTGGATGCATTAGTTAGCCCCCAACACCTCTGGAGGGAACCAAGTTGCTGGCCCTGATCTCCACTGGAGATGCCAGGGGGTGTACCAGGGACTGTCAGCATACAAAGCAGCTGTTCTGTCACTGAGCTGCAGCCCTTCCCCATTTTCAAATGTGCTTTTGATTGCATGTACATGTACGCCAATGAGCCTGCCAGATCCTTGTTTTCCATCACATTGGCATTTTGCATCTACCTGCCCTGTGGTTTTGTGGCTGTCCTGATCAGACAGCACGGAGCATAGAGCGCTGGGTGCCAAGTGACCAGAAAAAATAAGCCTGGCCTGCCCCTGCATCTTTAGCAACACCTTGCTCTGCAGAAATTGCCAGGTAAAGCTTTTCCAGGCATGGAGCTTGGTGTAGTCCTTGACTAACAGCTGCCTGTATCTGGCAAGTTTATAGAGAAACCCAGCCAGAGGGGCTAGCTGAAAATTGCAGTGGACTTTTCTTGTTGGCAACTTATCTACAGCTAGATCATTTCTGCCATGCCCCTTCCTATCCATGCATTACTCATGGAGACAGAAAAAGCCTTTACAGTAACAGACCAAACAATTCATTTCACTACAGTAACAGAGCATGTAAATTAATTGCAAATCAGATGGTATTGGCCATTAAGACACAGTATCAGCTGATTAACCAGCAATGCAGAGGTCAAAGACAAAACGGCCAGACCTTTCCAATGCATTGAAACATTCACAAACACACAGCTGATAACCACTCTCCTCTCACCTTCACACATGCACATAACTGCAAAATGCAGGAAGCAGCAACCAGGTTTCTTATAACCTCCAAGCACGGATCACTCTCACACTCAGACACTCATTGTAGCGCAATTTTTAGGGCTCCAAGAGAGTCCAGGGTGTGTGTATGCTGAGGGGGTATTTTTATTCCTTTCGTCTGTGCTTTGATTGTTCCTGAAGGCCTGTGGAAGCTCCAGGTATGTTAATGGGAAAGCTATGTGCCACTCCCATTATAGGCCATCCCCAACCATCCCTCTGATCAAGATCTCCCCAGAATGTTGGGTGCTGTGTGGCATCACACCCCAGTACAATTACCTGTGATAATTCATGCAAATAGGATTTTGCTATGCCACAAGGTAAATCTCTCTTTTTGGCTGCTTACACCTCAAGCCAGAGTTTGGCTACTTTCACCACCAACATGACAACCAAAACAAAATCATCTTCCCTTAAATTGGGAATGCAATTAGAAAAAACCCTCTGCTAATTCAGTGCCTCTTCAATCCTCAAGTTGCAAGCCAGGTGCTCTCCTTCTCAGCAGCTACCCTTCCTTTCTGCCTGATGGATAGTGATGTGTAACCACATACACACTTTCAGGGCTGACCTCTCTCTGTTTCTCCCTGTAGGCACCTGGATGAGACACAGCCAGAACTACTCTGGCTCTCTTACGAATGGCTTCTCTTCATCCTGCCCAGACCCAAGCCCTGCAGGTGGGGGTGGGGGTGAGGGCCCCCCACCTTCCTCGAATAGCCTGATGACAACCCTCACTTCCCGCAAGAAGAAGAGAGCCATGGCCGAGACTCGGGGTACCATCAAGGTGGATCTTCCCAATCAGCAGCGCACTGTGGTGAGTGAGGCACTTGGATAACAGCATATAGAGAAGGGGCCATTCATGGTTCCTGTTGATCATCATGAACCTGTGTCACATCCTTTTATGCAGGTGGGGGAACCTGCTGCCCTCTAAATGTTGCTGGACTACCACTCCTATCACCCTGGCCTTTGATGCTGTCTGGGGCTGATGGTAGCTAGAGTCCAACATCCGAAGTTGCCTGCCCCCCAACTCCTGCTTTAAGACAGGGGTCGAAGGGGTTATGACTGGGTCAAACCCCAATTTAAATTAGCAGCATTTTAGTTCAGCAGACTTGCTACTTTTTATGTTTCTTCACATTTTTAAGGGAAAAAAAAGATGAAGAGGAAAAGAGAGAGGGAAAGAGACAGAGAGACAGAATAGGAAAAAGTCAGAAAGAGAGAGGAGAAGCAAAACAAAGAGGAAGAATGAAAGAGAAGGAAGAGGACATATTGGGAAAAAGTAAAAATCAAAGAAGTTCTTGTTATTTCTAAGTTGAGGATAAAGGTGAATTTCTCACCATTTTAACAAATCAGTTTGATGTACTAAGATTTTCTTTTAATCTTTTGCTCTATTTTATTGTATGTTATTAGTTTTAGATTTGTTTGTAAGCTACCCTGAGCAACTCACTTTTAAGCAGAAAGGCAGGATATAACCTATGAACCACAACTTACTTGGATTTTTATCATCAACATCTGAGGCTTTCCTCTGAGTGGCAACTCTTAGGAGAGCCTTCTCAGTGGCAGCCCTCCAAATGTGAAATGATGCCCCACTGAGGCCACCACCATTGTCACTTTTCAGCAGCAGGCTGAGATGGCCTTCTATGCTGAGACATTTGGAGACATCCAAGGATATTTAATGGCTTGAGGGGCATAGCCATGCCATGTGTTTCATAGGTCTATGCTGTATCATATAATTTTTGGTGTTAAATTCTTATTAGATTTTATATTGTAGAAAACGTTTCTGGTGTTTAATTTTATTGGCTGTTTTATGAACTGTTGTAAACTGCCCAAAGAACTTAGTCTATTGGGTGGTATATAAATGAAATTAATAATCATAATAAATATATAATCCTAGGTTGGGAAAAGATGAGTGTTACTACTTTGGAAGAAAAACCTGTACTGAAAGACAGATTATAAATATTTTAAATAAATACCATAAAATAATGGTTCTCTAATAAAGCCTAGCATTGGGGCCCTGTGATTCCCATTTTAGAGGTGGGAGAACTGAGGCTGAGTATGGCCATTTGGTGAGTCCAGAAAGATAGAAGAGTCCTTGACTGGACTATGGGACCATAGGGTCAGGGACTACCGTGAGTACCCTTGAATCAGAGCTGGAGCAAAACAAAACAATCTGCTGAAATGTCAAAATGAGGATTTTCATTTCAAAATTTGGCCTCAGTATTTATTTTTTGTGTGGTGTCCAATATGAAAATGCCCTAAGCTGTCAGTGATCATATACTGTCACATATCAAAGATGAGTCATTAAATGTACTGCAGGCTGTTGAATCCCAGCTGTCAAAATACCAAATATTCTGCATCAGCCATCAAGTGCTCTAAAACATAAGAACCAAACATCAAAATAAGCTGCTGTTATGCATCAAACTTCTGTCCAATACTGGATATCAGAATTCACCAATTTGAGGAGAACACGGCCAATTTGCCAAACCCCAGATCCAAACTAACCTGTTGCCATCTAGTAAGTACCAGTGGTCAGAAAACTAAGTTGGGGAGGCTGAAGCCAGGAATTTCCAGTTGTTCAGGAAAGCTCCCAGCTCAGATAGGTTGACTTTTATATAGTCCTTCCTGCCCAGGAAGGGCCAATGGTCAGCTGGTGTCTGGAATCCAAGAAAACCTGCCGGTCACTCCAGATGTTCCAAGGTGCAGTTTTGATCACTCACCACTTGGGGGAAGTTCTATGGAGATAGTCAAAGGCTCTCAGTGCTCTTTGCAGGAGCTTCTGATTGTAAATGTCTGGCCAGTTTGGAATTTGTACCCAGGCTTTGTAAGACGGTGGTCCTCACTGACCCATCTTCCACATGGATGAATGAATGCAGCTGAAGAGTGCAGTGATCAGCACCTGCTGGCAGCAAGGAGAAAAGCAGAACTCATTGAGGGCAATTCCACATTGCCCCCTGGTGCCCTCCCCTGCCCACACAGCTGCTTCCTGCTTCCTCCCAGGTGACTGTCCGGCCAGGTACAACAATCTACAGCTCTTTGGACAAGGCCCTGAAGGTGCGCGGGCTCAACCAGGACTGCTGCGTTGTCTACAAGAAAAGGAGAGATGGGTGAGTGAGTGTATCCCATTCAGGAGAGGCGGCTGCCATTGGCTGGGGGATGCTGAGGGGCATCCTCCAAGCTGGGTGCGGGGAGGAGCAAAGGAAAAGTAGCATTGTACAGCAAAGCCCATGTGTATGGACCCACACATGGCACAAAGAAGAAAACGCTCTTGGGAACCAGTGAAAAACATTTCCAGGCCAAGGTATTTCAGGGAAAAAAAACTTCTTTCCTCAGGGACCACTTATCTTTCGTTTGAAGGTACTGAAAAAAAGTATTTTTCCAATGTCTCTTCTGTGCTGAGAAGCTCACAAAGTGCATTGTTTTGGAATAAGCGACCCTTGAAGAAGGAAAAAGATTTCTTTCCAAATTGTGTTGGGTAGAATGAATATTTTCTGCAGGCCCCTGAGAACTTTATTATGTAACACACAAATGTCTTTCGCCTTGTAGAACACGTGTATATGCACATGCATGCACACTCGCATACACACGTCCTTTTCAGAAATCTCTTTACAGATATCAAAATTGGGTTTGCGGGCCAGGGCTGCCAAGGTGGGATGGTGTAATGTGGTGTCCTGCAACAGCAGGGGGTTGGATCTGATGGCCTTCATGGCCCCTTCCAACTCTACTATTCTGTGATTCTAAGGTGAGTACTAATTAACCAGCTGGCTAAGTGAAACTTCCAAATTCAGGGGCAACAGGCATGCCACTTGCTAGAAGACAACAGCAAGGAGGGCACTTTGACTTCAGCAGCATTGCGCTCAGCACTGTTGAAAGCAGGACACTGGGGTGGATCAGGGCTGCAGAACCTCATCAGGATCTCTGGGGTTCAGAGGACTGTGCCCCCTTAGGTGGTTCTTCCCCTAAAGTATTGGCATGCCTTTCTCTGAAGGTTACCAGCTGCAAAAGCTTCATGCTGCAAGATGCTGTGGGGAGTGACCCTGTTTGCCTTGGGCTCCGCTCAGCTCTGGCATGCGGCCTGCGAGTGGTGCCCTGAGATGGAACTCAGCCCTTCCTGCAGTGTGGTTGGCCTTGGGAAGACGGAGGGGAAATATGGCAGCACTCCTCAAATGTTTGAAAGGCTGTCACAGTGAGGAGGCCCAGGATCTCTTCCCGATCACCCCAGAGTGCAGGACACAGCGTAATGGGCTCAAGTTACCAGAAGCCAGAATCTGACTGGATATGAGGAAGAACTTCCTGCCAGTTAGAGCAGAATGACAATGGAACCAGTTCCCTAGGGAGGTCGTGGGCTCTCCCACACTGGAGGCATTCCAGATGCAGTGGACAGCCACCTGGTTTAACTGGGAGTCCTGCACTGAGCAGAGGGTTAGACCCGATTTCCAGCTCTGTGATTCTATAAAGGAGGTTCAACCCCAGCAGGCTAGATGAACCCTTGCTCCGTCCCAGTAAGGCTGCCCTGAATCTTGATGGGCACAGCTGCCAGGGCTGCCAGAGTTGTTCCCATGCATAGCCACATGGTTTGGCTCTCTGCCTTGCTCCAGGACTGTGCCAGCGCTGACCAGCTCCTTGGGAGGAATGCCGCCCATGCAGCTTAGAAACATATCAGGAAATCAGATTGTCTGGATGACTTTCATACACATTTTGCTTGAGTTTCTTTAGAAGATGTGTGCTCTGCCATCAGATACATTTTTCTGAACATCGGGATGGCTTAGACCAGTGGACTTGGCACCCTAATGTGTAAAATACTTTCCAAGCATTATTTGCTGAGAGGGACTCCTCCAGGACTAGAAGAAGCAGCAGCTGCCCTGGAACCCATCCTGCTGCTGCTGGAGATCCAAAAGCCTTGGTCCTTCCTTGCCTGATTGCTTTCCTTCCTCATCAGCCCCATGCCCCTTCCCTCCATTTCCTGCCTCTGCTGTCTTTTCTTCCTCTCTCCACCCTTTAAGATGGATAAGCAAGCTTCCACAGCTTTCTTGCCAGGATTCTCCTAACACCCCCTGCCAAGAAAAAAAGGGGGGGGACATGGAGGGGGTTTGCAAGCTCATGCAAGGAATTACTCAAACTTCAGATGGCAGGTCTGCCCGCAAGAACCCCCCTCACAGCAACATGGGCTTAGGGTGTGGGGACAGCTTTTATTGAATTTGTGAAGGGAGGAGGGCAGAATGTGAGCACTGTTTTTAGGTCCAGTCCAGACTGATACAGGTCTAGGCTGATTTGAGATGGATGGATTACAGCTTGAGTGCCATATTCTTGCTCCCACAAGTGGCATTTGCTTTTCAAAAACCTCCCTCCCCACATTAGCATACTTTTCCCTCCCTGCTCCAGGGCACCTCAGTATCCCCTCTTTCTGTGTGTTTTCTCTTCAGGCTCTTTCTTCCACCCCTAGGCCTCTGGGCTTCTAGCCCCATATCATGGAGGACCTCCTCCTGATTTTCCACCTGCCCCTCAGAGCTATGCCTCTCCTGAGGGCTGGGCTGAGGGGCGGACAACCTGCTGCCCTCTCGATGTCTTGGACTACAACCTGTGCAGGCCCAGAGTGTCAGCCCTGCTAGCCAGCACACCTGTGAGCTGCAGTCTGAAACATCAAGTCACCAGGTTGCCTCTCCCGTCTTGAGCATCTCTGTGAGGTTTGAATCCCAGCCAAGTGGACGGCCTTCCCCTCTCTCACTGAGGTGCCAGCAAACATCCTGCTGCTGGGACATCCATAAGGACTTCAGCCCAGCTCCGCCAATATTGTACTACCCAAGTGCAACAGGACAGGACCCCACCAGCCTTGCATCTGGTTAGCAGCTGTGGTGTAAAAAGGAACACTTAATATTAAATGTTAAGTATATAATGTATACTTGACTATACACTATATAGTTAATTACTTAAGTAAATACTTAGTATATATTCTTAAGAAAAGTTTTCATGTGAAAATACTGTGGATGTTTTCAGGGCGGAATGGGGATTATTTATTATGTCCCCAGCATCTACCCAACCCTGAGCACTTGGGATTCATCCACATGGAGAGTTGGTGGTGTGATTGTGGGGGGTGGAGGTCCTTTCTCTCCAGTACTTGTTACTCTGCCGTTCAACATTAAAGACAGGAAGCAGTCCTGGGAGAGCTGGCTTGGGGTCACACCACTGCATGGCGATTCCTCACTGCAGTTCTGTGTGCAGGCGAAAGACCATCACAGACTGGAACACTGACCTGGTCAGCCTGGAGGGGGCCGAGCTCTCTGTGGAAGTTCTGGAGGATGTTCCGCTGACTATGCACAACTTTGTGAGTCTTGGATGACAGCATTTTCCTTGGTCAGATGTACCCTAGCCCTGTCCTGGAAAGATTGGATGTAAAGCAGCATGGGGGGATTACTAGTGGCCCTCCAGGGGTTATTGTTGGACTACACCTTCTAGCATCCCAAGCATTGCCTATGCCCTTTTGGGCCAATGGGAGTTGGAGTTTAACATCATCCAGAGCTTCCTCACCTCTATTATGAAAGCACACTATCCCGTCTCCCTACCCAAAAACAGTCTACAGAAACAGACTCGCCCACTGTTTCTCTGTGCATGCAGCAAAATCCCCTGGCAGTCCTTCATGGGCTGTACCATCACAGAGGAGAGGTAAGCAACATAAAAGGCTCATTACACTGTTCTTGTTCTTTTATAGGTGCAACCTTAGATCAGCCTTCCCCAAGCACACCCACCAGATGTGTTGAACTACTCTTCTCATCAACCTACTAACATGATTCCGCTTGGTGGGAGTGATGGGGAGTGTAGTCAACCAGTGTGGAAAGTGCTAGGCTGCATCAGAGTCCACTCCAAACCTCACCATGTTCCTGTGCAGACCCACAGACAACCCCCAGCACCTCAGAAAGCACCCCTGACCTGACACCCTGTCCAGCTTCTACCTCTCTGACCGCATCCAATTTCTTGGGCAGGTCCGGAAGACCTTCTTCAGCATTGCCTTTTGTGATTTCTGCCTTAAGTTCATGTTCCATGGTTTCCGCTGCCAGACGTGCGGCTACAAGTTCCACGAGCACTGCAGCAGCCGCGTGCCGACGGTTTGCGTGGATCTCGCCACTACGCATAAGCCGTGAGTATCCCTCGGAGTGCTGTCCCCCAGCATCTGGGCAGAAGTTCCAGGAAGTGCCTCAGCACCCATTGATTTATGCATGTGGGATAGAAATATAATAAATACATCTCTCTCATTGTGGAACTCAAGGTGGCTTCATGCTGTTCCCAGGGGGTCTTTTCTCCAAGTACAGGCCAGCCCCAGCCCTGCTTAGCTTCAACATGATGGGTGCCTGATGTGCCTTCAAGCCATAAAGCATCATTTCTCTCCCCTGCAGTGTTTACAGTCATGAGTTGTGGCAGTACCCTGCCTTGTGGTCTGACAGTGTCCCTGCCACTCCAGCCCAGCTCAGCCACGAACCCATCACTCCACATGTGATCAGGTAAGAGAGGCTGACTACCCGAGTGCACAGAATGCCTGCGTTCAAACTCACCACCAGGGAGCAGTGTGGAACCACATGAAATTCTGGCCACTGGATTGTAACACTTCTTCCTGTTCCCTGGCATCTTAGGGACAATTCCAGGTGAAACCTGGAAGGATCATATCAGATGAAAGAACCCAGTTTGAGTGTCTGCAAAAATCCCTTTCCCCATTTCTTTTTCTAAGGCTGTTCATGCACTGACCCTAAGACAGTGGTTCCCTTTTCTATGCCTCACACCCCTAGAAAATGTTTGATTTAAGTTCATGCCCCCTACAAAAGTAATATCACATTTGAAGATGAAGAAAGCAAATTTCTAATTTTGAACCTCAAATTGAACCACATACAGAGCTGCAAGTGAACAAATTGAACTAACAAAAATAAGCTTTTAACTCAGTGGATAAAATTCAAATATACATTCAGCAATTAGAAAAAATGTAAACACTAAAAACAATCCTAATGGTGAACATAACATTCAATGACTTCTTTGTTCCTGCCTCTCATTCACAATTTTGTCAAAACATGGAACTTTCTTGCTGATTGTGATTTGCAAGTCTGCCAGTGGATTCAGATGATTCCTAGATTTTGTCTTGGTTGACAAAAGAGAACTGAATCCAAATGCAAACAAAATAATAATACATAATTTTATTATTGGGATAATGTTTGGTGGAAACAGTTGCAATTCGCCAATTTTGGTGTATCACGAAACAGCCTTCCTCTTTGTTGCACCCCCTGCAATGCCATCGCTCACCCCCTAGAGGTGCAGGCACCCCAGGCTGGGAACTCCTGCCCTAAGGGAAGCTGCTCCTACCCTCAGCATGCACACACCTGCTTTTTGTGGCATCTTGCCAGTTGAAGGGATCTGGAGATCTCAAAAGTGTGCACGTTGCTTAAGTGCATTGGCCTAACAGAGATATAACCCCAGCCCTCCCCAGCCTGGTGCTGTTGGACAACTGCTTCTGAGGTTTGTGACCATGCTGGCTGGGGCTGATGGACACTGAAGTCCAGAGCAACTAGAGGGCACCAGGCTGGGAAAGGCTGAATTCAGCAACAATGGAGTTTGGATTTTCTTTCCAAAAAAATTTCCAAAACAAGATGGTTATCAAGCAGTGGTTACATGCCCAACAATTCACGCAACACTCACACGACCTCAAAAAACTTGATTTTTGAACAAGTAGCCTTTAGGCTTGACTCAAAATGGAGCACTACATGGATATTTGGAGTATATGCATACTCATCATTGATCAGAATAGTATGTTTTGTTAAATATTAACACAAATGGAACTGGTTCTGGGGATCCCCTTTTTTCTTCAATACCATTCAAATATTGTATTTTCCCTTTTTTCAGTGGTGTGGTTTGGTTGTTTTTGTATTGCACAATAAAAATCAAATTTTTTAAAAATTACCTTTTTAAAGAGGAAGATTGTAGGCTTCCTGTTTTCCAAAGGCAGCTCCATGGGATGCGGGGTGGGGGTGGAAACAGGGACAGCCTTGAGTCTGAGAGTGTGCTTGTGCGGCTTTTCTGGCAGTGGACTAGGCTGTCTTCAACATCCCGAGCGAGGGGTGCAGCCTTCGCAGAGTGCCCGGAAAGTCACCCCTTCCTCCATCTCCCCTTGCAGCCCTCGCAAGCAGTCGCCCCCCCGCTCCGAAGCCTTCAGCTTCCCCAGCCCTCTCAGCGATGGGCAGTGCCTGCAGCGCCACCGCTCCACTTCCACTCCCAACGTCCACATGGTCAGCACCACCAGCCCTGTGGACGGCAACATCCTTGAGGTGAGGCCAGCATCTCTGGGGACAGGAGGGGGTGCCCCTGCCCCACCCCGGGGAAAGGGAGCAAGGGCATTCGTGTCTGCCAGAGGAACCTAGCAATGGGCACACCTGCTCCCCAAGACAGGCTTCCTGTCAGCAACAGCTCCTGGCCCCTGAGCCACTCCAGGCTGAGAGCCTCTGAGCATTCATGCAGCCCCCTGTCCTCAGGGTCACTGCCCCCATTTCATCACCCTCATTGCCACTTTGCATTTATAGCCCATCTTTCTTCCTCTTGTGAGGAACCCGAGGCAGTTTACATAGCTCCATTTTATCCCCACAGCAACAACCCTGTGAGGTAGGCTGAGCTGAGATTCTGTGACTGGCCCAAAGTCACCCAGCGGCTGAGTGGGGACTCGCACCCAGATCTCCCTGTCCCAGGCCTGCGCTCTTAAGCACCGCACCACAGTGGCCCTCAGCTTGGCCAAGCTGCAGTTCGATGCCTGGCAGGCTTGCGGCCCCCTCTGCCCACTCCCCTCCCTTTGTCTTGCGGAGCCTCTGGGCCCTCCCTCCTTTGTGTCACATGGAGACGTCCAGCCCCAGCAGCCGCCAGAGACCCCAGGAGATGCAGTGGGGGCTGGCAGTTCACCTGCTTTGCATGCAGGAGGTTTTGAGTTCAGCCCCTGGCATTGCCATCTAAAAGAACCTCTCATAACGTGAAGATTCACTAGCATCCACTAATTAACTTTAACATTAGTTACTTTACAATTAAATAGTATTAGGTAATTAAATACATAATTGGGTAATTAATTATTAACCAATGGGCATTCATTCACAATGCTTCTTTGTAGTAATTCACATTAGTTAATAATATATCTTAATTGTTGTGAGCTGCCCAGCCAACCTCTGCTGTTGGGCAGTATAGGCATGTAATAAATAAAATGAATATATCAGCATAAACATCCATTGGTATTCATTAATAGCAACTGAACTTACTTGTTTCATCCATCTATTTATTGATGACCCCAGAGCAGCCTGGCCAGGAGGTGGGCTGGCCCACTCCCACAGCTGAGCTGGGAGAGCTGCTCTGGCAAGCAATGTCCAGCTGGGGTGTCAAGTCAGCCGGTGAGATCCATGCACCAATTCCCGCTCTTCCGTGTGTTGAGGATCTGAGCCCCAGCTGCCAGGAACTCCCTCCTCCCTCCCAGCCCCTTTGCTCCATTCTCATGACTTTGGAAGTTTGCAAACCTTCAGGCAGAATACAAAATACTTTTACAAAGTATGTGGATTCTCTGGGACCATGGTACTCAGTTCAGTGTACCACAGAACGGAAGGAGGAAGGACAACCAGAAGGGAGTCAGGGCAGCCCCATTGCCTTAGCAGAATCTTCTCTGTGCTAACCCAGTAGCCCAGACAAGGCTGGACAACATGTGGTCCTCCCAGTAGCCCAGCTGGAGGCCTTCTCCTTGATAGGTTGGCTTTCTTTGTGCAGGGGAATGTCATAAGAGATGCATTATTCAGTTACGGGAATGGTCTGAAGTGGTACAACCTGGATACATTAGGGCTGGCATTCCCCAGGGAACAAAGGGTCAAGGTGCGGCTGAACTCACTTCATGCCATCCTGCACCGATTCTCTAGCCCTGCCACCAAGCTCTGACTTCTGCCTTTTCTTTTCCAGATTGTGAGCAAGGGCCACATTGCAGAGGGTGAGTGAGGGGGTCTCCACGAGAGGGAGGCTAGGCAGTTGTGGGGCGGGGTGAGGGTCTGTGTGCTGCAGAGTCCAGGTGGTGGGGAACAGGAAAGAGGTCTCCTGGCATGCAGAGGCGCCTGCCAGGCCATTTCAGTTGACAACCTGAAATCCTGGTATTATGAGACTCACAGAATTCAGGATTGGCAGTGCCACTCTTTTTCATAAGTCTCTCTCTCCATTTGAAAGTTCCTTAACTTTTAGTAAGGAAGTGCAGGTATGTCTGTGTGGAACCCACTGAAGTGAAACCGTGTGCCTTGCTTTTGCTACAGCTGCAGGTGGGCCAGAGGTACCTCCTCGCACCCCACCACCTCCTCCTGTCTCCAGCATGGCTGCTGTTTCTTCTGGCCGACGCTCCCCACACCCTAAGTCCCCTGGCGAGTCCCCAAGGGAGCGCAAGGCTCCTACCGAAGACAAGAAGAAACCGGTGAGTGTTGTTGGGGAGATGGGTGAGGTGGCACAAGCCGCTGGGCAGCGGCTGCCACAAGATGGCAGCCACCAGAAGGCATGTTGTTGGTAGCAAGAGGCAAGAAGAAGAGCTTTCTATACTCTGCTAGAAGTGTTTTGGGGGTGTAATGGCTGGGACTGGGCTTGGGACGAGGATGGTGTTTCTGGGCTGCTGAGGCTGGGAGTTTGTGATGAGCCACCGGGTGCAGAGGAACAGTGCATAGTTGCGGAGTGGTTGACCCGGAGTCCTGGCTTCCTACAGAAATCCTTGGGGTACCGGGACTCGAGTTACTACTGGGAGGTGTCCCCCAATGAGGTAACCATGCAGAAGCGCATTGGGGCCGGGTCCTTTGGCACCGTCTTCAAGGGTCGCTGGCACGGAGATGTGGCCATCAAGATTCTCAAGGTCACCAACCCCACCAGCGAGCAAGTGCAGGCCTTCAAGAATGAGATGCAGGTGCTCAGGTAGGACCCAGGGGCCTCCTGGTGTCCAAAGGTGGGGTGCAGTGGCCGTTTGGGGGAAGAGGGGGTTGGATTGCTGGCTGAGATGCCTTTGACGCTTCCGCCACCCCCCACAGGAAAACACGCCATGTGAACATCCTGCTCTTCATGGGCTTCATGACGCGTCCCAGCTTCGCAATTATCACCCAGTGGTGCGAAGGCAACAGCCTCTACCAGCACCTCCATGTGCAGGAGACGCCGCTGGAGATGGTGCAGCGGATCGATGTGGCCCGGCAGACGGCACAGGGCATGGAGTGAGTGCAAATGTGGGGGCTGAGGTGGGCAGCCTCCAGGTGGCTCCCACTGCAGCTCCAGGCCACATCAGGGAGGATGGGAATGAAAGTCCAAAACATCTGGGGGGAATCAGGTTGGGGAAGGCCTCCTGAGGGCATCTGGCTTCCTAGAGCAGGTGATGGGGCCTCGGGATGTGCCGGCCTGCAGTTCCTATCGCCAGTGGTTATGCTGGCAAGGCTGACGGGAGGTACAAGCCAAAACATCTACAGAGCCTTCAGCATCCCACACCTGCCTTGGTGGAGGCCTGTGATAATAGGCTGAGTGTCTCCAAAGACCAGTTGCTGTGAGGGGCTCTCAGCTTGCGGCTGTACTTACAGGCTTCCTGAATGCATTTGGCTGGCCACAGGGGGAACAGGAGACATGACCAGTGGACTCTGCCTTTCCAACAGGGCTTTTCTTTCCTTGTTAAGAGCTGAAGCTACAAAGCAGGGTGGGCGGGGAGGGGGGTTTGAGAGGCTTGGTGGGCCCAGCTCCACCAGTGGCCTCACTAGGCCAGTGTTCTGTTCCCACAGTGGCCCCCAGATTCCCAACAGGGAATCAGGAAGCAGGACATGAGCTCCCACAACTGGTATTCAGTACACAGCCTCTGAAATTTGTCCCAAGCACTGGCAACATTGAGTTTGCACAGCTGGGTAGTGGCTAGGGCCGGGAGCAGAAGATGATGGGAAGACAGGCAAGCAAAGGCAGCTTTCCTGAAGAAAGACATGCCTAGATTAAGGAAACACCACTGTAAAAGGTTGACACTGCCTGACTCCTGGGGGCCTGCCACAAATGCCTGCAGCCACCAGCAGTCCTGATGACGGGCTGGGCCTTGGCCAGCTCCCCCAACCTGGTGCCCTCCAGATATGTCTGACTGCAACTTCCAGAAGTCTGCCTAGGGAACTGTTCCTTGACCTGCAGAGCCACTGGTGTAAGCTCAGCCTCTGGGAGTAGCTTTAGGAAGGTTCAGTGGGACAGTCTGGAGCAGGTTCCAGCCAATGCTCCAAAGGGATTGAAACGAGTGCTGTTGTGGATGTTTTTGTCCCAAGAAAGAGGGTGATTCTAACATTATTTATTTGTACTACTCATAAAATAGCTTTTCTCAAGTGTTTGATAATTTTCAAACATGATCTTAATATGAAGAAAAGCCTGATAAAGCCAAAGGATATAAAACTTAACAAATGTGCCAGAATCAGGCATAAGAAATAAAAACCACATTGCAGGAACTAAAATAATGGGACTAAGAATTTTTAAAATGACATTAAAAACCTTTCATGTCATTTTAAAATATTAAAATAACTTGGAAGATCTGGATTCTGGTTTGCACCCAGTCATGGAGGTCACTGGGTGACTTCGGGCCAGTCACAGAGTCTCAGTCTAACCTACCTTGCAGGTTTGTTGTTGTGAGGATAAAAATGGGAAGAGAACCTTGCAAGCTGCTTTGGGTTCCTTGTAAGTGGAAGGAAAGCGGGATATGAATGTTCTGTAACGATAATAGCAGCCTGGGAGAATACTGAAAAGATGGCAGAGTGAGTGCCAGGCAAGCCTCCCTTGGGAGAAAGGGGGGCCACCACCCCAAAGGCCCCTTCCTTCCTTCCTTCACTGCTGCATTCTGGGCCTCCGAAGGAGTTGCCCATACAAGGGGCTCTGTGGATGCTCTTCAGGCATGGTCAGGGGTATATGAGGGGGATGTTCAATCATGTGCTCAGGGGCTGCCATGTTCAAGCAGCAGCAGACACTTGTGTGGCATGTGAACCACACGTGTGCTGTTCCAGGGCTGCTGAAGACAGAAGGAAAAAGGATGTTTTAAAGGAGGAAGCCTTGGTGCACCTGTCCTCATGGACAGTGCGACATGCTTGGAAATGACCGGTCTTTCTCTCTTTCTACCAGTTACCTTCACGCAAAGAACATTATCCACCGGGACCTCAAATCCAACAGTATCCTTCCCTGTCCCCATACAGGTGGGGAGTTCAGAAAGGTCTTCTTGCCAAGGGAGGCTTGAGTTACTTGGAGTTCTCAGATTAATGAAATAATAATGAAAGGCTGATGAAATAATGATGACAGAGCACAGGGGGTAGGGAAGGTGTAGGCCCAAACCCTCTGGAGGTCTGCCGCTCCCATCTTCCTCCACCATTGGCTGTTCTGGCTAGGGCTGGTGGGAACTGTAGGCCAGAAGATCTGGAAACAGAGCAGAAGGGGAGTTTCTTGTTGCTCGGCCTCCACGTGAGAGAGTGTTCCCAGAATGGCAGAAGTACTGGTAAGGAAAAGTGATTTCTCGGCGTGGAGGTAGGGATAGGATGCATCTTGGGCCCAATGCTTGTGGCTGAACTGAGGGCAGTCACCTCATGCTGAGGCCTATGTATAAGTCCTTCACCCGCTGCCTTCAGATATCTTCCTGCATGAAGGCCTGACGGTGAAAATTGGCGACTTTGGCCTTGCCACAGTGAAGACGCGCTGGAGCGGCTCACAGCAGGTGGAGCAGCCCAGTGGCTCCATACTCTGGATGGTGAGCGTGGCAGGGGGCAAGGCCTGCAAAGGGCTTGTAACTTAGAGGTGGGCTGGGTAGATGTTGAATGGGGGGGGGGATAATAGAGGAGATAAACTGCATGTCTGCTTCCTCCCCCCCCCCCCCCGTGACCAAAACTGAATGCCATTCCTCTTGGCTCCCGCAGGCCCCCGAAGTGATCCGAATGCAGGACCCCAACCCCTACAGCTTCCAGTCTGATGTCTACTCTTACGGAGTTGTTCTCTATGAGCTCCTCTCTGGGACCCTTCCCTACAGTCACATCAACAACCGGGACCAGGTAAGGAAGGGAGGAAGGCCTGGGAACCGGTGGCTTCTTGGGCCCATTGAGAGCTTGCAGGAACAGGTTTTGCAGTGTGCCCGAAATCTTCCCCAACGCTGCTGTCCTGTGAATTGTTCCGTGCAGCCAGCAGGTGGCACCAGAGGGATTTTGCAAAACTGCTCCTGGGCCTCTCCTCTGCTTCCACCACTTTGGGGCATCTACCATGTTTTTCCAGGGGTTCCACTTTCCCCGGAGAGGAGGTGGGAAAAGAGGGACAAAGGCTGTTTATATCCTGGGAGGTTCCTTTGTGCTGCATTTGTTGTAAGGATGCTTCTCCCCTCCTTTCAGATTATATTCATGGTTGGAAGGGGCTACCTGTCCCCTGACCTTAGTAAGGTGGCCAGCAATTGCCCCAAAGCCATGCGCAGGCTGATGGGAGACTGCCTTAAATTCAAGCGCGAGGAGAGGCCCCTCTTCCCTCAGGTGAGTTCCTGGTGATGCAGCATAGTGGCTCTTCTTGGGTCTGCAGATTCTGAAAACCCAGGTGTTGTGTGAGAAAGGACTCTGCTCCTTCCGTCCAGAACATGCTGATGGCAATTTTCATCAGGTGCCCTAGTATTATACAACCAGGAAAAAGACTTCTGCCTATCCACTTTCCCCACCCCATGCCTCATTGGGCATTCTTCTATCCTGCTCTGCCCCCCCTCATGTCCCCTTATGGAGCCAGTGGGGAGTTGAGGGCCTCAGTTCTGCAAGGGACGTATCAGAACTCCCCAGGCAGCATGGACAAGAGGCAATCCACGCATGCACAGATGTGTGACCCTTTTAATCTAGCATTGTGTTTAGCCATTCACCTTGCCCAATCTGGTTGGGCAGATGGGTTGGACTCCATCCACCATCATCCACAGCCAGCCTTGTAGTCTGGTTGCCCATCTAGTAGGCAACAGACTGGAGAAGACATATCCCAGTCATCTGGGAAAACTACCTTATAACTAAAGCTGCATGGAGTCTGTGCAAATAAAAAATAACAATTCAAAATACAGAGTCTAGGACATCCAAATTCTGTAAGAACCAACACTAAATTTTATTAGGTGTGGTATGCATAGATAGATATCAATATTGGTGTAGTATATTAATGTGCCTGATTTTTCCTTCCTTTTAAAATTAATTTTTAGTTCTTTACATCTTAGTTTTTAGTTCTTTACATCCCATGCTGGTAGCCATTGAGAGGGATGAGACATTACACAGCCCCAGGAAACTCCACTCTATTCTTGCCATGCTCTTTGAAAGTGTTATTCAGCAGATCCTCCAGCTTCTGAGACTCTAGCCTAATCTTCAAAATTATAAGGGAAGGTACTGGTTTTAAAACAGAAACAAACTTATACGTGAGTTTCTTAGGAATCAGTTGTGCAACCGGTATCACCACATTCTAACAGCTTCCCCAGAATTATGACATGCATTTCACATACACTCAGGCCATTGCTTGTAACAAGTAAGGAGATTGATTGTTTAAAGTTATAAAGGCAGATCTTGCCACTCAAACCTCCATGCTGTGATCTGAAATCTCTGCCCCTAAAGCCAGAAAGTCAAGGCACTGGCCAAGGATCTTCCAGGGATGAAGTGAGGAACTTGGAGGTGTTTAGGGCAGCCCTCTCCAACCTGGCATTCTCCAGGTGCCTTGGACTATAACTCCCAGCATTCCTAACCACTGGCTGGCTATAATGGGTGTTATAGTTCCCATGTTCCTGGTGAGCACCAAGTTGAGGAAGGCTGATGGAATAGGATAGGGTTCTGGCCTAACACCACCTTTTCTCTTCTTCCAGATTTTAGCTTCCATTGAGTCACTCCAGCATTCTTTGCCCAAGATTGAGCGCAGCGCTTCAGAGCCTGCACTCCACCGGGTGGCCCACAATGAAGAACTGACCTTCTTCGCTCTTCCACCTGCCCTGTGGCTCCGCAGCTAACATGGCCCCAGAGGAACTGCTCCCAAAGGCCATCTGCCCCCTTGAGACCAGTGCCTGCTGCTCTCGGGGTTTCCTGCAGTGTGGAGATGGAAGGACCAGTCAGTCTGAGGAGGGCAGCCAGAGGCCCCCAATCTTCTCTATGCACAGAGGGAGACACTTAAGCACTGCAGGGGGTCTTCCATGTGAAGCATCTCCAGCTCTCACCCTCCTGTCCCATCAAGATCGCCAAAGTAGCAAACACACTGGAATGTCTCCATGCTTGGGCGACTCTGGCTCCATCTTCCCCAACTCTATTTTTTTAATGGGTCTCATCCTGTTTCAGGGTTGTTTTATTTTTGTGGGGGTTGGAAAGTTGACTAGGAGAGGGGTACAAATAAAAATGTCAAAACTGAACCCCAAACCATGATCCAGTCTGTGGATTTGGCAGGCATCGCTATGCCATGGAGACAAGATAGAGATATTGCAGGAGGGGGCGTGATGAATCAGAGGCCAAGCCCTGTCTGGTTCATTCATGTGTTACTCCATCCATACCTGAGACGGTTCCCCAGCAGTCTTGTTCATGGTGCAAAGAAAGGGCATTTTCCTCAAACTCAAGGATTCTGCTAGTGGCCGACTACACTGTGGAAGGTGGGACTGGGGACCTTCCAGGTGTCTGATGAGCAGAGCTTCCTCAGTTCCCTACATATGCCTGCTGCCAAGCTCTAGTTTGCATCTGTGCATATACCTGTCCATTGCATTTACAAGGAGCTAAAATGCTGGATCTTCAATAGTTGTTTGTGGCCGGCCAGCCCTAGAAGCCTCCTTGCATCTCTTTCCAGGTATGTGCACAGCTAGGGCTGTGCTCCATGGCAAAGCCCTGGTGCCAGAGCTTCACAACGTTCAGCGGTCATCCTCTGTGCCTCTGGCTTTCAAATGCAGTGCCTTAAATGGCATCAGACAATCTAGGGAAAGGGTACGTATTTCTGAAGGGGCAAGCTTTTTTCCTCACCTGCAAAGCACAGAGGCGGTCCCAAGTGGCAGACCATGGGTTGCATTAAAGCAATGTTCTCCAACCTGTATCCCTGACCATGTTTTGGAGCACAACTTCCATCAGAACCAGTCAACATGGCCAGTAGCTGGGGATGATGAGAGGTTGTGCTCCAAAATACCTTGAGACCCAGGTTGGGGCAAACTGTATTAAAGGGAGGCAACCTGCCCAAATTCTCTGACTAAACTGACTCCATCAAACCAGGGAAGGTATGGAGTATGAGTGCAGATGGTTGTTCAGGTCTGTAAGCCCACATTATTTCCTTCCAGGCCTGCTACATACAACTGCTTTTGATCCTTGGTGTGCAGAGAGCAGGAAGTGCTTGGGCATGCCACAGAGGCATGACAAATGTCTAAAACAGGGTGAAGAGGTGCTCTTGCCTTTGCTCCCCAGGGAAGGAGCAGTTTGCAGGGGAATGTAAGAAGAGCTGCGGTGCTTCAGCCCAAGGAACCCTAATCCAGCATTCTGTTCCTTCAGTGGCTTACCAGATGCCTGCAGGAAATGTAGAAGCAGGACATGAGGGCCATCGCAGTACGCTCGCTTGTGTTTCCCAGCAGCCAGAATAGAAGCATAATGCCTCCAATCCTGGAGGTAGCTTATAGCCACTAAGACTGGTGGATCCATTTATTCCACTCGTCATTTAAAGCCATCCAAATTAGTGTCCACCACCACTTCTCATACAAGCATATTCCATAGCTTAAATAAACACTGTTTACTTCTCTCACCACTGGGATGCACTAGATGATGCCGTTGAGTTGTACTATTATGAGAGGGGAAAATTCCACCTAGTCTGCTTTCTCCACACCACACACATAGCTATGCATGTCTATCCTCCCTCTGTGGAATTCACCTTTTTCACAGCAACCATCCATTGGTTCTGCATTTTCATCAAGCTGTCTACTACAATGCCAAAGCCCCTTTCCGATCAAGCAGGTTGGCCCCCATCAGTGCCTGTGCAAAATCAAGATTTTCACCCACAATGCATGCAGCAGCTTTTACTAGTTTACATTGAAACACACCCGCCATTTTAACGCCCATTCTGCCAGCCTGGAGATATCCTTTTAGAGTGCTTCACAATCCTTTTGTTTTAACCATGCTACATAATTTGGGGTAATCAGTGAACTTGGCCATCTCACAGTTCACCCCAAATCCACATTATGAACTAGTTAAAAAGCATCAGTTTTGATTCAGATCCTTAGGAGGGCCCCACTCTTTAAATCCTTCTAGTGTGGAAACTGTCCATTATATTCCTACTCTGTGCTTTATGTTCTTTAACCAATCAATCCGATGACCTCTCTAATTACCTCATAATGGACAGGTTTGTTTGAAAGACTTTGGCCAGGAATTTTATTAAAAACTTTTTGAAAGTCTAAATACGCAAGTGTCTGGTCAATCACCTCATCCACATGCTTGTTGATAAACATTTAATGAGACAGAATGTACCTTTGCAGATGATTCATCTTCAGCAAGTCTTAGCTTCCCACAGTGCCTGACAAAAATATTCACTACTACCTCCCCTTTGATTTTTCCATGGTCTGTTGTGCCACAACCTGGAAGTGAAATGGGTTTAATTGGCATTGTTACCATTTCATGGATACAAGCTCCTTAGCACTGTGAAGTTGCAGAAGTTTTTTTTATTATGGCACTTGGTAGAAGCACCATTGGCAGTAGTTACAGCTGCAAGTCTTTTGGGGAATTTCTCAATCAGCTTTGCCCATTTGCACCTGTCAGTGTTTGCCCATTCTTGGAAAAAGTATTCCAGCTTTGATAGGTTGGAGAGGGATCCATAGTCAACAGCAATTTACCACAATTTACCCACCAGATTGAGACTGGCCGCCTTTGACTGAGCTATTCAAATACATTCAAGGTTCTTGCTTTTAAATCACTCTGGAATTAGTCTGTGTGGTCACTGTCATATTCTTGCTGGAAGGTGAAAGACTGCTGTAGTCCCAGATCTCTTGGAATCCGAAACAGGTGGTTCTTCTAGGATTGCCCTGTAAATGCCTGAATTCATTTTGCCCTCAGACCAGTTTCTCAATCCCTGTCAAAACCATCCATAAGCATGCTTTGCAAAGTGAATGCTCTCAGGGCAACGAGCACTGTTGGCTTTGCACCACACATAGCATTTTGCAGCAAAGCCAGAAAGTTCACTTTTGGTCTCCTTGGACTAGGGAACCTTTTCTTACATGTCTGCAGTTTCTCCTACATGCCTTTTTGCAACTTTGAATGAGCACTGATACTGGTTAGTTTCAGCCATGGCTTGCTTCTTGCCAGTCTTTCATAAAGCCCAGTTTCATAGAGTGTCTAGGTCAGGGGTCGGCAACCTTTAACACTCAAAGAGCCATTTGGACCCGTTTCCCACACAAAAGAAAACACCGGGAGCCGCAAAACTCTTTTGACATCTAAAATGAAGATAACACTACATATATCATTTTTTAACTTAATGCTATGGATATCTTCATTATAATTTAGCTGCAGCTCTTGTTCATTCACTAAAAACTGTTATTTTTAATCTTACATTATAAACTAGTAGAACTCCTTTCATATATTTTGAATAGAACAGCTTCCTGAAGAGTCAAAGTCAATGCTAAAAGGCTGCATGCATTAAACAGCAAACCCCATAAGTTCATCAGCAGTAAAAGCAAATGAATCTACCTACGTATCATTAAACATTTGGTTTTCTTCGGAAACTTTTCTTCTATTTATCCATGGTTGGCCTACCGGGGGGGGGGGGGGGGGCTCAGCCTATGGTGGGGAGGGAGCTCAGTAAATTGGCCCAGGTTTGGGTGAGTCCGCAGATTCGCAGCTGTGCCAGAGATACAGGTGTGTTTAGTGACTGATTAGCAGATAAACAGTCAAGTGATGTGAATTGTGACAGGTCCCAAACTCAGCTTTTAACATTCAGATGAAGGAGATTACATTGGGACAAAGAGAATCCTTTCAGCAGCCTTTAGTGTAACAGGAGAGCCTGCAGGAAGCTTGTTTAGCAGAGGAAGGTAGCGATTTACTTAACTAGTTAGCCTAGTTAGCGCTGCTGTGTTCCTGAGTGGAGCTTCGAGCAGATCAGCGGCTGTGCCGGCGTGTGTTTTGAGTGACGGAGCCGCAGTAGAGGGGTTCAAGAGCCATGTGCGGCTCTGGAGCCACGGGTTACTGACCCCTGGTCTCGGTGATACTTGTCCCATGGATGGTTTCTCCCATTTCAGCTGTGGACTTCTCCAGCCCCTTCACTGTTATCATTCACCTCTTGAATGCTTCTGTGCCTCAGGCCTGCCTTACAGGGGCACCATGATTTGGTGGATGCCCTCTCTAAGCAGAACTTCAGTTGAGCCATGTTCTTTCCATTTTGCAATAATTAATTTAATTGTGCTTTATGGGATGTTCATACTGGTGGTGGTGGCTATTTTTTAATAGCTCACCCCTAATTGGCATATCTGCATAACATTTTCCTGGACATTTGACAAATCCTTGGCCTTCATGATGCTGTTTTGTACAGCCTTGTCCTCAGATTCTGAGGCCTTCCTGAAACAGATAGCTTTAAGTGGAGATTTTGCAGCAATGGACTTCCGCACCTGTACACTCCAGTCACCTACTCACATTATATGACTTCTGGAGACAGTGGGTTGCTCTACAGCTTAGGCATGTTGCAGCAAAGGAAATTAATGCTTATGCAACCAACAACTGCCAGTTTGTTTTTGTTTATTTAACCATTGCACCAAAATAAAAAATATTTAAATATTTGCACCTTCATAGTGTTGAGTATCTTGTGAAGTTCAATTGGTATCAATGTCAATTCAAACCATTTCAATCCAGGCTGTAATATGGCAAGATGGGGAAAAGTTAAAGACTGGTGAATCCCTGTACAATGAAATGTATTGCTTGATAACTTGATATTTATGTTTTCTACCGATTCACAAAGCAGATGTAAAGCTTATTGGCCTGTAATTTCCTGGATTCTCCCAGCTGAGAGGCCTCTTAGCATAGAAAGGCCTATATATGGCAGTACCCCTCCAAATGTCTCTGTGGTTTCAGCTATGATACTTCGGTTTCTCTTGGACTAGGTATTATGTTCCATGGCTTGTTCATTGCATAATTCTACCTAGTCAGTGGTTAGATGATCATAAACATTTTTATCCTCATACCAACGATTACTTCCAAATCAGATGCTCCAAATCCAAACTTCTCCTGATATCACTATCTCATCCATGCAAAACTGCTCCTCAAAATCATTTTTTAACTATCTTGACAGACCATCTTGCAGTCATGTGGAAAATTATTAGACTTTTTTTAAACCAAGCGACTATACTCCTTTCCACTGCAGGTACCAAAACAACTTGGAACGTTCTTGGAAATAGGGCATAACCCATAATTTCAGAGGTCCTTCCCCCTTTGTCTTGCACCTCCAATAACACACAAACTCACTTTTTTCTCTCCATTTTTCCAGTTTAATATCTTAGTACATATATGTCTATATCTATATATCTGCATATATATATATATATCTCTTTCTCTATTAATTTTGTTCCAGCCGCATACCATGTGCATTTTTCCAGCAGGTTTTGTAGGGTCTCTCTCTCTCTCTCTCTCTCTCTCTCTCTCTCTCTCTCTCTCTCTCTATTCCACTGATCCATTGAAACTTTAATCCACACAGAGACAGAATCACAGCAATAGGAAAGGCCTCTATTCCCACGTGATAAATGTGGGAGGGGAGTGCACTTTCCAGGCAACAATAATTAACAAAGATTAACTTGAAAACACTCTCCCCAGATCCCTCTGTGGGTGGAAGGAGCATCTTTCTGGGGAGGAGAGGTTGCAGAAGGGAAAGGGGGATATACTGCACAGGGCTGCAGCCCTTGTGTTATCCCCCTGCCACAACCCAACATGTTGCAAACACAGCTCAGAGCATCATGTCACAACACAGCTACGACACGTAACTTTGCAGCTACCAGACCATCACGCATTGTGTGGCGTTTCACCCCCGTCCCAATGGTTTTTCAAGGAAGAGGGACAGGGGTAGGCGACACAGCTTTAGGGATAAGGGGAGATCACAAAAATATAGTGGGAGGTTTCTCTCTTGAGTTATATACAGAGGGGAGTGGAAGGAGGAATCAAGCTCTGGGATGTGAACATGAATCCCCTAAATGTCCATGAGGGTAGGGGTGGCTTTCCACCCACCGATCAAGATGGTAGAAGCATCCCTTGGCTACAGTGGCAGTAGTATGGCTGTTATCTGAGAAGATGGGATTCATGAGTGGGCTGAGGACTAGCTTTGGTTGGCATAGAAGGGAGCATGGAGTTGATAAAACACTTCCATAGTTGGCCCTCCATCCAAAGGGCAGTACCAAATTGGAGGGGAAGGACACATCAACTAGCTTATCGCTCAAGAGAAAGGAAGTGTCATTTGCCCTGTCCCTTGTACCTTCTTGGCAGTCAGTGAAGACAGAAAGACACTGCCATTGTGTTTATGGGAAGGACATGCCAGGAAGGTTCTGGAATATCAGGTAATAGTGAAAAGCAGAGGTGAGGCAGGGTGAACAGGATGCATACCAGAATTAAGGCGTGCCAAGTATATCATTACCAAGAGTTGCTGGGAGGCAGGAATTGGAATTACCAATTGCTAAGACAATGGTGGAAAAGGCAGAGCCTGTAGCCAAGGCAAAGGCAATGGTTGTTGTGAGTGGACAGCTACCAAGCAGGAAATGAATGATAGCAAGGAGGGCAAGTGGCAATTGATTGGCTTATTCACAAACAGTGACACAGACACCTTGTGGCTACAAACACAGACATGGCCCCAGGAGGGGGTCCCCTCCCTCGTGCTATGTACAGAGACCCCAAGAGACCCCTCTCCCTTCCCTTTTCCCCAGCCCTGGGGACCCCCAGCATTAGGGAGAAGAGAGCTGGGAACAAAGTTTGCATATTCATGTAGAACAAATGTGAACTTGAGAAATCTGCAGCCTCAGATTCAGGGAGGAGGACTCTGATGAAAGGAGAGAAGGGAAGCTCTCTGCTAATTTGTATGTTTGTGGGATGGGGGAAGGGGTTCATTAATTTAAGGGTGCAGGGAGGTCCTAAAGAAATAAATACAAAAACATAGGGAGAAACCGTTGCATGAAACACAGAGCAGAAGAGGGAGCTAGGACAAAAGGTTTTGAGGGACAGGGAAGCTTTAATGGAAATATAAGAGAAAACGGGTCAGGGCTCCTCTGCAGGAACAAGTCCCAACATACGGTGGCATTCTTGAAATGGGCAGGAAAAAGTATTTCAGAAGCCAGCCTTGCACAGGTCTGTGATTAAAACAAAACAAAATGAAAAAAACTTTCACATTCAGAAGTATTAGCACTGGGGACCTGACACCTGCCACACTTCTAGCCCTGATGGTTCCAAGCAGGTGCAGGTGTTTTCAGTAGGATCTTAAGGGGCCCCTAATGATTTTCCCCCTAACCAGCAGTACCACTGGCTGAGGGGTCATCAAACTCTGGGAAACAGCTCATCACAAACTTTAGAAAGGTCCATCCTTTGTGATACAGATGCAGAATTTTGGGTGTACCGTAGCAGTATGGGTTACAGGGGAGAAGAGTTCCAGTAGACATAGAGGGTGTAGGCTGGGGGTGGTCAAGGGTCGCAGAGTGTAGGGGGAAGTCTCTCAGTCGGAGAAGAGGCTGGCGAAGCTCTGTCGGAGGCTGCGGATGCTCTCAGCACGCACTTCGTCCTGACTAAGGCTGCCCCGTGGCACCGGCGCCTCTGCAAGGGGGAAGGTATTGGTCAGAGATTGGGATTTGCTAAGGAGCAGCAAGAGAGGGATGTGGGGCAGGAAAGAGGGGAGGGGCAGGGAGGTGAAGAGGAGAGGAGAGATGAGAAACACACTATTAATTTCAGGTCAGGCAAGAGAGCTTGCTTCTTCAGTAACTCCAGGAGGGGGAAAAAGGGATGGAATGGGGGAGTTGAAATTGGGAAGCACTGCCCCTTTCCCAGGAGAGTGGGAGGAAGCAAGCACGGAACAGTGAAGGGGCAAGACAAGCAAGGGTTGAAAACATGGTCTCCCCTTCCCCCAGTCTTCTCACCAAGAGCTGTAAAGGGCAACCTGTCCATTAGGGGGCAGCACAGTGAAGGGAATTGTCCTGCAGCAGGACATGATTAAACAGCTGAAAGTATTTGGAGAGGGAAATTCTCAGGCCTGTTCTTCTAATTAACATTTAATTATTCTTCAGTTATTTTCAGCACTAATGGATCCTCAGTTGGGTTGAGGTAAGCAATCCTTTTTGGTAAGTTGATGGATACTTTCAATATGATGGGGTGGGATGGACCTATGGGCCCCCACATTTCCAGATTCCCAAATGCTCATCTGCCTCACACCTGTTTGCTATCCCTCCTAGCAGGTGCTTATCCTTTTTGAAACAAACAAACAAACTTCATCCTTAGAGATCCCAGATAATTTGGGATCATACAACCAGCCTGATGGTGTCCATATGCCAAACAATCTATCAGCTTTAGCTACCGTGAAATCAGAAAGCCAGTTCATAGTGAGAGTTCTTGCCTTCACTCTGACTCTGCAAAAGTCACATGTCTGTTCACAGAACCCTGAAAAATCATCTATGGGGGTCATGTTTCACAGACAGCCCAGGTGTTTCTGAAATGCACCCATCAAACCTGATTTTAACTTAATCCTAATGCTAACAGTGGAACACCAGGCTTTATCAGAAAGATTTAAGCTACACCTTTGAATATTTAAAATTATCCATCAAGGTAGGTTTTCAAAAGCAAAACCTGAAAGGACGCATTTTGAACATGTGAAGAAAGCGCTCCTTGTTCTACCAGCTTTGTCTGTGGGCTGCCTTCCTTCTTAGGGCCAGTCCTACTGTTCAGTAAGGAGTAACAGTTGCTTTGGGCAGTTTTGGGATGTTACTCAGCCTGCCATGCAACCATGATGCTATCTTGCCATCTTTGCAGTGGTGGAAGGAGATGCCCCATTCATTGCCAGTGTTGAACTAGGATTCCACTATCACTTTTCTCAACTTTGTTATTTGGAAGTTGAGGAGGAGAGCTGCCATATTTTCCTCCTCCTCCAGCAGCAAAATGGCTCAAGCCAGCTCTGAGTTTTCCTCTCTGTAGAGGAACATGCATGTGTGCAAAAACTAGCACCTCTGTTTTGTTTAAAGAGTGGTTGGGTTTTGTCTCTTTTTTAAGTTCTAATTCTCTTGCCCTCATGAGTGTAAACAACAGCTTGGGGAAAAAAGCAGGCCGGGAGTGATGTAGGCTAAACAATTAAAGAGCAGCTGTGAAGGGTTTCCTGTGGACAAGTGAGCTTTAATTCCCTGCCCCACTCTCATCTCTGTGCCCCCTCCCTTCTGCTACCACAGTTCTGAACCAGTCATTCAAAATTCCTTGAAACCTTAGCATTAGCTGAAACTGCACAAAAATAACTATGAAACTGCTAGGCATTCATCTTGAATGAAAGCGAAGTTTTATGGGCATATGGGTAGAAGCAAGTGAAGCACTCCTTAGGCACTAACATGAAAACCAGCATTATGCCAGCCTACAAAAAGCACTTCCCTAAGGTGGGGATAGAATCCAGGAGCTATGATGCATTCTCCAGACCCAAGAGCCCAGAGAGCCTTTTGGGGGGGGGGGTGGCTAATGGACAGTATAGAAATCAATCAATCAGTCAATCAATCAAATAAAAATGCTTACTTCAGCTGGGGCTGGGGTGGAGGCAGGTCCTGACTGGGCTTCTGGGCCACTTGTGGTTTTCCTTGGCTTGGTGGAGGGCGGCTTCCTTGTTGCCCTGGGCCACCAGGGCCCTGCCCCTGAGTACTAGGCCTTGGCTGCTGGGTTGTGGGTGGTGCTGGGCGCTGCTGCTGCACTCCTGCCCCCGGGGGGCGCTGCTGGGGTGCTCCCCCCTGGCTGCCCTGCCGTGGATGCTGCCGTGGCTGACTTCCTGTGGCTGGAGGACGCTGCTGCTGTGGCTGCTGTGGCTGCTGCTGCCCTGGTGGGCCCCCAGAGGCTACCTTGGGGGGCCCTGCTCCGGCAGGCCGCTGCTGCTGAGGGGACCCTTGCTGCCACGGCTGCTGTCCACCACCACTAGGGCTAGGGCCTCTCTGGGGCTGTGGGGACTGTGGAGCAGACTGCGGTCCCTGCTGGCGGGACTGATGGGTTCCTGGCCCCGGCTGGCGTTGCCCTCCTGGACGCTGCTGTGCCTGCAGAGGTGGTTGCTGGGTGGTGGGGCTTGGCAGACGCTGACCCGCTTGTGGACCACCTGGCTGTGGAGAGAGCCCCGAAAGCTGCTGACCTTGAGGAGGGGGGCGCTGTTGAGATGGGGGGCGCTGGGAGCCTGGGGGTGGCTGCTGCGGACCTCCTGGCAGACAGACAAAGTAATTTGTGAGGGCTGATGGAAATTATATCACTCATGGTCCACTGCTGGGTCCATGTGTTCCCCACAGCCAAGTTTCTTTCTTAAAAGGCCCTCCCCTGGTCTAAGTTCCTTCTTCCAAAAAGATACTCTGATTAAGCCTCTGGTCTCAATCACAAGTCCCTGTTTTCGCTGAGTCAATCTGTTTCAGCTCCTTTCCCCCATCCAGAGATTTGACCCACTTCCTTCCCACGGGCTTGACCCACTCCATCTGCAACTTACCCTGGGGTGGTGGCCTCTGCTGGGCAGGAGGGCCCTGTCGCTGTCCAGCTGGAGTGGACTGCACCTGAGGGCAAAACACACACCACACAACAGAAAGATCAGTGGGGTGAGGAGTGTCAAAAATTCTTTTCTCCACTCCTCATTATACCCCAACATAAGGAACCAAATGGAATGCATGCCAGACCAAAGAAAGTCCTCTGAAAGTCACAAAACATGTCATTACTGCCAGGAATTCTCCATCATCAGAGGATGCTGCAACAGCAGTTTGGTTTAGCTGGCCTCAAATACAGGGAGATTCAGGACCGAAAAAGGACTTTGCACAAGACTTGGTTAAGCTATGGAATTTGCTGATGGCCACCAACTTAGATGGACTTCAAAAAGGATCTGGACAAAGTCCTGAAGGATAAGGTTACCTACAGCTTCTAATTCTGACAGTGATATGCCACCTCCTACATCAGAGGCAGTTTCTCAGGAACAACAGTGGAAGAGGGCTGTTATGCTCATGTCCTTTTGTGGGCTTCTCAGAGGCTTCTGGCTGGTGGTCATGGCGAGAAACACAATGTTGGACTAGGTAGGTCTCAATTGGATTCAGCAGGGCAGTTGTTATGTTGCCTATGATTGGCAGGGGGCCTTCAGGATTTCTCTAGCTGAGTTGCTCCATATCTCTGTGACCAAACAACCTTTAACTAGAGGTACTGGAGAATCACCCTGGCAAGGCATACAGTGGTCCACAGGGCTACAGCCCCTCCCTCAACATCTCCACCCTCTCCTTGTGCCTACAGCTGTTCTTCAGCTTTTCATAAGCCATCAACACCCACAATTGTGACTACAGGGTTAAAAGGCATGTTTCCAGAGGCTCACAGTAGAAATGGCAGGATGATACCTGGGCATGCTGTCCTGAGGCAGAGCACACTGGCGAGGGTGCTGGTGTGCGAGGGATGGCCTGAGCCATGCGAATCAACACCAGCTCCACAATCAGGTGCTTGTCTTCATCCTGGTGGTCTCCAATCAGAGGCATGGATGATCCCACTACCTAGGGAAAAGAGGAAAAGAGTAGGAGTGGTGAGCCCATTTCATAAAATCAGACTGAGTATGTGACATGTCCTGAGGGCTTAAGTGAGAAAGCAGAGCATGCTGGTTAATATTTTTAATGAACACACACACAGAGTGGAAATTTTGAACTGCGAAAACCATGCTTGAGATGATGATGAGGATCAGCAACTAAGAAATACAAGATGTGGTGGATTAAAAAGAACTAGTGGAACATACGAGAAGCCAAGATGCTGTGCTGAGAAAGAAGAAGCCATAGTTCAAAGCTCACCTCTGCCATGACCTCTCTAGGTAGCTTTGGCACTCTGGCTCCCTGCCCCCCAAATTGGCAACATGACGATAATAGCAGGTGATCAACATCACACACTATTTATTGAAAGGATTACTGAGAAAATATGCTTGCTTTGTGTATAAACGCTAAGCAGTAGTATTAACAAAACCACATGGGGCAAAGTGTGGTGACTCAGAAATGCACTCTGCCCCACAATGCCAGGAAGTAGTTGGAAGTAAGCCAGTTTTGTTCTACTGACTTTAACGGGAATATTTATTTTATTTTATTTAAAACTTTTATATGCCGTCCCTTATGCATGGCATCTCAGGACAGCTTACAATCACCAGCCCACTCACACCCTTTCCTGCATCTTGTTCTTCAGAAGTGGACAGCCAGATGTGCATCTGCAGCTATAGGAAAATGCCATATTGGCCAATCATACATTCAAATAAGTTCTGTGTAGGGAAAAACCCTAAGAAGCAATTCTGATTCAGCTTCCCAAGAGCTGTCCTACTCTGTCCTGGTTCAACTTCCAGGAGATATACAGCTGCAGTTTTGACATGAGTCAGAACTATCCTGAGACCAATTCAGCACGACAAAACATTAAACTCCAGAATCAAGTGGGCTGCCATCTTTAATAGGTTTAAATCAATGGATTAAATGATCAAAGCTTTCATTGGGTAGGGCTCCATTCTAATCTGTGAGGATATATTTTATTATTACTGCAATTGCATACAAAGAGCAACTTTATCTATAGCAAGCTCTTGCGATTCCAGTGTTTCTGTAACAGGGAAATGGGAAGATGTTACAGATGGTCTTTTGTTCTAACAATGAATGTTATCAAATGGTAAGTTATTCATATTGCACATCTCATGCAATTTTTGATTATATTTGCATCTCAGCTTTTCTGCAAGGAATTTAGGGCAAAGTGCATGAAGCTACCCCACTATCCTCATAACAACCCTGTGAAGAAGGCTAGGCTGAGAGAAAGTAGCAGGTCTAAAGCCATTCAATGAGCTTCACAGCTGAACAGTGTTTTGAAGTCTCTCTCTACAGTCTCTCTCTACACCACCCCTGCACTCTGAAAACACACCCATACCAAGTTTTTGAAATCTATTTATGTCCATTAACCAGGCAGGTTCAAAAGTAAATAAAGCTTTAAAAATGCCATCATACTCAACAGACTTAGTTAGACAAAGAACTTGAGAACTGGTCCTTAAAACAAATTTTCTAACCTTCCCTTCCCCCAAGGGGCCTACAAAGTTTTGATTTTCCTGATATTTAGCTTGCAGAAGTGAGAATCATGGACATGCACACAAAAGCACCCCATAACCAGTGCCTCACCTCAATGATGTGGTCACGTCCATCCTTGCCATGCAGAGCTTCCACTGCACAGATGTCCAAGCCACCAAAGATTTCTGAACAAGTGTCCACCCACAGCTTGTACCTACCAGGAAAGGTGGGGATGCGGAGAGAATAAGGTAGCAATGATGACTGACACATCATAGGGAATCCTTTCCATTAGTTCCACCAACTCAGAGTTTTAGCCAAAAGAAGAAAAGGAAGAGTCCCTAAGACAGGGGCTCTCTCCTAATCTAGCCCTCTGGATATAATCCACCCTGCCACCCTTCTAATCATTTCCACCTTCCCTTACCACTCACCTATCTGACATGGCTATTTGTTCCAGCATGGCAGATCCGGTGTTTGTTTTCCAGTTCCCCGAAACAGAGGTTCTCCTGTCAGGGGAGATGGAGCACTTTAAGTATTTTGCAAGTTCTAGAAAGAGACCAGGTGGGAGGTTATTCCTTGCAGAAGGTAGCTTAGAACACCAAAGAAAGGGTTTCTTTGCTGCTAAAAGTTTGAAGGGGGCTCAGTAGAAGAAAATAAACCAATGGGACTTGGAAGCATAATGTTGTGCAAATGAAGTACAATGTTGTAGGCAACAGTGATGCTGTCAGGAGGACTGATCCAAACCAGCCAGAATATCCAACGATCCAAAGCAATATGGGCAGCAGGACTCAGTTTTGCCTTAGGTGGGAATTTTTTAAAAGGGGAAATTCTAAAGGCACAGTGACAGACAATTCCAACAAGGAAAGCGGGTAAAAGATAACAGAAGTCCATGTGGCTTCACAAAAAGCTTAGAGATGATCTGAAAAAAGGACATGTTGAGGAAGCAGAAGGAAAGCCAGGCTACAAAGGAAGAATAAAGGCAGGCAGCATGGCAGTGCAGGGATGGCATCAGAAAGGCTAAAGTTAAGAATGAATTAAGGCTAGCAAGGGATGCTAAAAGCAACAAAAAAATAACCCTTCAGATATGTTCAAAGTAAAAGACAGAAGAAAGAAATGGAGGATCAACTACTCAATGTGGATGGCAAAATGATAACTGATGACAGAGAAAAGGCAGACATGCTCAGTTCCCACTTTGATTCAGTCTTTGTGATGAAAGGAAAGTACAAACTGAAGGAGCAGGATGGAAGCTCAGGATGGATAGACAAATGGTCAAGGATCATCTGATTGGGCTGAATGAGTTCAAATCTCCATCCAAGAGTCATAAAGGAGCTGGCAGAATTCTCAGAACCACGGTCTATTACCCATGAAAATTCATGGAGGACAGGGGAAGTGCCAATGGAGAAGGGCCAATGTGCCTATGTTCGAGAAAGGAAAAGAAGAACCTGGGAACTACAGATCAGTCAGTCTGACATCAATCCCTGGGAAAATTCTGGAGCAGAATATAAAGCAGTCAGTCTGCAAATACCTTAAAAACAATGCTGTGATTACTAGAAGACAACATGAGACCGGGACTCAAGAACAAATCCTGCCAGCCTAATCTGATTCCATTTTTTTTAAATTGGGACTGGGACTCAGATGAGCTGGGTTCTAATCCCCACTCAGCTATGGAGCTCACTGGATGAATTTGGCCTGTCACAGACTCTCAGCCCAAACTAGGGTTGTTGTGAGGATAAGATTGAGAGGAGGAGGAGAATTATGTAAGCCACCTTGTATTCCTTGGAAGGAAAAAAGGCAGGGTATAAATATAATAAACAAATAAATACATGCATGCATGCATAACGTGCCAGAAATATGGAATACAAGCATTGCAGAAAATGGGGAGGGGCGAATACCTAAGTCCTGAATAATAAACCTCTTAAGGTTGAACAATTAAAAAGGATTATTGTGAACAACAATAAAGGAAAAAAGGAGAAAAACTGCCACCTAATTTGCTGACCCTCCTCTTGAACATTTAACAACAAACAATATGGAAAGTGGGCAGGCAAACATTCTCCTAGCACTGAGATGAAGTGAAGGGAAAAGCTTCATCTGTTCAGTTTAAGTAAGTCAGCATGTTAAGGGCATAGTGACTGACCCTATAAAAATGGTGGCAATGCTTGTGCAGCATCTTGCACAAAGAGCCGAGTTTAAGACAGAGCTAAGAATAGATTCTCAAACTTTGGAAAAGTATGAGGGACTCAAGCTTGACTTCTGTGAGAAGATGCTTTTGTCTGCACAGAATCAATCAGATGTGGCTTCTAAAAATAATAGTCTCCATCCCTCATTGCCAAATGTCTAGACAGCCATAGTGCAAAAAAGTAGGAAAGCAGGAGTCTTTCTTGGGGCGTCTTAAAGATGACCAAAAGGTGCCATAGTGACATTTAAAATACATTAAGACTGATTATGAACTTGTTCTATGCAAAGGCCTTCAGTCTGAATGTTGCAAATATTTAAATACCAAAAAGTGTCACCACTGAGGCTTAGAAATAGGGAAAGAAACATTTTAAATGTGAATAAATGCACCTGAAATCATACTCAGGTGAGACTAGACCATGCCTAGTCTAACTTTCTAGAAACAGATGCTAAAATTTTCACCAGGAACAACAAAGCTGCATGGCATTGGAAGTTGGAAAGGGTCATTTTGCTGTAGAGAGAAGAAAAAGTGGGGAAGAGATGGATTCAGGATGGGAAGGGCTTGTGCTTCAAAGAGGGTGCCATGAAGCTTCAAATAAGAGGCTGAATGCCACAGGGTAAAGAACAAGGAGTTCCCCAGGGGTCACTGCCTCACACTCACATGTAGGCTTTGTAGTTGTTGCCAATCTTCTGGATACGGACATCGTATTTAGCATCAATAAAGGGCTCTGAAGTGGCATAAGTTTTGGTGAGGGCCACCACACTGGCAATGTCCTGGAAATCATACTGGTTCTCTACCTTGACCTGCAAGCAAACACAGAAGAACTTTCCCTTCTATTGTGCCCAGTGCAAACAAAAGTTGCTGCTCTCTTACTCTCTCTCTGCATCATGGGATGGGAAAACTCTCATTGCAGCTGTAACTGCAAGACAGAGAAAGAAGGCTGATCCTGGGGGAAGAGTAAAGGAAAACTTATTTCCTCAAATGCACACCCTCCTACCAACCTGGGAAAGAGAATGGATGGAGAATTCAGAGGCAAACTTCCCATTTGAGGTGCTTAAATTCTAGGGACACATGCTTCAGATATGCTAAACCTTGGGCAGATAGATTGAGAAAGAGAGAGAGAAAGCTCAGATGCCTGCACTTTGGGAAAGAGGGAGCTTAGCAGCTCTGTTGTCAGGGTGATAACCTTTTCATCCCAAGTAGGGCCAGCTCAACCCAGTAGGCAGTGTGGGCAGCTGCCTGGGCCATTAGAACTCAAGAAGTGCTGAGATGGACAAAATGTGGATGAGGGGCAAACTAATTTATCCACAACAGCAAAAATCTTGCTCTTTGTCCAAATCAGTCAACATCGTGGAGGAGGGCAGGATGGATTCTTCACTGTGCTCTACTGTAGAGGGAGGTATTTGCTCAGTTTGTTTTACCACTCACCTTGCCCATTCCAGAGTGAGCATGTCCCATCTTCACCACCACAGGGTACTTGGAGGTTGTGAGCTGAAACAGAATGAGAAAGAGGAGTCAGGGAAGGGCAGACAATTTCTGGGATTAGTTATACAGTCATGTTCTGCTGCAGGAGTTATCACTGTTCAATGCCATTATATGAAACTGCACATTCACACAAAACAAGGAACAGTGTTGGAGAAGATGGTGCCTCCTTTGTTCTTACAAATACAGGGTTAAAGAGAAAACTTGTGTGTCTGTGGATGTAAGAGAACTGCTCCTAGATAACAGAGAACAAGAAGGAACAAGGATGAGTGTTTGAACTGCATCTTGAAAGAGTTGTCCTTAGGTAAGGTATGAACAGAGGGAGGAAAATTCCCAGCCTCAGGAAGGGAGAGGGGCTATAAGAAAGTTGTTAGAGGATGAGGTAAAGTATAAAAGTTTTGTTCTGTGTACTGCACAGTTCTAAAGCATTCTTCCTACACATGTAATACATCAACAGCCTTGCATGCCTTTTTTCTTAATAAATATTTCTGGTTTGCTTTTTAAAAATCTATTTTGGCCTGTTTCATGCAAGATCTAACAATGGCAAATGCTGTGGAGAGCAAGCCTAAAATGTTCAAAACAGCCTTAATGAAACCTAGAGAGATTGCAGCAAACTGCCACTTCCTAAGGATGGATCATGTCTAGAGTAGACCCATTGAAACCAATGAAATGTCACTTAGGATGGGTTCACATAGCAAGCAACGGTGGGGGGCGGGGTTTCCACACAAGTTTGTCTCCCATGTCACCCAAACTCTATGGTTTCCTGGAATCACGATAGCTTGTTCTGTCATCCAAATCCAGAAAATCATGGTACCAAGTACTGCACCATAGAGCCTCTTGGCAAGAGTGGCCCACTGCTGCTCTTGCCGAGCAGCTATCCAGAGAGCACCACTGACCACTGCCGTTCTGCACAACTGCTTCAACCACATCCTGTTCTAAAGATCTTCTTTGGGGCAGGAGTGAACAATCAACTGGTCAGTGCTTGGAAAACAACATCACTGCTCACCTGATTGGAAAACAACATCACTGCTCACCTGATTCCCCCACCAGCCCTCCTGTGGGGCAGTGGCAAAGTAGCACATGGTTAGAGGCTGCACACCCCAACAGACTCCCCTCTGGCATCCCTTTCACATGCAAGCAGGAGGGGTGAGAATCAAGAATCAGCTGTGTGTCTTGGTAGATTCCCTCACTGCTCCCCCCCCCCTTTGTTACAGCTAGTTGCTGGTAAATGGCCTCAAGAAAGAGGGTTAAGAAGGCAATCAGCACCAGCTGATGCTCATCCCATCAGCAGGAGGGGGGAATCCACTGAGCAGCACAGCCCCCAACTAGGCACTGACACCCAGTGGCTTCTCACTCCTCCTGCTTGTGCATGTAAGGGTCTTCCCTCAGTTGTGCATGGAGGCCAAGGCAGAAAGTGACCTCTCCAGTGGCTAACCCAGTGGGGATTGGGGAAATGGGGCAGTGGGTGCCATAGCCTGTTAGGCTAGGCAAGGCAAGGCAAGGCGCTCCTTCTGTCACCACACATTGCCACTCCAACCTGGGGTTCTGTGGGCAGCATGTTTTGGAGCCCCACAGCTGCTCTCCATACACCTATAAGTGCCAGGAGAATAGGATCAGCAGGAATGCAGGGGGAAGCCACATGAAGTGTCACTTGGCCATTTTGTCAGCTGTTGCTGGCTAAAGCCCCTTTGCCAGAGCAGCAACTCATTTTTTGCACTCTGAAAAAGGGGTTTTGTAGTTTTTCAGCTTGATTGTGACATGTCACCTGTGTTCAGACTACACACTAAGTCATGGTGGGACAAAAGAAGTCATTGATATTTGAGATGGTTTATGCACCACCCTAGGGTGTCCTAGAATCCCACTCCCCCCAGAAAACAAGGAGATTCAGATGACATGCTAAAGTGACCTCCCATGTGTTTAGTGTCTTGTGTGAACCCAGTCAGCATAAGCTTGCTATGGGAAACAGGAGCACAACACTGTCATACCCACAGGAAAAACAAATCTGTGTCTAGCATGGAGCTACTCTAATAATTCTCCTTTAAGTGTCACTAGTATGGCTTCATCCTGAATAGGGCAGTTCATTCCAAGAACCCATGGTTCAGGAAGTACGCTGACAAAAAGGCCTACATATATATGATGCAAACAATGTGATTAGCAATCACATCACAGGTTTTTTTAAAAAAAAATCAGTATCCAATTTTAGTCACCAAATAGGGTCATTTAAATCAGTGGGATTTAATTTATTCATGACTAACTTAAGCTCCACTGATTTTGTGACTCTGTTCCAAGTATAACTAAATCTGGAACTAACCTCAGCTGGTAAGGGAAGATTGTCCTCAGGAATGCAAATATATAGAGGGGAAATTTATACCTTTCGTTCCCAAACACAGTACTGGGTTGGCAATTGGACTTAGAAAGCTCCCACTGTGTTTCCTAAGTGCCACACTGGGATGGGGCGTGGGGGTACCAATATTGCAGCTAGGGAGGGAAGAGTTAAAATTTCCCTCCCTGTTCCTAATGGCAATCTATACATCCCTCCCCGCACTTCCATGTCTGGTAATTTTTTTTAAATCCACAACATGATTGCTAATCATGTCATTCATGTCCATGGAGAAATAAGAAATGGTTCACCTATGCTCAGGGCTTTTTTTGTCATAGAACAGAGTTCCGGCACCTTTTTTTGATGGATTTTTCCAACGGATTTTTCCAAGTGATTTTGAATCGCCCTGCCGGGCTTAGCAGGTCGGCAGCAAAAATCATTAAAATAGTGCATGCAGGCTGCTTGTGTGCCTGCGCTGATTGTGAGGGCACTGCTCGGCCTGGGACGCTGCTTGGCTTGGGACTGGTCGTGTGGTCACGTGCTGAGTGCCCACTGCCGGCAGTGACCATTATGGCGGTGACCATTATGTTTATGTGTGTGTAGAGTGACTGGCTATGTGCAAAGGGTAAGTAAGTTCTTTATTTCAAAAAAAGTTGGTGAATTGAAAATCTTTTTTAGTGTAAAAGTATGACCCCAAGACGTGAGTTCCGCCACCTTTTTTTTTTTTTTTTTTACAAAAAAAGCACTGCCTATGCTGAACACCATTACAACAGCAAACAGAAGGAAGACAATAAAGAAAAAGATGGCTGAGATTCTCTGGAAAGTATAAAAGAATGTGAGAATAGCTGTATGAGTTGTTCTGCATAGGTCTAATGCCACCTGGAAACATCCATCATGTACTCTTGTTGACCTCTTGCCTGCACTGGATTTGATGTAGGCTTGTTTTAAGTTTATTGCACTGCATTCATCTGAAGTGGTGGAGGTGATGGTGCAAATTTCTCATCATGGTTCCTATATGGAAGGCTGGTTCCAGGTTGGCCAAGTTGAACATTTCTCCAAGACCCTGGCCAAAGGTCCACTGCCCCCACAGTGGCACTATTCCCATACTGTATCCCACAAGGTCAGATGCTGTGTGACACAGCTCTGATTCTGCATGTCTTCTTTTCCAAGCTAAAGGTGCCCAGGTCCAGCTCTGGAGGGGGGAAGCAATTTAAACATGCAGTAGCTGTAAAAAAATTAAATAGCCTTACACCCTTTGCCTTACCCCACAAATATGGGCCTGAAGTGGCCCACTGAGGATGCTTTGTGGAGTCACTAGAGCAATCATGGAGTCAGTAGAGCAAATCTGCATGCAATCTATCCCACAAATAGAACATCTCAGCCATCAGTTTCATCCTTTGCCTATGACTCAAAAGGGATTAATGTTCTGGTTTGTGTGTGTTTATCTATTATTTTGGGAAATACATTTCCGTCTTACCATATGAAGACATGACCCATCTTCTCTCTAAGTTTTTTCAGAGCCTGAGAAATGGCAGTGCTTGCGTAAAAGCCTTTGGAAACTGGGAGGTACTGCATGGATAACAGCTGAAGGGAACTATTTGGTGCTTGAAATGCACCCAAAAACAGTGCCTGAATTTTGCAGCTGTTGGGAGGAAGCAGACTCAGGGAGATGTAGTTATGTGCAATTGCTTTTGAGGAACGGATGGTTTTGCCATTTTTATTGTCATCCTCCCCCACCAACCTCATCAAATTTTTCCATTTGTAAACAATCATACATTATGAAAACAACACAGGTCTTTAGTATACTGAAATAAGACACTGAAAATGCTATCTTGAAAAACCATTTGAGGAAGTGAGGAGCACAAATGACAACCACTTACTCATTTGTATAAATGCCTGACCACTAATCCTGACTCACAGAAAATGCAAAGTAACTTCAGATTTTCTCCCCTCTGAAAGGAAGTGCCACCAATCCTCACAATTGCTCTAATCATTTTACAGGAAAAGAAAGTTCCAGAAAGAGGATGGTGGCTACCCAATGACATACTTCCTGACAACAGTTTGAGTACAAGAAGTGCACAGTAAGCAATGTGAACCGTGATCTGAGCAGGGCTGCAGAAACATTTCAAACATTCAGATGCCAAGACCTGCAGTTAGGACAGAGAGGACCAAATCATAACCAGAGATGGACAACAGGTAAGATGGATCACATCTCACCCTTGCCCCCAAATAGTTATATTTGAGAGTCAGTGTGGTGTAGTGGTTAAAAGCATGGGACTGGGACTCAGAAGAACTGGATTCTAGTCCCTGCTCAGCCATGGAGCCAACTGGGTGACTTTGGGCCAGTCACAGACTCTCAGCCCAACCTACCTCACAGGGTTGTTGTTGTGGGGATAAGATGGAGGAGAATGATGTAACCTGCCTTGAGCCCTGTGAGGAAAAAGGCAGGGTATAAATCGAAAAATAAATAAATAAATGTTTAAGCTCTCTGGAGACCTACCACATTTTGTTTATTTTTTATCTGCCTTTCTTCAAGCTTCTCAGAGTAACTTCCAGCCTCCCATCTAGCAATTTGACATTGAAACAGCATCACTTGTCTCCAAACTATTTTCTAGGAGAAACATGGTGTGCAGGCCATGGAGGACACAGTGAGGAGCTCTGTCTAAGTTTCATATTTAGTTACTATAGCAGCTTTCCTCAGCCTGGTTTCCTCCAGATGTTTTAAACTGGTTGATTAGCTGTGCTGGCTGGGGCTCATGAGACTGGATGTCCAAGCATCTGGAAAGCATCAGGTTGGGGAAGGCTATGTTATGGGATCTGAAAAAGTAAACCTAACTGATGCTTCTAAACTACTTTACTTTGGCCAGCGTTGGGGGTTACAATTTAAACTTGAAAAGATTGAAGAGCACCCCTCTCACATTCTTATGAAATACCTCCGCACCAACTGTCCTAGCTATAAACAAAACTGGAAATGGCATTAGTGTTATCCCCTGGACATACAGTGGAATCCTGTGCAAGTTTACAGAAAAGCAATCTTGCTCTGCTCAATGAGACTCAGATGCTTGCAGTTGGAGAACTCTTAGCACTACCGGTCAAAGGACACTGAGGAGCTGCCCCATCTATCCTGCACTAACAGATTTACTGTGTAAATAAATAGGAAGAAACAACAATTGTAAACACGAGGGTTTCAACTGGAAGACATCTTCATCTGAACACCCTGTGAAATCCCATGGATAAGGTAGGGTGATGACATGATAAAAACCAAGATCCAGAATCCTCATTCCACCAGCAGAATATCATCCCCTGAATGAGGCTTCTGGTGGGTCCCCTAACCTCTGGAGGAGGTTTGGAAAGTGTGCAGGGGGGATTGGAAATCCGAGGACGAAACAGAAGTCCCATTCTGACATCTGGAAGCACCCACTGCAGAATGTTCAAGAGACAATCCAAAGTTTCTGTCATCTGGAAAAGCATTTCATTATTTTTTATAAATGTTGTAAAAAAAGAGAGATTCCACACTTTCATGCTGCACTGTGCATGTATGAATGACCTTTGCTTTGCCTGTGTATAAATTCAATAATTAAGAGGGATTCTTACAACCAACCTGTAAGGTAGGTTGGTATTATTAACCAGGTATTGCAGATTTGGGAGAGATGGGGCTGATTGAGGGCAGTTTGTCTAAAACTATCTAGTAAGTTCATGGCTGAAGTCATCATTAAATCAGGCATTTCCTGCTTTGTAGCATAGCCCACAGTCACACATTCTATTACCTCCTTATGCCAGTATAAAATTTCTAGGCAAGTAAGCTCCTGGAGTTTTCCCAGAGCCTGAAAGATTTTACCAGATCCTGAAATACCTGTCAACAAATTCCTAAACAAATGACTCATCACTAACATGGAATTCACCCACGGATCATCACTTTTGAAAAGTTTACATAATATGGTGCTTCCATTGCAATGAATACTGTGGGAAGCCACACTTGGTTGCAACTTCCTAGGGTAGGTATAACTTACACATACGTGCTGCAAAATCACCATGAGTGGGAAAATCAGATGTGACTCTCTAACTTGTGAGGTTTCATCCTTCCACATAGGAATGTTGTAACTTGGGAGGCTGCTTTGAGGCAAGCATCAATGAAGTCAAATGCATGTGCCAAAAGGCATGTGTGCCACCTGAGGACCATGCATCCTGCTGATGCATATTTGGTGGCAAATGCCTGAAAAGTCCCATGGAGTTGCAGCCAGTCCTGGGTCTTGGAGAAGCTTACTGGTACAATAACCTGAGTATACAAATGCATCTTCGAAGTCCTGTGAAATTGCCCAGTGTCACTTTCAAGTATCTGGTCAATGTCATATCAATTCTACTTCCATATGAAAGGATGACTCTGCAGCAAAACTTGAATCACACCAAGCAATTCTCAACTGATTTCAGCGGATATTGAAACCAGGCATGACAATAAATCATAGATGATTTTAATGGCCTGTCCTGCAACTACTAGCTAGTTTAAAAGAGTTAACTAGAGTGAAATTATATGATGTTCAGTCCAAGACTAAAACTCAGTCAATCTATGAATGACCTTTTAAAATGTGAGCAGGGTACAATTTTACCACACCAACATCACATAATTAACTAGTGTAGAATACTGTGTAGTTGTAGAAGGAGCCAGCCTTGGGTTGACCTGAAGTCCATCAGCTAATTCCACTTTCTCCATCTGTAACATTAGACTATGAATATTAGAATTGCTTCCAAAAGAGGTTAACAATGCTTGAGATTATTACTGTGATATTCTCTAAAAAACACCATAAAATGAGTTATTTATTATTATTGGACAGTATACAACACTGCCCCAGTGCTAGCAAGATTAATCTCTGAGGCAACAAGAAGCAAGAAGATCCTGAAGTGGTCAGAAATGAGACAACGCACTCATTTCCAGAATGGAGCAGGTCAGACGAGCTTACAGAAGTCAGTTCCACCAATCTTTTCCACTCTATAAATGAGAATTTCTGCTTATTTCAAGCACTGCTTTAGAAAACCAGCCCTTGGACTCACTAGTACTACAGAACAGGAAGAAAAGGGCAGTTCTGAATATTGCCGCTTCGCACTAATAATATAGTATTGTACAGTTGTCAGTGGCAACCCCCAGAATCGTGCCAGTTAAGTACCACCTGCAAAGCCTGTGGCTTAAGGCAGCATTTAAACAAGAGCAAACAAGCTCATTGTTGCCCACCACAAAGAGGTAGTCACCAGTGCACAGACACTGGTGAAGAGAGGGGAGGATGTGGCATGTTGCAAATTGCCAAAAAGTTTCAGCCCTTGGATGATACAGAAATATAATAAATAAAACATGTGTGAGTTTAGATGGGATAGATTGTCTAATGTGTGAGTGACCTATGCCAGACCAAATTACATGTGTAGTAACTGAGTGATAACTCCATTAAACAAGAACCTTGCAAGCTGCCTGGGGTTCCTTGCAGAAGGGAGAATGGCAGGGTATAAATGCAATGTAACAACCACAGTGTTCAGAACGTGGTACTGGGGGAGAGCTTTGCAAATACCCAACAAGTGAGTCCTAGTTCAAATCATGCCAGAGCTTTCCCTAGAAGGAAAAATGCAAAACTGAGGCTGCCATACTTCAGACACATCATGAGAAAGCGAGACTCTCTGAAGAAGACCATCATGTGTGGGAAAGTTGAAGGGAGAAGATGAAAGGGAAGAAGAAATATGAGATCCATAGAGGAAGCCACAGCCTTGAATTTGGGAGAGCTGAATGGAACTGTCAAAGACAGGACATTTTGGAAGGCTTTCATTCATGGGGTCGCCATGAGTCAGAGATGACTTTACAGCACATGACAACAATGAAAACAACATTTGTACAAGTCCTGACAGAAAAATGTGCCCTTGGGCAGAATAGGTGTGTACAAATCCTGACAGAAATGTGCCCTTGCTTGCATAGGTTTCACTGAATAAGCCTTCCTCTGTGGTAATGTCACACAAGAGGAATTTCCCATACTTCCATTTCCCATAGGAAGTATACCCTCTTGCCACCTCCAATACCAGCCCAGGGTGGAGCAAGCTATAGCCTCACTGAATCAGGTCTCTGAGAGATTCAAACCAGCAAGAAGGCCAACCCAACAGCTCTCACGGGGATGAATGAATATATTTATATTGTATTGCAATATTTTAAAAAAGCTCAGCTGGATAATATGGCTGATCTCTCTACAGCCTCCTTCTTTGGTCACAGCCAGTCAGTAACACACAGGAGGGAGCCCTGTCTGGCATCTCTCAAGCCATCTATTCAACTCCCACGATAGGCATGAATCCACAAATTGTAGATTCCCTACTGCATGTGATTAAGCATTAGCAGCCTCTATTTCACCACATTTGAACTTTGAATGGCAGCAGGCTCTTGCAGCATGTGCTTGTGGCAAAACAGGCACCTGCATTTACATCATACGTGAAGCACTAGTAATTTCCTGCAACAATGAATTACTATGCATGCAGGAAATCAATTCTTTCATGAGAGTCCCAAGCAGGCTCACACAGTGACACATCTCTTGGTGGTTGGAGTGCTGCAGATCATTCAAGGGAAAGTTCACAGAAAAGAGGAAGCTTCTTGCTAGAATACAAATATTTAAAAGACTGAGAGAAGAATAATTATTCACTCCAGCCCTGATCTGGCTAAGCTTAGTGACCACATTTGATTCAAAACAAGTTGCATTTTCAGATCTTGACATTCAAGTCTTTGTTTTTAAAATTTAGCATTCATATTTCAGAATGAAAATCTGAAGTAAAAATACAATGTTTAATTAAAAATTTCACCTATTCCAGAGTATGTTTCTATTTGGAAATGAATGAATAAAGTCCACACAGCATTTACGCAAATCCAGCTGCCACACACTATTAAATGCTGACCACTACCATATGGCATTGTGCACATACTGTCAATAACTAACTGCTGATAGATATAAGATATAATATTATGTTGTTGTTGTTAGTTGCGAAGTCGTGTCCAACCCATTGCGACCCCATGGACAACATTCCTCCAGGACTTCCTGTCCTCCACCATCCCCCGGAGTCCACTTAGGCTCACACCAACTGCTTCAGTGGCTCCATCCAGCCACCTCATTCTCTGCCATTCCCTTCTTCTTTTGCCATTTATTGTTCCCAGCATTAGGCTCTTCTATAGAGCAGTCAGGGTTGATCTCCTCTAGGACTGACCGGTTTGATCGCCTTGCAGTCCAAGGGATTTGCAGGAGTCTCTTCCAGCACCACAATTCAAAGGCCTTAATTCTTCGGTGTTCAGCCTTCCTTATGGTCCAACTTTCACAGCCATACATTGCACCTGGGAAAAACATAGCCTTGACTATACGCACTTTTGTTGGCAGGCTGATGTCTTTGCTTTTTAGTATGCTATCTAGATTTGCCATAGCTTTCCACCCCAGGAGCAAGTGTCTTTTAATTTCTTGGCTGCAGTTCCCGTCTGCAGTGATCTTGGAGCCCAGGAAAATTAAAATCTGTCACTACCTCCATTTCTTCCCCATCTATTTGCCAGGAAGTGATAGGACCAGATGCCATGATTTTAGTTTTCTTAATGTTGAGTTTCAAGCCAACTGTTGTGCTCTCCTCCTTCACCCGCATCAAGAGGCTCTTTAGTTCCTCTTCACTTTCTACCATGAGAGTGGTATCATTTGCATATCTGAGGTTGTTGATATTTCTCCCAGCAATCTGAATTCCAACTGATGATTCATCTAGCCCCACCTTTCTCATGATGTGCTCTGCATATAAGTTAAATAGGCAGGGCAACAGTATACAGCCTTGCCAAACTCCTTTCTCAATTTTGAACCAATCAGTGGTTCCGTGTCCAGTTTTCACTGTTGCTTCTTGACCCGCATATAGGTTTCTCAAGAGACAAATAAGATGGTCTGGTACTCCCATCTTTTTAAGAACTTGTCACAATTTGTTGTGATCCACACAATCAAAGGCTTTAGCATAGTCAGAAGCAGAAGTAGATTTTTTCTGGAACTCCCTAGCTTTCTCCATGATCCAGCATATGTTGGCAATTTGATCTCTAGTTCCTCTGCCTCTTTGAAATCCTGCCTGTACTTCTGGTACTTCTCGGTCCACATACTGCTGGAGTCTAGCTTGTAGGATTTTGAGCATAACTTTGCTATCATGTGAAATGAGTGCAATGGTGCGGTAGTTTGAACATTCTCTGGCATTGCCCTTCTTTGGGATCGGAATGTAAACTGACCTTTTCTAATCCTGTGGCCACTGTTGAGTTTTCCAAGTTTGCTGGCATATTGAGTGTAGCACTTTTACTGCATCGTCTTTTAAGGTTTTGAATAGCTCAGCTGGAATACTGTCACCTCCACTAACTTTGTTGTTGCTCAGACTTCCTAAGGCCCATTTGACTTCACATTCCAGGCTGTCTGGAATGAGGTCAGTGACCACCCCATCGTGGTTATCAGGGACATTAAGGAGCCTGTATGGTTCCTCTGTGTAATCTTGCCATCTCTTCTTAATCTCTTCTGCCTCTGTTAGGTCCCTGCCATTTTGGTCCTTTATCATGTCCATCTTTGCATGAAATGTTCCCTTCATATCTCCAATTTTCTTGAAGAGATCTCTGGTCCTCCCTACTCTATTGTTTTCTTCTATTACTTTGCACTGTTCATTTAAGAAGGCATTCTTATCTCTCCTTCCTATTCTCTGGAATTCTGCATTCAATTGGGTGTATCCTTCCTTTTCTCCCTTGCCTTTCACTTCCCTTCTTTCCTCAGCCAATTGTAAAGTTTCCTCAGACAGCCATTTTGCTTTCTTGCATTTCTTCTTCTTTGGGATGGTTTTAGTTGCTACCTCTTGTGCAATGTTGCAAACCTCTGTCCATAGTTCTTCAGGCACTCTATCAGATCTAATTCCTTAAATCTGTTTGTTACCTCTACTGTATATTCATCAGGGATATGATTTAGGTCATACCTGAGTGGCCTAGTGCTTTTCCCTACTTTCCCCCATTTAAGCCTCAATTTTGCAACAAGAAGCTCATGATCTGAGCCACAGTCAGGTCCTGGTCTAGTTTTTACTGACTGTATAGAGCTTCTCCATCTTTGGCTGCAGAGCACATAGTCAGTCTGATTTCTGTGTTGACCGTCTGGTGATGTCCATGTGTAGAGTTGTCTCTTGGGTTGTTGGAAAAGAGTGTTTGCTATGATCATCGTATTCTCTTGACAAAATTCTGCCAGCCTGTGCCCTGCATCATTTTGTGCTCCAAGGCCAAACTTGCCTGTTATTCCAGTTATCTTTTGGCTTCCTACTTCAGCATTCCAATCCCCCATGATGATAAGAACATCATTTTTGGGTGTTAATTCTAGGAGGTGTTGTAGGCCTTCATAGAACCGGTCAACTTCATTCTCTTCAGCACCAGTGGTTGGGGCATAGACTTGGACTATTGTGATGCTGAATGGTTTGCCTTGGATTTGAACTGAGATCATTCTGTCATTTTGGAGATTGTATCCCAGTACTGCTTTTCCTACTCTTTTATTGACTATGAAGGCTACTCCATTTCTTCTGAGGGATTCTTGCCCGCAGTAGTATGCCTGAAAGTTATCTGAATTAAATTCACCCATTTCTGTCCATTTTAGTTTACTGATTCCTAATGTTGATGTTCAGTCTTGTCATCTCTTGTTTGACCACATCCAACTTGCCTGGATTCATGGATCTTACATTCCAGGTTCCTATGGAATATAAATCTTTACAGCATCGGACTCTCCTTTCACCACCAGATACATCTGCAACTGAGTTTCCTTTTGGCTTTGACCCAGTCACTTCATTCTTTCTGGTGCTACTAGTACTAGCCCCCTGCTCTTCCCCAGTAGCATATTGGACACCTTCCGACCTGAAGGGCTCATCTTCCGGCATCATATTTTTTTTTGCCTTTTGGTACTGTCCATGGGGTTTTCATGGCAATGATACTGGAGTGGGTTGCCATTTCCTTCTCCAGTGGATCGCGTTTTGTCAGAGCTCTCTGCTATGACCTGTCCATTCTGGCTGGCCCTGCACAGCATAGCTCATAGCTTCATTGCGCTACGCAAGCCCCTTCGGCACGACAAGGCAGTGATCCATGAAGGAGATAAATATAATCTGGATACACTAGCATACTGAAAATATTCACCATTAAAATTTAAAGAGGATATTTAAGGGCACATTCAGCTCTATTCAGAACCACCACAACAGGAACCACCTGTTTTACTTCCTGTTTCAAGTATCATCTGCCTAATGGCAACGTTCTGAAGAGTTAAGACCTTTTTTTAACAAAAGGAAGTGGGTCCAATCATCAGGACACATTCAAAATGAAGTTAAGTTGTCAGTTCTTAACAAGGAGAGGGATTAGCCACTGGCTGCCCAGTGAAAAGGAATTTCCCATCAAAGCCAGGCATTCCTCTGAGGATTGGAATTTTGAAACCCACATGTTAACATAATATTAACATGCAAGGCAAACATGATCCCTTTCATCTGTGGGTCCAGAAAAGTGGGGAATGGCAAAGGACAGGAGGTCAGTGAGGCATTTGGGGATGTTAAAATATCAAGGCTCCAGAATGCAGGGCACCTTCCCCAACCTTTTGCCTTCCTGATACGTTTGGGCTGTAATACCCAGAATTTCCAGTTAATGGCCCTGTTGGATGGGAATTCTGGAAGTTACAGTCCAAATGCCTCTGAAGGCCTCCAGGTTGGGGAAAGCTGCTGTAGGGGATAGGACAAGTCAGAGTCGTCAACTAGCTCCACAAACTATGGAACGACTAGAGAAAGGTGTTACATACTGTTGGGAGTGAGTTATGATAAGCTGTATCCAAATTGATTGATAGCATCATCTGATGACTCAGATTGTAGCTGGGATAAACAGACTGGGATAAATAAACTGGGATAAACAGTTCCATAGCCATAGCAATAGAGGGCAGTTGGAGGGAGGTTCTTTGCTTGGTAGTGCCCCTAGCTTGGTGATTAAGGAATTAGGGTCTCCTCCCATATCTCCAGGCTTGACAACTGTGCAGCCCATCATGCTTGAAAGTGTCAACAATAACTTTAAATAGCAGGATGTGGCAATTTAATTGCAAGGTTATTTCTAAAAGAGCCATAAAAACAAACAAAAAACAGGAGTTACAAATGCAACTGGGACTCATGCTACTAGAGTGTTGCAAGGAAGTCATCACAAACTTCTTTGGTTAATTTTTTTTCTTAACTTCACTGTACATCAGCCTAAGAGTTCCCCTTCTCCTGGAACCTAGAAACACACCTACATGACACATTTCAAGTAGTTTCTATGCAGTTTAAATAGCCTAGGCCCCTAGACAAGGAGTCCAGGGAGATCTGTGATGGATGAAGCAGCACCATGCAAGCACACAACTGCTCATTGCAAGAAGGGCCCTGCACAAGCATGTGCCAAAGGCACCAGTGACCTGCATGAAGTGATGCTCAGTAAGTAGCGAGCACATACCTGCATGATGCAGACTGATCCAACCAGTATACCCTCTCATCAGCTGCTGGTTCATGAGTGGAGAACATCCATGGACAAAAAGGCTGCACCACCTCTCCTAGACTCCACCAGGGATCATAATCCTGCACCTCATTGTTGTACTAAACTTGCTACTGACCTGCCAAATTGGGCACCTGAATTCAGCAGCATGGTGACAGCGGCACCAGCCAGAAATTGTAAGGACGCAAAAAAGATGGGGAGCATATGTTACCCACTCCAGTGGCACTGCCTCCAAACATGAAAATGTATTCCACTCCAATGGCTGAAAAGCAGAGACAGACCTATCCACCATCCAGCCAGGTGTTGTTGCCTTTGAAGTGGGGGCAGGGGTAAGCATGATTCAGGACAAGAAATTAAATGAGTGTCAACTATGATCTGGAATGTGGTGCAAAAGAACAGATGGGGCCCTCAAGATGAGGGCAGGCCTATGCTTCATTTCCCACCTTGGGGCCAAATAACAAGTTACAGGAAGGCTCCAATCTATACTTAACAAGGACTCACTTCCACTGAATCAGAACCATGACACAAGAAGAGAATCATTTCTACCATGCTACAATCCTGATGAAAATCTCTGTTTGTGTACACAGACAGACACACAGCTATGCCAGCTTTCCTACTGACCCACTGATTGAGTGAAAAGTATTATTAGGAGCCGTGCATGGGAGAAAAGGGTTAAAAAAACCCAACTCACTACACACACCCATCACCACACCACCACCACTACTGGCAGCAGCAATTTACAAATTAAAAACAATAAGCACATGAGGACAAACTATGAGTTTGATATAAAGTATTGTCTGGACTTTTATTTCGCAAGATCCGGACAGCAGAGCTGAATTCTCTGAGTCTTTAATACTCCCACACCAATTCCTGTCGGCCATCACACCCTGACAGGAAGCCCTACAACACCACGCTGTAGTCACATTACATCTGATCAGTTTGATGTGGTAATTACTGGAGACTGCTCAAGGGGCCAGAATCATAACAGGAGGTGAGATGAGAAAAGACGTGATCTCAGCAGAGCCTCCCAGCAACAGCTTGTCTTCAGAGCATCACTTGGCAGAAGGCAGCTGCCTCCTCCCACACATGGACCCTGCCTCCTCCTGCTTATCTCCATTCAGGACTGTGATACCAAAGCCAAAAGCTCCAGTCCCTGTCACTCTCAACACACTAGGGTCCATTCTCTAGTCCACACTGCAGGCTCCAGCATGGCTTTCTTATTACATCTCAGAACTACTTTAAAAAGCTGCCAGAGCTCAGTACCTGCTTGCTCTGCCTCAGCAGCCAGGAAACCAGACAGAAATCAGCCTCAGACTGCATGTCAGGCTTCTGAGGTCAAGATACAAGGGACAAAAGCCCTCCATGGCTGTGTCACCAGCCAACTGGAATAGAACTGGCTCACACGGCTTTCTGACTAGTTCTCAGATTTTTTACTTAGAAGCCAGCAATTTCACATTGCTTTCTGGGACTTCTTGGAAATAAAAAAATCAGCAGCATTTTCACAGTGCACATGCTTCAACTGCATAAACACAAGCACTAAGGAATCACACTGTTGAGCTCATTCCAGGGCACCGTTTCACACATGCTGCATGACAGATTGTAGGCTGCATGGGTGTATGCTTCCTGCTAAGCCTTCCCAGTATATGCCAGCTGTGTTGCACTGAGACTAGCAAAATGAGCAATGGCAGAGCAACATGTCACTGTGGCATGGCAGTAAAAGCTTATGTCCACCTCCCTGAGCAACCCTTTTTCACTGCATACCCATCTAAGCATAGGTGTGACTCACAGATCTGCTACCCACAGCCCCTGGATCAGTCAGAAATCTTCTATTTGCCCCACTCCTGCCAAAAGCTACCATATCCAACCAACATCTAATAACCTTAACTCCACCATTAAAATATTTAATATTTTGTCACTTCAGACATTCATTCTTTGTTGTGATATCTAGGAACAGATTAGACTCACTGATGCTCTCTACTCTTTCTGCAAAATTCTTGAAATGTCTTCAGTCTAACAAGAAATTTTCAATTCATTTCAACTCTCCAAATTCACTTCCTTTTAAGGTGTAATTCACAAACAGAATTTCACTCTGCTATTCATTCTGTCTTCTTGCTAGCCAGAGTGAGGGCTTTTGGGAAGCATCACTGCAAGTCCTTCCTTTTATATATAAAAAGGGAGCCTTTTGGCTGATGGGCAGTGTAGAAATATATTAATAATAATAAACAAATACTGCTAGCAGAGGGTAAGAAAGAGGGTGTGCAGAAGATTCCTGAGGGTGCCCACTGTTCTACCATAGAGGCCAAGAGGGGCCTCTGTAATTCAGCTTGGATGGAAGCTGAATTACACAGATTAAACTCTTGGGTTACCTGAAACCTTTGAGTGAGGAACAGACCATTCTTGCCAAAGGTCCTGTCTGGTATCTTATAGAGAACTTTTGAAATCAGGCCAAAGGCTGCATCTGGCCCCATGACTACCCACCCCCGATACAGGAGATGGTTCAAATACCCAGATTCCAGAAGAATTTTTCATGTTATCTCTTTTTTTGGGGTGGTCAGAAGCAAACATCAGTTGAAGGCCACCACCTTCATGTCCTGTGAGTGAGTATGCAGAAGTATCTAGCTAAAAGCTGCTGGAAACAAAACAGATGGATATTCTAAATAAAGCAGTTCCTACTTTCTGCATGTGCTGTTCTGAATTTGATTGGTAATTCCAGCATAGCAAAAAATGTGACCTATCTAAAAGCAAGGATGATTTACTGGTTAGAATGATGGGCTAGGACTTAAGAGATCCAGGCCCAAATCCCCCACTCAGAATTTAGACTTGCTGGTTTATGCACTTCTCTGCCTAACCTACCTGATGACAGACATGGACAAGAGTTCATGTGTGCTACCTTGAGTGTCTTGGATAAAAGGAAAGTGAAAGCTTTCAAAGATTCCTGCTCCCCATCACTGCTGATATGTGGAGCCTTGACATGGGGACAAGAGGACCAAGCAAGGGGGAGGAGACACTCTACTCCACAAATGCTGGATTGCCTATTGAAATTGAAAGATTATAAAACGCACTGCATAGCTTTGTGCACAGCTGGCTCACTGTGTAGTGTGAACCTACCCAATGTCACATGAGTATGACATACGGCAGATCAAGATTTCCCTCTCCTGCCCTGACTTGCATCTGCTACCCATTTGTACCTGCTGGGCCCTGTGATGTCCTAATTCCTCTAATACTGATGAGCTTGTATAGCTCCTGAGGACATCAAGAAAGCTCATGAACCAAGGGGGATGGCAGAGAAAAGGAGCAAAGGCTCTGGGAGATGTTTGGAGAGGGTTGGTATCAATCATTCAATTAAAAGATGTGCCAACTATTGAGGAAGATGCCCTGGTACTGATATCCTACATCCTACATAATTTCTGCTTTCCTTATACATGCTATTAAGGATGCCTTGCTTTGTACCATGCACTGTCTGTAGAAATATATATCGTATTGGCCGGTGGGGGCAATGTCAGGAACAGTAGGCAGTCTTCCAGCAGAAGTTCACAGCCAGGGCAGCCAGCATTCTAGGGAGCGAAAGATAAATACACATTACAGAGTTTTGCTTGCTGCGTCACAGCAGCCCATCAGGCTGACACAAGCTGCCAGAGCAGAAGGAAGCCCACACAGTTCTATTCACAAAATCCCTACCAATCATCCTATTCTCTCTTCTCCGCTAGCCCATATTTGGATCCCCAAGTCTGGCAATTTCCTCCTCTGCCCAGATTCCCAACCTGACGCCATCATCCAGTGCATCACCCCATCGCCAAAGCACGGCCCCCAACTTCCCACTCTGTTGCAATCCCAACTCTCCTCCCCCACACACACAGACACAGGGAGGTGCCCAGCTTTCTCACCCTGAGGAGAGGGATGCATCTGTTTCAAGCTGAAGCCTGGCTCTCAGCCCAGCCTGGGTTTCCTACTCAGCCAAATCCCTGGCTGTCCACCCCACACCCCACACTGGGCACCAGTTCCAGGAACAATGGATCCTTCAGGGAAAGTGAACCACCCCTGTGCAACAAACATACACAAACAATTTGGATCCATCCTGAAGGCTGGATGAAGTACAGCACGGGAAGTTCATCTTGACACACAGCCAAGCTCCAAATAGCCACCTCTTTCTTCTCTCTAACCTCACTACCCACCCAGAGCCAAGATTAGAACCTGTTTTTAAACCAAACCAGGTCTAACTCCCCCACACAGAAGACAAGAATAGTGGTCTGGGCTCACAATCCCACGCTGTGTAACCAATGGCTTGTTTTATTTAATGCTTGCATCCTGCTTTTTAACCTATCCACCACCCTAAAAGGGGCATTCCAAAGAAGTCCACAGTTGGCGATGGACTGTCACGAAGTGTCAGGACACATGTTTGTATGGAAAAAAAGTCTCAGGTTCAACTCCTGGCCACCCTAGCTAAATATATGTAACAGATGATGGGAAAGCATGAGAGTCTGGGCAACTCTGGGCTATAAAGCAGGTTAAGACTGTCTGTTTGCATTTCTTGCAGAATTGGAGAAGAACCCTACCACCTTGGCTCCAGTTTCTCACTGATCTAAGAGCCTACAGCAGGTTTACTCAAAAATTAGTATCCAAAAACAAAAAAGAAATAGAAACATAGAAACAGAGCAAGTCAGAAGGGGCCTCCCAGGCCATCTAGTCTGACCTCCGGCACCAGCCAGCTCTGCTCACGACATGCCCACCATGTGGACGTCCAGCCTATCCTTGAACACCCACACCAATGGGGCCTCAACGACCTCTCGTGGAAGCCCATTCCACACCCTCGGGGTCCTGACTGTCAGGAAGTGCTTCCCGGCATCCAAATGGAACCTTGGCTCCCTGAGCTTTGCTCCGTTGGAGCGCGTCCTGCCTTCCTCTGCAGGGGAGAACAGGTCTCTACCCATCTCCGTGTGACATCCCCTCTCATACCTGTATGTCGCTAACATATCCCCTCTGAGTCTCCTCCAGGCTGAAGAGACCCAGTTCCCTCAGTCTTATTTCATCCCCCATTCCCTGCAAACCGGCCACCAACCTTGTGGCCCTATGCTGCACTGACTCTAACCTGGCTATATCCTTTCTGTAATGAGGGGCCCAAAACTGAGCACAATACTTCAGTTGCGGGCAAACCAGAGTCATATAGAGTGGTAGTAATACCTCTCTTGATCTAGAAGCCACACTTCTGGCTATGCAACCAAGGGTGGTGTTCGCCCTCTTGACCACCACATCACACTGCTGACTCATGTTTAGCCTGCAGTCAACCAGTACCCCGAGGTCCCTTTCACAAGTGCTGCTCTCCAGCCACTTGTCCCCTAACCTGTACTTATGACACCCGTTCCTATGCCCCAAGTGCAAGACCTTGCACTTATCCACATTGAACGCCATCCTGTTGTCTCCTGCCCACTTCCATAGTCTGCCCAGATCCTTTTGGATCTGGAGTACCTGCTCCTCAGTTGTGGCCACTGCTCGAGGTTTAGTGTCATCTGTGAATTTGATCAGCAGACTGTTCACCCCTTCTTCCATGTCATTAATGAAAAGATTAAACAGGATCGGCCCCAGGACAGAGCCCTGGGGGACCCTGCTTGTCACTGGCCATCCCGATGATTCCCCACTAATGGTTACCTTCTGCTTTTGGTCAGTCAACCATGCCCTAATCCACCGGACAGTGCTTTGGTGTATCCCAAAACTCCTCAGTTTCTCCACCAGGATATCATGGGGCACTTTGTCAAAGGCCTTGCTGAAATCCAGGTATAGCACATTCACGGCATCCCCTCCATCTAGCCATCTCGAAACCTTGTCATAGAATTCCACAAGGTTTGTCTGGCAGGACCTGTTTTTGCCGAAGCCGTGTTGTATGGCTGCCAGCCTCCCTTCCCTATCTACCATCACTAGATCTCTCTCTATTATGAGCCTTTCCATTGTTTCTCCTGCAATGGACATAAGGCTAACAGGTCTGTAATTCCCCATGTCCCTTCTACTACCCTTTTTGAAAATTGGGATCACTGATGCCATCCTCCAGTCCTTTGGAACTTCACCCGTTCTCCACGAGGCCTCAAAAATGGAGGCCAGCAGGCATGAGAGAACCCCTGCCAACTCTCTAAGTACTTTCGGGTGTAACCCGTCAGGGCCTGGCACCTTTGTAATGTCCAATGCCCTGAGGAACCCCTCGACTTCAAGGGGGGGTGACTCTAATCTGTGCCCCTAAGTCCCCAGCCTTTATGCGGGTATCCCCTGTCCTGCTTTGGGGAGAACGCAGAGGCAAAATCGTCATTTAGCATCTGTGCCTGTTCCCTCATATCAGTCACTGGATCTCCTTCCCTCTGATTTAGTGGTCCCACCACTTTTCTCCCCTTCCTCTTCCTATTTACATGCTGAAAGAAGCCCTTTTTGTTGCTCTTGATATTCTTGGCAAGTCTCAGTTCGTAATCAGCCTTGTGAAGAATCCTTCTGCAATGGGCCTCCTCCTCCCGGTATAGCCTTTTGTCTATTTGCCCCACTACCCATTTCCTACGGAGGTTCCTCTTTCCTCTAATCCCTCTAACCACCTCCTTTCGCATCCACGATGGCACTCTCCTCCGCCTCCCCACCTTACTGACTAGAGGTATCGTCAAGGCTTGTGCCTCCAAAACCTCCCTTTTGAGTTCCATCCACCTCTCCTCAACTCGCTTACCTTCCAGTAACCTATGCCAGGAGACTTTCCCCAGTCTGGCCTTCAGTTGGCCAAAGTTGGCCCTCTTGAAGTACCAGCTTCTAGTGCTTGACATGCTGCAGGTCCCCAGTCCCTTCATTTCAAAGCAAAGGATGGAGTGATCACTCGCATCCAGAACTTCCCTAATCTGTACTTCATCTATCAGCTCCTCCCTTGAAATGGCCTCAAATGCCAGATAAAGCCTCAATAAGCCTAAACCATTCAGAAAGATATATGTCCTTCCACTTGCCTTTTTCCTTCTATATCTTGCAAGATCTAGCAAATATTTCCTCTGCTTCAAACTAAGGAAAAACATGCTGAGTTCAGTGAAACCATTTAAAGTATAAACAAAATGCTGAAGCATCAACATCAGAAAGCTAGATGGTGCCCCACGTTTTATCTGCTCCAGCCCCAGAACTGTGTCTCTTTCACACACTTGAAAGCTTGATAATCTCACAGCTTTACTTATATTACTTGAAAATCAATTTTTTTACCCACTTACACAAAAGTTTGGAGATGCACAGCCTTATACCAAATGTTGTGGATTTCAGCTCCCAGCAGCTCAAGCCAGTGAGGCCAATGGTCATAACTGCTGGGAGTTGTAGTCCCAAACTTCTAGGTGTACCAGGGAAGGATGGCAGAAGCTATTACACTGGGATAGTAGATCAAAAAATGGAGCCTAAGAGTAGCATCTGAATGGAAGAATAAGCTTACCTTAGCAGGAACAGGCATCTATCCCCAGTCTAATATAGCAGAGCAAACATTTCCTGAACAGCACAGCTATAGAAAAGGGCCTATAAGGGCAGCTTATATTATTAGCAGAACAAAGCCTCTTCCAAGAGATGGGACCTCTCTTCAGGAAGCATTCACTGTGCTCTTGTGATCCCTCATTCACAGGCATTTGCAGGGCCTTTGTGAGATGTTGTCATCCTCCAGAGCTTCTCCTGAGTTTTTCAGCCATTTTTGCAGCTTCTTTTAGAAAGAGAAAAGTCTGGTATTTTCCTAGATGGCACCATTATTTGCTACAGAAACCTAATACCTTTTGGCAATTCCATTCTATACCACACTGCCATCCTGTGGTATATAATGGAAAATATAGGACCAGAAAGGAAAAACCCCAGGGAGGCAAAACAAAAAACAAACAAAAAACCCCTCATGTAAAAGATGCTCTCATTCTCCCACAGAGAAAATGGAATGCTCCCCTATGGGGAAAGGAGATAAGTCCTCTCTAATAAGTCAAGGAGAAGGTATTAGCATAGTTTTCTCACTGACATTCTACACAGAGAGAAGAAAGATATGGGAAAGGCAGTTTGCTTACCTGTAACCGTCATTCTTCAAGTCTGTTCATTCACACACACATGGGTTTTGCTGTGGAATACAAGACTTGGACAGGAGAAAAACATCCACAGATTGGCTGCACGGAATGGGCAGGAGCCCAGCCCTGCCCCGGTCCAGGGCAGGATAAGGGGGGAGGCCCTCGCACCCAGTCCATCAGTTGCCTGAAGATTGTGTCATCCCAGGCACATGTAGGAACTGAAGATCTGTAAAGGAGGCATAGATGACCAAGCCTGGCTCAAGGGCAATGCAGAGCACTGGGCTGACGACAGTCAGCAGGGCAGAGGCAGGTTGTGTGAATGCACAGATGACTACTCAAGAACAATAGTTACAGGTAAGCAACCTGCCTTTTTTCTTTGTAGTCTCTGTGCATCACACGTATTTGGGCAGCTAGCAAGTTTATTTTCTCAGAGAAGGGGGCCATCATCAGGATAGAGGAGAGCACAGTCCTGTCTAGCACAGACTTCTAGTTGGTAGTGGTGAACAAAGGTTGAGGGCGTAGACCATGTCACATCTCTACAGATTTTGTGAAGTGAGATGCCAGCTAGAAGTGCAGTAAATGTGGCCTGTGTGTGCGTGCAGTGGGCACAAGGGCATGTAGAAAGAGGAATCTTTGCCATTTTGTAGGCCAGGGAAATGCTGCTGGAGACCCACTTTGATAGCCTCTGGCTTGAGACTGGCTCCCCTGCCTTGCAGCCTTTGTAACATATAAACAGGTATTCAGAGTGGCACAGTGACTCTGTTCGGGTCTTGTAGAAGGTCCTGCGGATGTCGAGGAGATGAAGCATAGCCTCAATTGGGGTAATAGGCTGGGGAAACAGGCAGAGAGGACAATGTCCTGGTTGATCTGGAATGGGGAGGTCACTTCAGGAACAAAGAGTAGGTCCAGATGAAGGGCGATCTTGCTCCTGTGGAATGTAAGAAAGGGGCACATCAATCCAAAGCACAGCTAGTTCAACTGGCACAGCAGGAGAACATCATGGTTATGAGGAACACAGTCTTCCAGGAAAGGAAGTAGAGATCTGCTGTATCCATGGGTTCAGAGGGCCTCTTGGTGAGGGATTGAAGAACCACAGAGAGACTCCAGAAAGGAGTGCAGGTCCTGGGAGGGGTAATGTGTCAAAGGCCCCTGAGAAAATGGCATGCCAGGTGGTGGGTGAAAACAGAAGACTTTTGGATTGGGGGGGGGGGGGTTAGAAGTGCAAAATGGCTGCTAAGTGGACCCTCAGGGAGAAGGGGGAATGGCCTGTGGCACAGCAGATCTGTAGGTAGGCTAAAATATGATCAGTGGTAGTGCAGAAGGGGTTGAGGCCCTGTGCTTTAGTGGAAGCAGAGAAAGTCTCCCATTTTGCTAGGTAGGACCTATGAGTGGAGGCTTTGAGCACAGCCTGAAGGATTAGCATCTGGCAAACTGAAGTGGGCGGAAGAAGAAACTGTCTTGGTGAATCATGGAGGGGCTGAAAGGCCGTGTTGAACCACAGCTGAAGTGGCCGCATTCGAAGTCTGGCATTGGGAACTACGACGATTGTGGATGCCATACGGCCCAATAGTTTTTGTATGAGTAATGCCTGAACCTGTCCGCTTCTTTGGACCTGACCGGCTATTGAGCAAAGTCTGTCCATACGGGTTCGTGGTAAATATGCCCGAGCTCGAACCAAATTGAGTTGTGCCCCTATAAACTCGATGAGCTGTGAAGGAGTGAGACAGGATTTCTCAGTATTAATAAGGAGTCCCAAGTCTTCCAGAAGAGCACACATGGCGTGAACATCTGCTACAAGTCGGTCCCGAGAAGAAAAAACTATAAGCCAATCATCCAAATATGGGTAAATTTGGAGTCCTCGTTGGCAAAGGTGAGCACATATTGGAGCCATGCATTTTGTGAATACCCTAGAGGCTGTGGCAAGTCCAAAAGGGAGTACATTATATTCAAAAATGTCGGGACCGACCATGAATCAGAGAAACCTCCTAAAAAAACGGGTGGATGCCGATATGAAAATAGGCATCCTTCAAGTCAACAGACGCGAACCAATCATCTCTCTCTAGCAGGGGGAGAATGTTTTGTAGGGTGGTCATACAGAATTTTCTAGTCGTGATAAAGGCATTAACGCCTCTTAAATCGAGAATGGGTCGTAAGCCACCATATCTCTTTGGTACCGTGAAATATCTCGAGTCGAAACCGCAGAGTCCATCAGAGTGCGAAATTTGGCGGATTGGTCCCTTCTGGAGTAATTGAGATACTTCTTCTCTAAGAATTTTTGATGGTGCGGTGTATGAGATCGGTCCCGAAGGAGGAACAACATCAAACTCGATTCTGTATCCAGATTCAACTATGGAGAGGACCCATTTGTCAGATGTGATGGTCTCCCAAAGAGGGAGTCGGCTTTGTAGCCGGCTCCCGTAGGGAGGGGGGAGGGGTGTAGAAGGAGAGAGAAGATGGGTTCGCGGTGCCCGTCAACGCTGCCTCTTATTGGCAGGCTGGCGACGGCGGCCCTGTTGATATTGGGCAGCCGGTTGTGAGTGGTTTCGCTGTTGCCGCTAAGGAAACTGTTGCTGGCGCGGCTGGTACCGATGGTATGGCTGGTATCTATGATAACTAGGTTGCTGCCACTTACAACGGTTCGAGCCAAGGTGGCTCGAGCATTATAGATATGCTCAAGCTTGTGGTCCGTCAGATCATGGAAGAGGCCTGAACCGTCGAACAGCATTCCTTCAATCTGTTTCTTAGTTTCTTCCGGGAAGTTGCACGAACGTAGCCAGGCATGCCTCTCGAGAGCAACCGAGCCCACTAGGGCGCGAGAATCATAGTCAACATGATGGTGGGCTGTGGTGAGCTGCTGTAACGCCAGCTGCATCGCCTCTTGAATGAAAACACGGGCAAGATCACGTTGTTGTTCTGGGATGGACAAGATAATCGAGTCCAGTCGCTGCATCAGAAAGTACTGATACCTCACCATCATTGCTTCATAATTTGAAATTCTCAGGCCCAGTCCCATTGCTGCGTAAATTCGCCTCGCCATGAGGTTGATTTTCCGCCCTTCTCTATCCTTGGGGGCCGAGTGTTCTCTATTGTCCCGCCCTTGAGATGATTTGACTACAATCAAATTGGGCTTTGGGTGTCGCAGAAGGAAGGGAATGTCCTGTTCTCTGACCTTGTACATGGACTCATACCTCCACGAGGTCGACTGAGGTTGGTCGGGGAAGGTCCATGTCTCTTCCATAGCCTCCCGCAAAATCATAATCAATGGAATGGTGATTGCCGATGACTGTTCTTTGTGGACAATGTCATAGAAGTTGTCCTTATTTGTATTTGGTTGATGTTCAACCTCTGTCTCCAAAGCTCTTGTGAGTCAGCCCATAAGCTCCCCAAAGGTAGAGTAGGACTCCTCTGGCGACCCAGGTCCCTGGGTGGAGATGACTGCTGCCGGAGATGTAGTACAGTCATCGGAGTCCTCTGATTCGGAATCATATGAATAAGGCGGACTAGAGAATGAATGCGCCGGAGAAGGAGGATGGCGTGAGGTCATCAGGGCCGAGGTAGATGGAGCCCTCTCTCTAGATTGTCGGGACCGACGGGCGTCATCCCTAGGCATGTAAGTAGCTGAAATGGGGTGGCCCCCAGTACTGAGGCTGAGATGCGTCCAGTCCTTCATATGGTATTAGAACCCATGACCTAGCGGATTGTCCTGATGAATGCTGTTGTCTGTCGGGTTCGATAGCCGTAGTCCTCCTGGAAGCCTCCAGGGAGGATGGCATTAGGGTCGGTGAATGGGCCGGTTGGTGGCACAGCAAGGACCTCGGGGGGGAATCACGGATCTCCCCATCGGACATTGACCCATGAACGATCGGTTCGGGTAGATGTAGCATAATCGGGTCCACAGGATCAACTCTCTGTGGAGATCCCGGCAGTGTAACTTGCATCATTTCTCTCGGCGTCGCTGTCGAGGTTGTCGGGACTGAAGGTGCCGTCAGGACCGATAAGACGGTCGGGCCCGAGTCCCTTTGCGGTTCCGGAGTGGATCTGCACTTTTTAGTGGCCTTGCCCGACTTGTCCTTTTTGGCCTTTATCAGGACCAACGGATCCCCGTGATCGGAATGCTTCCATTTCTCCTTTTGTTTGCGCAAGGAGTGGGAGGAGCGAGAGGTCTCCTCGGAAGTCGCTCCCCCAGATGGGCGAGGGGAGGTTACCATGGAAGGCCCAGCCGACATAGATTGAGCAGCAAGCTCATCAGAGGCCTGCAAAGCTTGATCCCAGATGATCTTTCTCAGCCTGTTCTCTCGATTTTTCCTGGCCTGTTTGGTAAAGGCCAGGCAATGTCTGCACTTATCCATGTGATCCCCTTCTCCTAAACAAAGGAGGCAGAGCTCGTGAGGGTCCGCCGGGGACACTTTAGCCCCGCATTTCGAACACTTTTGAAACGCCGCACGCTGAGCCATTGCTGAAGGGATAGCAAGGTAAGAGAAGAAAGAGAAGAAATACACTAACTATATTATTATTAATAATAATAATATTAATATTTTAATATAGAAAGAGGAAAGAATTAACTGGAAACAAGGAGAAGTAACTTGGATGCAACTGGGAGAAAAAAACTATTTAGAACAAACAGATACGAGAAGACAAGGTAATGGCTCGAAGCAATGCGATTAGCGGTTGAAAGAAGACGGAGGAAAATGGCGGGTGCTCCGTCTTATATAGCACCAAGGGGGAGGGGTGCAGAGTTCCTGCCAAAAACCGTTGCAGCTTGGGTATTCTGGCCAGCAACAGGCTCTGCGCAGGCGCAGTACCCATTATGTGTGATGCACAGAGACCACGAAGAAGAACGAAGGGATCAAGTCTAGCCTTACTCAAAGGGAACAAGCCCAGCAGAGGGGGTTCCTTTTCATCACTGCCACCACTGCAGGCCTGCCAAGAAACTGGACACCCCCCCCCCCCCCACACACACACACACACAACTGCAACTAAAAAGACTGCCATGATGGTAGCGGCTGCAGGCAGGATCCAGCCACTTGACCTTGTTCCCTCAATAGGAAGTTAGTCAAGTGGCTGGTTCTTCCACCACATGTTGCTCCTTCCCAAGGCCCCAAACAGGGGCTAAGAAGGTGACATGCAATGGACTCCAGCAGCTTCCCTCTGTGCTCCAAGGAGAGTTCAAGATCACCTGCAAGCAATATCAATCTCCCAACACTGGAATGAGCACAGTGTTGTGAGCTGATTCCTCCCTTTGCGATTCGAAGCCACAGAACTGTCTTGTGAAACGTTCTTTATTGACTAAAGTGTTTGGCAGCTGTCATCAGCCACAGCCTCTTGGCTGGAATATCAACCCATTCTGTTGTTCTTGCAGAGGGGTTATCTTGCTTTTTGGCTTGACTATGGCTTGTTGTGTCGTCTGAGTTCAGATGACAGAATAAGCCATGGAGGTTTACTAAACCCTACAAGCAAGGTGGATTCAATTAACCTGCTTAGGGTGTCGTGTAAACCCAGTCATTGTGTATGCCTGTGTTGTGCAATGGCATCATTTATCTGAGTCATTCATGTGTTCCTTGATCCACTGTTGCAATCAGAGATGAAGCTAAAATTCCATTTGACACTAAAGCTTAGAATTTATTTTTACGTCAGTTCTAAAGCAGAAAATGAGATGTGTTTATTTAATGTATGCCAAGTCTTTTTCAAAAGAATATAGAATCGAGAAGAATGGTGCACTGGAAAAAGCTGGCTTCCTGCTCAAAGAGCCACATCAGAAATGATACCGTAAGTAAACAGCTGAGGGCCAACAGTTTGCTGAGGGCAGAACTTGAAGCCAGCTCTAGGGTGGAGTAGCTGTGAACACCTACACATGAATGTGTCACAGCAATGGTTCATTCATTACTGAGGTACAACTTTGTGTAACTATAACTTACTAGCAGTAGCAATACTAAAATCATGAAGAAATAGGATAAGCTATTTAGGATAAGAAATAGGATAAGCTTCTGTTGTAGCAGCAGCAGCTGCTGCAACAATTTACTTAGTATATTATCACTATGACTACTGCTACTCTTATTTTACCTCTACTGTTACTGTTGTTATTATTATTATTAACACTATATCCCTACATTTTACTGTTGCCCTTACTGCCACTGCTGCAGTTATTGCTTCTCTTGCTGCTGCTTGGGATTTTACCACTATTCATATAATATTTAATTAGTACTGTGGATAAGTAAAATTCAGGCTGACACTCTTCCCTCAAATAGCTACTCTGTGCAGGAAGATCTTGATTTAGCTTCATTTCCATGGAATGTGAGAAGAGGTAAATAAAAACAGAATTATGGACTCCAAGATGAAGCATGATTATGACAGCAACTTGTTGTGGGGATGATTTTGGCAGAAACTGAGAAAATGACTTGAGGGCAAAATGGATTGAGCCATTTACAGGGCACGTCTAGAAGAAGGCTTGTTTCAAACTGCAAGAGAACCAGGACTGGGACAGCAAGACCTTATCACAGAGTAACAATGAAAGGGTTCAAAAGAACCTAAAAATCTTCAAACAGCCCTGTCAAGGCCAAGGCACAATCTAATTAAGAATCTGTGGCAAGATTTGATAGTTGGCATTCACCAATGGTTCCCACCCAATGTGACAGAAGATCCAGATGTGCAAAGATGCTTCCACCAAGTATTGACTTGGGGGATCTATACACATACAAATTGTTTTTGGTCAATAAACTTTTGAGATATAATATAATGCTTTGAACCTTCACAGTGCTGTGTATCTTGTGCATATCAAGTGGTAACAATGCAAATTAAATCCACAACTAGGCTGCTAAGGGCTCCCATAGCTCCTGTTTGGTGGCTAGTGATTTCTGGAGTGATTTAATGCATTTCTGGATCTGCAATATCAATTCTTAACTCAATACAGTGGAAATTATACTGCTAGCTCCTATACAACCCAGCAGTTGCCTGTAAGACTGGCAGTTTCAGAGATGCCACAACTTTGGTGATATATCCAGATGGTCAAAATTTTTATACCTTATGACTTAAGTATTTTGATACAGGCTCTTGGACTGTGTAGGGATTTTGCAAGACAGAGATACAGGCAAACCTCAGCAGCAGAGGGAAGCCCTGGAGGGAAGTGAAAGATGGAAGAATGAAAGAGCTAATGATACGGGCTGGCTGTTCTCCTCCAAGCCTACATGCTGTCCTTCCCTGTATCGCTTTCCCAACAACTTTTACTCACCCTTGGACATGACAAATTAACATAAACAAAAAGGACCACCCCATTTCCTGCCAATGATGAATAGAAAAACTCAGCTTTCTCTTTCATCCAGCCATTCATTTCCCATGTATTTTCCCCGATCTTTTTTTCTGCCGTACAAGTTGAGTAACCACAAAGGGCACAAATAAAACACAGGTGTTCTCTTCCCTAACCCAAGCTGTTTTGGCACATTAGGCCCCTTGGATATGCTATATAATATGTGACTGCTGCTTCAGTCAAAGAATTAGCTGACTGGTCTGAATCCCAGCCAGATAGGCAGCTTTTTCTTCCATCACAGAAAGCTGGCTACAATGTGTTTGCTCTGTTTCCTGAGCAGCTGCAATAGTAGTGAATCAATCTCTCTCTCTCTCTCTCTCTCTCTCTCTCTCTCTCTCTCTCTC
>NW_025335606.1:18077866-18159317 GCF_004798865.1 Varanus komodoensis
TATATTTATAGGCCACCTATAATTGCCAAGGCCTTCCTAGGCAGCTTACAATATAAACCACAGATTATTCTCTGTCTTCACAAGGCGCAAAGCAGTATAGACAGTGCTCTCCACATCTTCTAGTAAGACGTTGTTCTTGGACAGAGTACAGGAGGTCTGAAATAATACACATTGTCTAGACTGTGGGAACATTAACAGGACTCCACACAGGAAAACTCACATCTAAGTTCAGCAGTGTTTTCTCCCTTAAAAGGTCCTGAAATGTCATTTACTAAGGCATTAGAAAGTTTTAGCTGGAAAAAGGGAAAAGTAGTGTACAGGGCCATTCACACTTATCTAAGATCACAGTCTGATCACAGTCATCAGCTTCAGCCTGCTCCTCTTTTACCGCTCCAGCCCACAAAACTGAGCCTGTGAAGAATAGCAAACAGGGCCACTGTTTATACTCAATACAGCTGGGGCCAAAACAAAACCATGCACAGCAACCTGGCCTGCAGAAGGGGGCCTTCCAATGCCTCTTTCAACACAGTAAGCCTCATTAGTCCATTGCACAGAAAGACTATCTGGAGAATAAACAGAGCTTATTACTGGATAGTTTATTACTATCTGGACAATAAACAAGACAGACATTTTCCAACAGTCTAAGTCTCTAGTAACATTATTAGTTATGATGGTCATCTCTAAAACATAGCTTTCATTGGGGAAAAAAACCTTAAATGCATGGGTGTTTTAGTCAAATGTTTAAATAAATAACACTTGGGAGTATACCTTTGACAGCTTTTTGCCCAGTTAGGGCTTCTAAGGGCTCAATTTCACAGGAAAATGTGTTGAAATAATTTTGAGGAGCATCACTGAAAAGTTGCACAGTGTAAAATCTTTAAATCAGGCAAGGAAAAATCTTTGGTTTTAGATTTCAGTTGTTCACGAAGATCTGACTCTGGCATATTATAGTGTAATTTTACTTCATCACCTGTTATTCAACATCAACCTGTTATTCAATGGTTGATCGTAAGTCTAATGATGTAAAATTCCCACTGCTTCAACAATACTGTCCTGTTTTTTTGGTTCTTGCTGTTTGCATTGTTCTTTCCATAGCCTTTTAAATGAAGTGGTTAATGTAATCTTGAGGGATTCAACCAGATACCATTTTTAAATACTGTATCACTTAGTAAAATTATTTGCCATTAAATATTTTAGTAATGAAGAGCCTTTACTAAAACTAATAACATTATTGTGGGAAAAAGTCAGAAATAATCACATCTGAGTACAAGAAGACAAAATGACAAATTCAATATATTCTAGGTGAAATAAACTCAGGTAGATGGAAATAAAAGACAACTTGATTTCATGACAGTGTTTTGAGTATGCCAATATGCCATTACCATGACTATGTTCACAAATCAGCAAAAAGAGCACTGTTGAAATATAATGTTTTCTCAAATGTTTAATTAATTATAATGGTCATAATTATCATTTTCTCCTTCAAGGACACATTCAAAGTGATTCTAACCAGCTTGGGTGTCACAGTGAAGTACACAGCATACTATACATGCACATCAAACCATGTATGATTTTGAGGTGCCCAGAGGTTCGTTAGGGGTGCAGAGCCCAGGTTCTTATTCTTTTCCACACACTTGAAATCTTATTGATCTACCATGCCTGACCATGTATTATACATACAGAAAGGCTGGGGACAAACAGGACTCAGTGCCATCTGGGAGGGGACACTCCTGCAGGTATGGGTTTTGGGTGCATGGCCACAGTCCCATTTTTTTCTACTTATTTTTGCAATTATTTACATGTGGTAACTTACTTAACAGTGCCATGCAAAGCATACACATAGAGCTTTTGTCCAGGCTGGACTTCTTCCCTTCTCACGGAATACTTTCTATTGGGTGTGTGGGTGTATGACTTGAATAGCCCAAAGATTTAGGTTGAGATTTAGAACTCCTGTTCCTTTGTTAACATAATTTTATGGTGAGCTAACAACTTGCCTGCCAATGTCCTGCACATACAGGCTTTAGGCCTGAGTTTGGAACAGAAACTGCATTGGTCACCCTGTGGAATGACCTTGGGAAAGAGACGGGGGAGTGCAGCCCTATAGATTCTCATGGACCTCTCAGCAGCTTTGAAACCATCAACCATGGTATCCTTCTGGAGAGACTGGCTAATTGGGAGATAGAGGCACTGCTCTGCAGCAATTCTGCTCCTACCTGGCTGGGGGGCTGCTGCTCTGCACCTTGGTACTTGTGTCATTGAGTTCCATCCTGCCCCCATGCTCTTTAACATCTACATGAAACCACTAGGAGGGGTCATCCAGATGTTTGGGCTGAAGTGTCACCAGTACATTGATGACACTCAGGTCTACCTCTTGTTTTCATCCAATCCAGGTGAGGCAGTGACTGTTCTGAACCAGTGCCTTGGCTTGGTAATGAACTGGATGAGGGCCAGTAAGTGAAGCTCAATCTAGACAAGATGGAGGTACTGTTGGTGGGCAGTCCATTCACCCAACTGGGAAATTTTCAACTTATCCTGAGTTGAATTTTCACATTCCCCCTAAAGTATACGGTTTGTAGCTTGGGGTGCTCCTGGACCCTGAGCTCTCGCTTGTTTTGCAGGTGGCCTTGGTGGCCAGCAGCACCTTTTATCAGCTTAGGCTGATTTGCCAGCTATGTTCCTACTTGGATGAGTGGAGCCTTGCCACAGTTATCCATGCACTGGTAACCTTTTGCCTGGATTACTGTAATGTGCTCTATGTGGGGCTGCCTCTGAAGACAATCTGGGCATTTCAGCTAATTCAAAACAGAACAGAGCAGTTATTAACAAAGACCAGTTGAAGAAAACATTTCACTCTGATCCTTCGCCAACTGCACTGGCTGCCTGAATTGCCCAGGCCTGATTCAGAGTGCTTATGCTAACATGTAAAGCCTTAAATGGCTTGAAACCAGGATATGTAAAGGAAGACCTGTCTCCATATATCCCTACCAGACCACTCAGATCATCAACAGAGGCCCTCCTTCATAAACCCCCTTTCCCAAATGAAGTGACAGGGGAATTAACTAGGAAAAGAGCCTTCTCCGTTATTGCACCTCGCCTTCTGAAAGAGGTGTGACTGGCACCCACATTAATTTCTTTTCGTCACCAAGTAACAACTTTTTTATTTAGTATTTGTTTTTAGAATTATGCTTTTATTTGGTTTTTCACTGCGGATTTTTTTGTTGCTTATATTATTGTTTATCCTCCTGTTTTTGCATTTTATGTCAGTATGATTTTATGTTGGTTTTAGCTGTTATTGTTTTATTTATTATTTTAATGTCAGTTCTTGTGCTATGTATGCTATGTGAGCCACCAAGAGAGCCCTTGGGCTATGGGGCAGCATTCAAATGCAATAAATAAATAAACACAAGCTCTGGGTCAGACCAGACTCAGTGACATCTTCTAGAACACACTTTCTTTAGTGAATGGGTATATGATTTGGAGAGCCAAGAGCTTAATCTCAGGTGCACAGCACCAGTTTCTCCTTTTTCGTGACAACAGGCCTTCCTTCTAACCCAAGCCATTTGCTGAATTTTCTAAATTGTATTTCCTGAACACTTCTGAAAAGTGTCTAAATTGTCTTCTGAGTCACAGAGTAATGCATGTTTTTGAGAGACTTTCTGTGAGATTTTGCTGGGCTCAGCACAAGACACGAACTTGATGGCAGGGAGAAAGGAGAAAAGTCATAGTAGCAGCTTCCACTGCAGGGATACAGGATCTCACACCATCACTGGGGCTAGACCAAGAGTGGGAAAGACTGCATTAGCACCACCATGTCAACTGATTATTCATTTCATTCTTTCATTATATTTCTGTACTGCCCAAAAATGAAATTTCTCTGGTGGTTTACAAAAAATAACTTCATTAAGGTTATATGCCATTAATGCATATAAGGACCACTTATATATAAATTTAAATATAAGTTTATAGGGACTACTTGTATAAACTTATGAATAGACAACACTCACACATACAAACAATTTTTAACAAACAGTAAGAACAAATCCCAGGATCCAATAAACAGTCTTGTCATGAGCTGCCAAATACCTGAGAACACAGAAGAAACCTGGCACCAAAAAGAGGACAATGTTGGCACCAGACAGGCCTCAATGAGGAACATTTCACATTCAGGGAGCCACCACCCAGAAGTTCCTCCACTTCAAGGTCCTCCAAGTGCCATCTTCCAAGATTTCCCCAGAAGAGGCACTTGCAGGAGGGGCTTAGATGATGAATGTAGTATATGGGTTGGTTCACACCAGGAATGGCACTCCAACAGGTATAGCAGTCACAAGTCATGTAAAGCTTTATAGGATAAAACTAGTTTCTCACCTGAAGTCCCAGCAAATACTAATGGAAATCACAGCTAGATTCCCTTCTAAGTCTTTAGTTTGGAGGTCAAAATTCATGGTGCAGAGACTACATATGACCGTAGTGGCCTAGTGTGGCTCACTTTCTAGCACAGCCCAGCAGGGGAACTGAGAAGTGAAGAAAAGCGCTGCTTTAGACCAGTGCTCTCTCCAGGAATTACTGTTAATGCATTGCCCTAGAGAAAGCAACCATGCAATTGCTGCTTTCCTGCTGCTACTGGTGGCAGAAAAACTGGCTTGGTCTCACCGGCTGTCTCTGGGGATTGAGAGAGCCTGGACTAGTTCACACTTGCAACTATACGCGTTGGAGATTCACAGTATAATGCTACTAGCACGAATCTGGTGGTAAATGGCATGGCTAAATTGAGAATAGGGAGCAACACACCAGTGTTTCCACCTGCCTTTGATTCTCTGGGACAGAAAAGGAACAGTGCAGAAAGGCAATGAACATAAGACTGGAAATACATCTCCCCTCCCTTGCATCCCCTGCATCATTGCGCAGGAAGTACTTCACCTGCTTTCTTTGCCCTTTGTTCATCCATATACTGGAAGGAGAATAGGTGAAGTGACTCTACTGAAAAATACTGCCTGGGAGGCAAAATGAAAGATCTTTGTGCTATGAGATCTTTGGTGACCAATTCACACACTGAAGTCACAATTTATTGAATTGGCCAATGTTAACTGGCTCCCTTATTCTTGGCTAGGGGAAGACTCTCAGAGAAGGATTTCCATCCACAGTCCAACTGATCACTCTGTTCATAACCACTGTAAGTGAAAGTCACTGTAGAAGAATTTGTGTCTTGGGTTTTTCTGAGCCCTGAAAAGAGCATACAGGTATCATAATAAGAGGTCTTATCCTGCTCTCAACAGGTTTCATGATTGCCTGACCTTATGCACAGGGAGAAGCTCTGACCTTAACTAGTAAAGGAGAATGTATTTGATGGTAGAATCTAGTGAGAGAAGACGCGAATATAATAATGAGGCTTTAAATTATAATTTAAGACCTGAACCTGAGTTCAGAGGAATCCCAAAGATCATTCATTAGCCATCCTTCCTTTGCATAACATAACTGGCAAGGTGTACAGAAAAGTCAATAGTAGAGAGCAGGAGAGCAAGAAAAATACATGTGGCACACAATCTCTTTTCTGTATTGGTCAGGGGAAAATTTCTAGGAGCCCCAAGGATGAAAATGTTGGAAATTTGAGGGAGTAGAAGTGCTGTGAAATTGCAGTCATCAAGGTGAGCACTGTCTCTTACTGGAACATGCTGGAAGATTACAAATGGCATTCTCTACAGCTGTCATTGGTAAGAGAGCTGCTGGGAAGAATGGACCAGCTTTGATGGTCAGATTCCTGTAGCAGTGAAATGCTTCTCATCATCTGTAGCTCCTTCCCTGTTTCCCAACAATCTACCCTTCCTAAGAACAGATGAGAAGCATCCCAGAAAGCTAGTTCTGCCACTTGTTTGCTTCCTTAGTTGCAGAGCTATTTGAAAGTTTTATAAATTGACTTTTAGGTAATTCACACAAGGAACTACAGTGGTACCTCAGCTCACAAACACCTCAGTTCATGACCAAATCGGGTTGTGAACAGAAATTTCAGAAAAAAATTGACTCAGGTTGTGAACTCCACATTGGGTGACGATCACGATCATGCCCGTCTTCCCTGCACGATTGTGCTCGGGGGGGGGGCATGGCTGTGATCATGCTCAGGGGGAGGAGGTGGCCGCAATCACACCCGTCTCACCCGCTGAGCACGCCCACGATCACACCTGTCTTCCCTGCACAAGCACGACTGCAATCGCTATTGCAGGATTATGGTTTGGACTCTCTCTCCAAACAATAACCTCCCCGCCACCTAGGTTAGCTTCTCTACTGTATTTTGTTACTTTGTTGTTCTTTGTTACTTTGTTTCAAATTTTTGTGATTAAAAAAAATATTTACAGAACAGATTAACCTTATTTACATTGAACCTTATGTAGAATTTGACTTGGCTCGTGACCGATTTGGGTAGCAACCAGAGTCGTGGAACAGATTAAGTTCGTGAGCCGAGGTACCACTGTAGACAAAATATAAAACCAGCTATCCTGCATGCATTCTGACTGAAAAGATTAATGCACAAGTCTCCAACCTTTGTGAGCCCCTTGATTCATTTATGCACCAGTACAAGGGGCTATCACAGAGGATCCAGGTGGTCACATATAGCTTCTGTGCTGGCCTGGCTAGTCATGAAGGGCAAGTAACTCACTAAAGAAACTGAATCCAAAAAGGGGTTGAGTCTGAGAGTCTAAACCACAAATTCAGTCTCGCAGAATCACAGCAAATTACCCATTTTGCAGGAGGCAAGATGGTGAGGTTGAGAAACAATCTGTCTCTTGCTGAACACAGCAAGACACACTTCCTCTTTCTCTCTCACGCATCGTAATTCCTGCCCTTGTCTGTCCAATTCTTCTCTCTCTCTCCTTCCCTCCCTCCCTCTCTCCCCCTCCCCCTCCCTCCCCTCCCCTCCCTCCCTTCCTTCCTTCCTTGCAATCCTCATGGACTTCTGAGTAGAGGCACATAGGATTGCTCTGCCCATTCCATCCACACAGGCCTTCTCCAGCCCCCAAGCATGAGGATAATTTTTCCAGTTCCAACCCCGCCCCCTTTTTCCTACCTTTCTTGGGGCTTGTTCCCTGTGTTTTCCACCTGGTTCTATAGCCCCTTCCTCTACCATCAGAGCCCCCATCTGGGAAAAAACTGGGAGTATATGGAGGGAAAGGAGTGAGAGAAGAAGCCAGAAAGCAAGAAAAAATGCAAGGTGAAGTGCTGAGAATTGGAGGGAGAGAAAAAGCAAAATAAGGACTGGAAGGAGAGAAACAGTGTGAAGGGGAAAGGGCCGTGCAGGTCAGTGGCAGCAGGTACATGCTGGTACCCATTGGCACTGGTGGAGTGGAGGGAAAGCTGTAGACACTTTGCTTAGTTCAAGAAAGTGTTCAAAGTTTGTAACTACAACCATGTCAGAGATATACCCATGGTACTTTCCCACTACCACTTGGCTAGAGTGACTAAAAAACCCTTGCTGCTCTTTCCTAGCTTGCCTGGACTGCCAACAGTGACAGCCATTCCATAAGTGCCCAAGTAGCAAACTGGGACTTGTCACAGGCTCAGTGTTCACTGCCACGGACACGACATTTTTCCCTCCTGCCAAGAGATTTCAAACAACAATCTCTGAATTGACATCCAGAATCAGCTCCTCTAAAGTGTCCAAGCAGTACAATGGAAGGGTATCATCTCCCTCCCTTCCTCGCTCCCTCCGCTTCTTTTTTGGCACCCTAAAAGTACATAAATATTTTCAAAAGTTTTTTACCATCTTCTTGTCTAGTCAGACTTGTGCACCAATGGGAGTGTGAAGTTTCACAAATCTGAAAACTGGAAGCCTCACCTGGGCAATGTCATGGGAAATTGTTGTTGTCAACATGCAACAGAAACCAACTTTGGATGTTGGATGTTGACCAAGAAAGGCTCCAAACAGAGTGGTTTTTTTAAAATTTTACTTTGACATTAGAGCTGTTGAAAGGTCAGCTGTCAAGTGACAAAAGGCAAAAGTGATAATTTCATATGAAGGAGGAACAGTGATATTCCCCCTGCCCCCCCCCCACACCACCATTTTGTAGTGAGATCATCAGGGTTTTTAAGTGTTCTGCTGAAAGGTCAAAGTGTTCCCGACTTTTCTACTCATTTCTTAAGTAGTTGGGAAAGTAGAAAAATGCATACATCCTTTGCTAACACTTGCTTTTGGCAACTGCCAGAAGTAAGAGTTTCTTGGAAAACAGGACGCTAGGTTAGTCTAGACAAGGGAGCCTGATAAGGAAAGCATAATTATGATTTTTTTTAAATTATGAAAACATTTGGGAAACAACAATTCTTTAAAAAGAGGGGTGGCAATCAGTGACAACTCCTCCAATATGTCACTTGGACACTCTGAGGAGGCCGTTACTAACTGACAATTCAAAGTTCATGATCTCTGGGGAGAATGGTAAAAAAAAGAAAGCTGTGGCAAGTAATAGAGGGCCTGTAATCATGAGGAAGGAAAGGAGACAAGTTGGTCCTGCTTTGGAGTCTGGGATACCTGCAAGAAGGAATGACAGGTTTGGCGGGGGACACCCACAGTGAGTCTAATCATCTATCAGGTGCACTACAGGTTATTTACACAAGGAACCCACTGCAGCATATTATGAGGGTGTGTTAGCATGATATGCAAAACTTCCCAATAGCATCTCAAAGAAAGAGAGAGAAACACTGCACCAAATCCAGGTCCTCATAACATTTGGACCCTCTATCTGTGTTGCCTTCCATAATGACAAGTATCCTGCAGGTATTTTTGTATTACAGAATTTGTTCTCCAATAAACACTATTGGAGAACAAATTCTGTAATACAAAAATTCTGTAATTTAGAACATTTGAAATCTATCTTTGTCACAAAAGTTTAGTGTGATATAAACAAATAGAAACAGTAAAAATGTACCTCTTCAGACCATAAAGGTGGGAGTATGCAAATAAATGCTGTCCCATGGGAGGGGTAAATCAGTTCTTATACACAGAAAACTGGCATGCCAACAAGAAGGCTAGGCTGGAACTGTCCCTTGATATCAACTTTTCTATGTGCAGTAAGGCTGTTTTTTTTTTAACATGAAGAAACATGCTAGAATGTGAGCCCCAACCTGGAGGGTCAAATGAAACAACCCAGGAACAAGTTTGCTACATAGCAAGTGGCTTTTCTAGGCTGGCCTCAAAGCTGCTTATAAAAAGATTCTGCTCTAAATGAGGGGTGGTGTGGGGAAGAAAAAAGAAAAAATCAGCATGCTGTATTGAAAGCACAAGTATACACTTCCCAATGTAGAAAATTAGCAAAACCCTCTTCCTGCATGTCATGAGGCAATAGAAATATGGACATGCACAACAGGGTTTTTGCTTCAGATCATGAAATGCAACAGAGGGACTCTCTACATTCAAAACCAGAAGAGGAATGTTCCTAGAGGGCATTTAGTACTGTGTACAGTGTTTCACCTCCAGCAACAACTACAAAATTAGAAGCAATATGCAAGATACTTAAAGCCGGTGTCAAGCCAACCTGGTTGAAAATGGCTGAACAGAAGATGTACCTTCCTCACCTATGGCTTTTATCCTGAGACTGACAGAGTAATTCAGTCCGGAATGTAACAGCTCACAAAGTGGTCCAATTCCAGAAATCCCATCTATGCTAGTGGGTGGGTTAGTGGACAAGAGGAAGTTTTTCCATGCCTTTGCCATCAGTTCACTTGGTTTATGTAGTGCTGTGAAGGAAGAGAAGCTTGTCCCTCAGCTCCACCCCTTCTCCAAAACCCTGCAGAAGGAACAAATTTTTTTCTAGCCTATTAAGTGGCAAATGTTTTGCATTTCAGAGGAGACACCTTCTCTCCTCTGCTACTAATACAAGAACAGGACTCACAGCAGTATGATTTTAAAAAATGCACTAGGTTTTGTGGGGTTATGTACAAGGCTGAAGAACTCTCTTCAATTAGCAAAGGATGAGGGAAAGGGAGTCTAGGCACACAATTATAGCCAGCCAAATGACTGGCGTGCATTCTGGGCCAATATGTTGATGGGGGAAGTGGTTGCAAGATGGACAATGGTGCTGTGCATCAGACAACAGGATGTTTGGTGCACACTCCTTTATACACCCTTGGAAAAAAATCTTTTCTACTGTACTATACTGGCTTCAATCTGGACAGCTGCTGCTATGGGCCATGAAAGAACCCCTGATGTTGCAGTGCTAGTTATCTTGCTGCTAGGCCAGCAGATGCCCTGGTCAACGTTGAGAGCTTTTCAAGAAAGATGGTATGAGAAACTAGTCCAGTCCTAAGGTCAATCCACAGGGTCCATCAGACCAGGTCAGTCAGGGGTGTCCAATAGAGTGGTGAAGATAGATAGCTGAAGATCTAGATATGTATTGTAACCAGCAGTGCAAAGTAAAGTATACCTTTTCTCTGTCAGCTTCACTGGCTCCCCATTGAAGTCCGGGCCCAATTCAAGGTGTTGGTTATCACCTATAAAGCCCTTAACAGCTTGGGACCTGGTTATCTAAAGGAGCGCTTGCATTGATATATGCCCCCCCACCCCCTGAGATCAGCGGGGGAGGCCCTTCTCCGGGAGCCCTCTGTGAGGGATATTAGGAGGGTGAGTACCCGGAGGAGGGCCTTCTCTGCGGTGGCGCCCCACCTATGGAATGCGCTCCCAAGAGAGGCCCGCCTGGTGCCATCATTGTTTTTCGGCGCCAGGCCAAGACCTTTTTATTTAAACGATATTTTAATTGTTAATCTGTGTTTTATTTAATGGTTTTATATTATCGCCGAGAACTCCACATTTTTAATATTGTTCTCTGCTTTGTTTATTTGTTTTCCTTGTGAGCCACCCCGAGGCTTTGGCAATGGGTGTGGAATAGAAATGTTATAAAATAAATAAATAAATAAATAAATAAATAAAGTATAGAGTTGAAACACTTTCACCTACAGCAGCCAGCTAGCTCCCATTGGGCTAATATAGCTGGTTACAAATCAGTACAACTAGTTAATCCCATCAGTGTGCTGCTTTTAAGAGGTTCCATGCTGCACCTTCCAATTGAATTTCTGCTATGTGTGTTAGTTCCTATGTCATTCCAAGGAATGAATTGTCTCTGGCTCTGATTCCTGCATTTGGGGAAGTCCCAGAACAGCTTAGGGGAAACAGTTGCTCTTCCAGTGGAAGCTGTCATCGAAAACCTCCAGTGCCCCACCTGGCTCAGGCTGGGATCTGCAGTGCTGGCTCTTCTTCATTAGACGAATCCTCCTCCAGGTAGGAGAATGATTAATCAATGACACCAGTGTCATTGGCTAACTACATATACCAACCCCCCACCAAACACGCACACATGCATACAAGAAAGATGTCATAAGCATCTCAGTAAGCACCACATCAATCACTCAGGCCTTGGGTCCGGGTTATTGGTTGTTGTGTTTCTAACTCAATACAGGAGCAACTTCTTGAATTATTTCAACTACATAGAGATGAAATAGATGGTGCCACCAAAGGGGCAGCTGGGACAAGTTAGTTAGCAGCAGTAGCACAAATGAAGCCAAAGAATCCAATAGGATTGGCTGAATTGCCACAGACAGCAACCATGGTAGAGTTATGGGAAGAACCAAAAAAAAGGTTGCTTGAACATCCTGTGACAGCAGACAAAGGAGCAGGTCAGTTCCAACAAGCCTATTATTCATAGTAAATTTGGTGAGAGAAGTGACCGTCTTACTACATTCAATTCAAAAGGGAGCCACCCAATCTTGATGTCTCTTAAAAGGTATATTCTAGTTGGACTGCCTGCCCTATCAGACAGTGATGATGAGCTATACCACTGCTAAGATTGTCTGTATAGCCCAGAGGCATGGACCCTCCAGTTCAATTATCTGAAAAACATGGCACCTGAAAATCCAGCATGATGACATGAGCACTGTCTTCACCAAGGGGTTTGTCCCAACAGATCAAGTCACTCTATGTTGGAGAAGTGCCTCTGGTTTCACTTGCCAATGTAGACTGGATAGAAGCTGAATCTCAGTATTGGTAAATTTAACATTAGAGGCAGAGTGGGGATCCATATAAAAGCAGTGGATAGCAAGTGTCTCAGGATCAAGTTGGCTGCTTTTTTAGGGTTTTTCTTTTTCTTCTTCTTAGGCTTGAAATAAGCTTTTGAATGTCTGGCCTTTTTAGACAATTAATTGACCAAAGAAAGTATAAATAACTACCCAGGCATGAGTGAGTCAGGTCTGCTTGGAGAAGGTCCAAATATGGATAGATCAACTTTGCCCAAAGTAAGAGCTCAACTAAGGGGTGAGACAGACCTTGTACAGGCTGCAGCAATTCTGAAGACAGATCTTTAGTTTAGAATGATTAGTTGAATCCTTATCCATAGAACTTTTCAGTATCTCCACTGCCTCAAGTGCCTTTTTCCACACTGTACCTCAAAGCCAGTCAAATCAATTATGCTGGGCTTGCTTCATGAATGCCCAGCAGTGTGCACAAATATCTACCATATGTCCTTCTCCAAGGGAGAACAGAGGGTGTGGCCATCTGTGCAGGGAGGTTTACTACCACTGTGGACACACTTTCAAAACAGTGTCTGGAAGGCCATATATCTTTTATATTGTTATTTTTGTATTTTATTGTATTTTATTCTGTGCTGTGAGCCGCCCCGAGGCTTCGGCAAGAGGCGGCATAGAAATGTTTTAATAAATAAATAAATAAATAAATAAAGTAAAATGGCAAGGAAACAATCACAAAGATGGTGCAGGATGAAAGTAAATAAAATAGGAGGTGAAAACAGAATGAAACCTCAGCAGTTCTAGCACATGAAGTTTCCAAATTAGCTTACCCAAATGGTGGTTGAACAAAAACTAAGGGCATAGCTAGGGATAAGCATGTCCACTCAGGACATGAACATTAGGACAGTGGGGGAAGGTTCCTTCAGCTCAGCTATGTAAGTTTCCCAAACAGGGGTCCATGCAGGCAAAGAGGCTGTACATGTGAGGCACACAAACCACAAAGAAGAACTGCTCGTTTTACTTCCTGTCCACAAAACAGCAGATTAGTAATAGATCCAAGAGCAAGAATTAGAGGCTAGTGCCAAGTCACCTCTTTCTCTCTCTCTCTCTCTCTCTCTCTCTCTCTCTTTCTTTCTTTCTTTCTTTCTTTCTAACATTTTTATTCCATCCTTTCCGATAACGGCTCAGGATGGCTTACAATGTAAAACATTTTTCAAGTTGTTTTAATATGTTTCTGAAATGGGCTAGAAGTGTGGGTTGCAAAAAGTGCAAATCTGATTTGGAGGGTAGGAACAAACAAGAGTTTATGACTCTCTTAGAAGTGAAAGTTTATTTCTCATATCTCCTTTAAGTAGACCACTCAGCAAAAAAAAGAAGAGAAAAGAAAAAGGTTAATCTATATGTTCAGAAAAATCCACAAGGGACAGCCCTCATGGCAATGCACTATTTCAATTCTTCTTGATAGCACAAGTTTTTTTCTTTCCAAAACAGAATGTTTGCTCTGAAAAAGGTTGTGAACTCAGTTTTCCTAGATCCAGAGACAGCCGATACCAGTACTGGCTTCTGCTAGGACTGGACAGAAACATCTATCACTGTAAGAACCCCTGTCTCATTCCTGACCCTGCATTGGCTTTTTCTGGTCAATGAACAGCTTCCGTTGCTGCAGGTGTTCAAGGCCCTTAAGAGGATGAATAATATTTGTTTCCTCTACATAACTCCCAGGTAAACCTCTGCAGATATAAACGTAGGGGTCCATTCAAAGGAAAGAAAAGCTGTATCATAAAAGGTATGGAGTGCCACCTACAGCTAGGGAAGATTAGGTGCAATTAAAATATACACTGATCACTGAAAATTTAACTGAAGGATGTATTTGCCAAAGTGGTGAGGCATGTCACTGAGACTTCAATCGTTGAGGACTGGGTGGTGGTACACAATAGTGAGAAAAAGGCATTTTTGTATGTTCAGAGGATCCCTTTCACCAAATTGTACAGGCAAGGCAAAACACTGCCAGGGCACATTTGGAACAGCTGTTTCATCCAGTGCCACAACTGGCCCACTCAGGTTGGAGTAAATGACTGCTTTAGGAGGCAGGTTTGAGGTTCCAATAACAGGCTGCAAATTGTTACTTATGAAATGTATTATCTTTTTGTTGTTGTTAAATGCCCTCTGACTTATGGCAACCCTATGAATGAGCGCCCATCCTTGACAGACCTGCTCAGCTCTTGTACTCTCAAGGCTGTGGCTTCCTTGATGGAACTGATCCATCTCATATTTGGCCTTCCGCCTCTTGTTCTGCCTTCAGCTTTCCCTAGCATGATTGTCCTCTCCAATGAGTCTTGCCTTGCATAATGTGTCCAAAGTACAACAACCTCAATTTCAAGCATTTGTGAAATGCTTGAAATTCTGGCCTGTTTTGATCTAGGACCCACTTGTTCATCTTTCTGATGGCCCAGAGTATTAGCAAAGCTCTCCTCCAACACCATGTTCTGAACACATCCATTTTCTTCCTGACAGCTTTCTTCACTGCCCAGCTTTCACATCCATATATGTGATACAGCAGTGTGGATGGTCTTGGCCTAGGTTTCCAAGTGCAATGTCCTTAAACTTGATGATCTTTTCAAGTTTCTTCATTTCTGCCCTTCTAAATCTCAGTCTTCTCATGTCCTGGCTGCAGTCTGCACTGGAACTGATGACTGAGCTAAGCAAAATCTTTCACAATTTCAGTTTCTTTGTTGCTGACATTAAAGTTGTGTAATTCCACGGAAGTCATGATTATCTATTTACAGTATCTATTTCTTCTAAAGAAAACTCTAAAGGTGGTGAGGCCCAAAAGAACAATCTTTGTGGAAAGGCTGAACAAGCTGGACAACTTTAGTCAAAACAAAAGATGGTGATGAAGGAGGGTTTTTTTTTTTTCCAAATGCTGTAAAAAGTTTAAGAAAGGAAATTAATTCTATGGCTTATCTCATGGCAAGTGCAACTGTACACTGTTCCCAGTTCTTGCTCTGGCTGCTCATAACACTCATGAATTCCTTTGGAAGGACTCGTACAAATTGGCAGAACCCACTCTTCACGTGTGTTTTTGGGCGCATTCCCTGACATCTTCAAGTACAGCTGGGAAAGACGTCTGTCTAAAATCCAGGAAAGCCACTTCCAGACAATGTAGATCAATAATCCAACTTAGTGTATAGCAACTTCAGCCGCCTCCTTCCTTGATTCTACTGGATGTCCAGGCTCCACTAGGAGATATGTCAGCGTGTCTCCATGGTAAAAGCTAGGGTCAAGACGAAGCTCTGCAGAATCCATTTCCTAGTATTTGTGGACTTCCTTTCATACTAAGCCTTGTTTTAAAAGCAAGCTGAGCCAAGGAAGACTACAAATGCTCACAAAATGAAGGTTGAGTAACAGGCAACCTTCTTCTATATTACATGCCTCATCACGTGCGGCAAAAAGATGTGCAATTGCTGCAATAGATACAGAAGAGGCACAGTGCTTGTGCAGCATTCATATGGGGCTCATTTTCTGGCAAGTGTCAGGTGATCACTGGGCAGGCTCAGCAGGAACTCAAAGCCACCAGAGTCCAGGGAGTGAATCCTAGTAAGGCCGATGAATTCCCAAACCCAGAACAGATTTTTCACACATTCATAGTCAAAGCACCAAATCCAGCAGTCCTGGTAATATTTTGGCCTTTTCTCTGCCTTGCTCCTCGTAACAAACATCTTAATATACTATATCTTACATACTTTTATACTGTATATGATTTATTTAGAACATTTAAAACTTACTTTTGCTGCACACACTCAAGCTGGATTGAGACAAATCAGTTCTATAAATACTATCAGAACTATACCCCTCCAAACTGGACATGTAGTTGAATCAAGGTGGAGGGTATCAATTGCAACACAGAGAAAACTGGCATGCCATGAAGAAGGCTCAGCTGGGCTTAGAGCTCCTCTACCTGTCTTCTATGAGCTGTGAATTCTTTCCATGAAGGACCATTCAAGAATGTGAGCTCCCACCTGCAGGGTGAAGTAGCACAACCCAGAAACGGGCTTACCACATAGTGAGTGGCTTGTCTAGGCTGGCCTCAAAGCTGCTTATAATAAACAATGCAAACAATATGCCCCCACTTTAAATTAAAAGAAATCAGCATGCCTTATTGAAAAGGCAATTTAGCAACATAATACACTGTCCATGTTAAGGAACTAGTGAAACCTTTTTCTTTACCAAGGATACAAGCCTTTATGATTCTAGAGATGCATTTGACAACATATGGGCAATGCCTGCTGAATACAATGTCCAGGGGTAGAGATCCCACATAGTCTCTTATCTGCAGTTATGACTTGCAAAGCCAGCATAAATTATACAAAAAGTTAAATATCTAAGAAAACTTAATGCCAAAAAATCATGCAAAGCAGCTCCATTTGCCTTATTTATCTAGGTAATAAAATTCACCTTTCTTGGACACCCCCTTCCTAATGGTTGTGAAGATGTACACTATCTCAGATACACTTTCAGGACCTTAGTAATGAAATAAATTTGGGACTGTTATACAGAACTGAGCTTTGAGTTTACTTGGTCAAAACAAACAACAGTGAAAATACCTCCATTTGGGTACACTTTATATCCATGGTTGCTATTATCTTATGCTCCCCTTTTCACCTCTCAAAAAGGAACTTGGATGGTGGTCTCATCATTATCTCAATATACAACTTCATCTGGCCACTATCAGAACTGAGTCTTGCACAGAAAAAGGGTGTCCATTCATCCTACAGCAAGGGCAGCATCTGAAGGATTAGCATGGAGACAGTGACTGATGCAACAACTATTGACAGATCTTATGCTTGCAGGAAGATCAGCAATCAGGGTTATGTGTCACTTGAAAGCTACTATCATTTGATACTGGCAGAAAATGTTTCAAGAAATGGGATTCCTTATCTATGACTTTTATCCAGGAACTGACAGGGCCATTCAACCTTCAAGTGATAGAGTAATTCAGCCACAGGACAACCCTAGATGGAAGTGGTTGGGTTGGTGGGCAAAGAAAAATATCTCTCCTTTCCCCTGCTGTTTCCTCAATTTACATGCTGACTGTGGAGAAAAGAAAGTATGGCCCCCAGTTCCATTCCTTCTCCAATTACCTGGACTGGGAGAAACTGCAGAGAAGAGGGTTCCTCTCCTGTGGCCACCATGGGAACAAGCATTTAGCTGCTTAGTAGCCTAGTAAAAAACATCAGCAACAGCATTTCTGGGCTTCTTTAAAAGACAGCACTAATTACAGCCTACACTAAACAGAATGAGAGGGGGAAAGGAAACATAGAAACAGAGCGAGTCAGAAGGGGCCTCCCGGGCCATCAGTCTGAGCTCTGGCACCAGCTGGCTCCGCTCACGACATACCCACCATGAGCATGTCCAGCCTATCTTTGAACACCCTCACCAATGGGGCCTCAACCGCCTCCCGTGGAAGCCCATTCCTCACCCTCGGGGTCCTAACTGTCAGGAAGTGCTTCCTGGCATCCAAATGGAACCTTGGCCCCCCGAGCTTTGCTCCATTGGAGTGCGTCCTGCCTTCCTCTGCAGGGGAGAACAGGTCTCTACCCATCTCCGTGTGACATCCCTTCGCATACCTGTATGTCGCTAACATATCCCCTCTGAGTCTCCTCTCCTCCAGGCTGAAGAGATCCAGTTCCCTCAGTCTCATCTCATCCCCCATCCCCTGCAAACTGGCCACCAACCTTGTGGCCCTACGCTGCACTGACTCTAACCTGGCTATATCCTTTCTGTAATGAGGGGCCCAAAACTGAGCACAATACTCTAGTTGCGGGCACACCAGAGTCGTGTAGAGCGGTAGTAATACCTCTCTTGATCTAGAAGCCACACTTCTGGCTATGCAACCAAGGGTGGCGTTCGCCCTCTTGACCACCGCATCACACTGCTGACTCATGTTTAGCCTGCAGTCAACCAGTACCCCGAGGTCCCTTTCACAAGTGCTGCTCTCCAGCCACTTGTCCCCTAACCTGTACTTATGACACCCATTCCTATGCCCCAAGTGCAAGACCTTGCACTTATCCACATTGAACGCCATCCTGTTGTCTCCTGCCCACTTCCATAGTCTGCCCAGATCCTTTTGGATCTGGAGTACCTGCTCCTCAGTTGTGGCCACTGCTCCAGGTTTAGTGTCATCTGCAAATTTGATCAGCAGACTGTTCACCGCTTCTTCCATGTCGTTAATGAAAAGATTAAACAGAATCAGCCCCAGGACAGAGCTTTGGTGAGTCAACCATGCCCTAATCCACCGGACTGTGCTTTGGTGTATCTCAAAACTCCTCAGTTTCTCCACCAGGGTATCAGGGGGCACTTTGTCAAAGGCCTTGCTGAAATCCAGGTATACCACATTCACTGCATCCCTTCCATCCAGCCATCTCGAAACCTTGTCATAGAATTCCACAAGGTTTGTCTGGCAGGACCTGTTTTTGCCGAAGCCGTGTTGTATGGCTGCCAGCCTCCCTTCCCTATCTAGCATCACTAGATCTCTCTCTATTATGAGCCTTTCCATTGTTTTTCCTAAAATGGACATAAGGCTAACAGGTCTGTAATGCCCCATGTCCCCTCTACTACCCTTTTTGAAATTGGGACCACTGATGCCACCCTCCAGTCCTCTGAAACTTCACCCGTTCTCCACGAGGCCTCAAAAATGGAGGCCAGCAGGCATGAGAGAAACCCTGCCAACTCTCTAAGTACTCTCGGGTGTAACCGGTCAGGGCCTGGCGCCTTTGTAATGTCCAATGCCCTGAGAAGCCCCTTGACTTCAAGGGGGGTGACTCTAATCTGTGCCCCTAAGTCCCCAGCCTCATCTAATCTCCTATACGGATATCCCCCGTCCTGCTTTGGGGAGAACACAGAGGCAAAATCGTCATTTAGCATCTGTGCCTATTCCCTCATATCAGTCACTGGATCTCCTTCCTCCTTATTTAGTGGTCCCACCACTTGTCTCCCCTTCCTCTTCCTATTTACATGCTGAAAGAAGCCCTTTTTGTTGATCTTGATATTTTTGGCAAGTCTCAGCTCGTAATCAGCCTTAGCCTTGAGAAGAATCCTTCTGCGACGAGCCTCCTCCTCCCGGTATACCCTTCTGTCTATTTGCCCCAGTACCCATTTCCTACAGAGGTTCCTTTTTCATCTAATCCCTCTATCCACCTCCTTTCACATCCATGGCAGCACTCTCCTCCGTCTCCCCACCTTACTGACTAGAGGTATTGTCAAGGCTTGCACCTCCAAAACCTCCCTTTTGAGTGACATCCACCCCTCTTCAACTTGCTTACCTTCCAGTAACCTATGCCAGGAGACTTTCCCCAGTCTGGCCTTCAGTTGGCCAAAGTTGGCCCTCTTGAAGTCCCAGCTTCTAGTGCTCGACCTGCTGCACGTCCCCAGTCCCCTGATCTCAAAGCAAAGGATGGAGTGATCACTCGCATCCAGAGCTCCCCTAATCTGTACTTCATCTATCAGCTCCTCCCTATTGGTCAAGACCAAGTCAAGAATGTTTCCCCCCCTCGTCGCCTCTTGAACCCTCTGTGTGAAAAACCCTCCCTCTATAGCTTCTAAGAAGCGATGTGACCTGGATGTCACCGCTGAGTGAGTCTCCCAGCTAATATCCGGAAGATATTAGATCCAGGAGATCTCCCATAATTACTGTGTCTCTCCCCCGAGATATCCTTAGAATCTGGCCTGTCAGGACGTCATCCAGGGTCTCAAGTTGACCTGGAGGGCAATAACCTACCCCCACTGTCAGGTCTCTTTCCCTAAGTTTCACCCAGACTGCCTCTACCGAATCCCCATCTGTGCTGCATTCTATCTCACTGCATCCTATCCCTTCCCTGACGTATAAAGCCACGCCCCCACCTCTCTTTCCCTTCCTGTCCTTTCTAAAAGGGTGATACCCTTCTATGTTCACATTCCAGACTTGCCTTTCATTCCACCAAGTTTCTGTGATTCCCACCAGATCATACTCTCCTATTCCCAGGAGAGCTTCAAGCTCTTCCTGCTTATTACCCATGCTCCTAGCATTGGTGTACATGCACCTCAACTCCTTCCCACCACTTCCTTTCCTTGGAGTTCCCAGCCTCCTCCTTCCTCCCATCCTCCCTGATACCTGGCCCCTCTCTGTAGGAGTCCTGTCAGTCCCTGCAGTACCTCTAAAACCCTGGTCACAGAGCCCTGATCCTCTCCCCACACTTGTCCAGTGCAGACACATTTCTGGGGGGCCTGACCCCCCCCCCGGCTCAGTTTAAAGTCTTCCGGACGAAGCTTGCTAGAGCACCTCCAAAGGACCTTTTCCCCATCCTCGTGAGGTGTAACCCGGCCCTTGCCAGAAGTCCATTGGCAAGAAACCGAGTGCCGTGGTCGAGGAACCCGAAGCGTTCCTTCTGGCACCACCCCCTAAGCCAGTCATTCACCTCGGAGACCCTCCTGTCCAGGTAAAGGGTGTAGCCCACTCTCTGCAAACCTGATGGTTACATATCCTGCACCAATGTATTGTGCAGATGGCATGGAGGCAGAGGATTAAAGCATTGCCACAAGGCAGAGGTTCAAGTCATAAAAGAGGTCCAAGTAAAAGGCCAGTCCCAATAAAAAATAGAGCTCTACCACTTTCCTCACTCTTCTGTGACCCAAGACAAAAGGCTCTTTGACACCATCTTCTCAAATCTGAACATAAAAAGTGGTCCTGGCAATGCAGCTCCCATTATCATCTACCTCAGCTCCTTCCTTCCTCCCACTCACCCGTCTCTGGGCTAATGCAGAGAACAAAATAGCTGTGCGGCAACTCTGGCAACATGTCTGTGTTGCAGAATGGGCAGCATAATCAAGAGCTCTTTGGCTTGGGCATATTGTGAGACTATGGATTGGGACAGCCACCTGGGAAGCAACTGTGGGGTTACCTTAACTCCCCAGGCCACTGCTTGCTTCTCCCCAGATGAGGGCAAAGCATAGGTGATATATTGAGCCATGTGGAAAGGTAATGCTGTATGATGCACGAGAAGGTCATCTCTCCTCTTTTGAACTCTGCTTTTTTCAGCAGGCCAAACCTCCATTCTCCAATACCTGTTCTGTCTCACAGATAATGAATGTCCATGGGATGGAATTGAGAGGCTCTCATGCCTAAGACATGGTTTACCTGCCGCAAAGGGAAGGCTCAACGTCTTCTCCTGGAAAAAGTCAATCCCCTAAGGTCCTCTGTCCCTTCACAAGGATCACCTGAGCCCATGACATCTTTTATAAGCTCTGACAGGATTGGTCCTGCTCCCTGTGAATCACACCCAATCCACTCTTTTAGATGGGTAGTCTTTGCAAATAAACATCAGTTCCAATTGCCTGCAGGATGGTGTTCTGAAAGCTCTGTAGCAATGGCCTCTAAAACATAATGCAGACATTCCTTCACAGATTCTGGAGAATCTGAACTTCTATGAATCTTTTCCAGGAGAAAAAAATCCAGAATATTCCTGGATAATTTTTTTAGCAAAGGGCTTAGTTGATCGTTCTTGCATGCACCAACTTATGGTGACCCTATGAATAAATGCCCTCCAAAATGTCCTGTCTTCAGCTCTTGTAAACTCAAGGCTGTGGCTTCCTCGATGGGCTCAATTCATCTCATAGTTGGTCCTCCTCTTCTTCTGGCTTCAACAGTCCCTAGCATTATTGTCTTTCCCAGTGAGTCTTGTCTTTTCACATTGTGCCCGAAGTAGCAGGACAGATTTACTATAGGTGAGAGAGCTTTCTTCAGAGCAGGCCTCCAAGCTATTCTGACAATGACCACAATCCTAGCCCTTGTCCCCAGGTGTCAATGTCTCATCCCCTACATTCTGTGTTGGGAGTGATCAAACCATGGCTCAGAAGCTTCCTGGATGTGAAATCTGAACCAGCCCCAAAAAGGGGCCCTGTGTTCAATGAATAACAGCATTCAGCTGTATAAGATGGGAGGCAATACATAACAGCTGCATGTCCCTAAGTACAAAAAAGTGACTCTCTCTTCACTCTTGAGTAACTATGGATGTCACAAAAGTTCCCTCTTATAAATCTTAATTTAGAACTATCCAGGATTAGACAAACCTCTAAAATAAGTGCAACCAATTAACTGTGCAAATGAAAGAAAGCAGAGGAGGAGGAAGTAATACCAGATTCTTCAGGGAAATCCCAAATTCTTAACCATGGTTAGCAAGTGGGACAGCCTTTCCTAGTGCAGTGTGCCTCAGCATTTGAGTAGAAGCACCTCCATGTTCCAATGAAGCTTTTGTAAGCATAATTAGCCCAGAGCTGTCAGTTTAATTTTCCTCAAACTGGATGTTCCAGTCCAAACCAAGAAAGCAGGTAAGGTAGAAGGTTTGCATATACAACTTCAGATCCAGAACAAAAATATGAACAGAAATTGCTCTGAAGTGGCCTCTGAACATCTTCCCTGTGACCCTAGCCATTTACTGATGTTATGAGTTGCATTTCCTGACTAACTATGAAGACCAGAATCCCATCTCCTGAATCATCAACCAGTGCACAATTACAAGAGACACTCTGTAATGGTTCTGCTGGACTCAACATAAACCCAGAGCCAGCAATAGCAGAAACATGGCTACAGAAACACATGGCCATACAACATTATTTGGGGTGAGACTAAAGTGTTTGTATTTGGGGTGTTTGTAAGCCGCCCCGAGGCTTCGGCGAATGGGGCGGCATAAAAATGTTTTAATAATAAATAAATAAATAAATAAAGCTGGAGTTAACTGTAAAAGCACAATTTCATTTTTATTTATTACAACACTTAGTATCTCACTTTCAATCCCAAAAGGATCCTAAAGGCTTCTTACAAGGAAGGAAGGAAGGAAGGAAGGAAGGAAGGAAGGAAGGAAGGAAGGAAGGACGGAAGGGACAGAAAGACAGCCAGCCAGACAGCCAGACAGCCAGCCAGCCAGCCAAAGCTGTATAAATCTTCCATATTTTAGTAGAAAGATAGCCTAACATGCACCATGGCAGAACATGCTCAACTTTGTGATCCTGACAGCCAAACACAGAACCCAACTGACAAGTGACAAAAACAAGTTCCTCGAGTTCTTGACAGGTCCCAAAATGTGGCTGGGTGTGCCTTTGTGTGTCACTAATTAAAACTGCTATGCTGCATCCCACACTGAGCCCCTTCAAAGTACTCCCCTGGATCCATTCTGTAGACTTTCTGTGCATTCTGCAAGGGTGTTCAAACCCTGACAGAGAGAAGCACATGTCACTTAGTAACTTTGAACACATGTTGTGGGGCTCTTCTTGGAAAACAGGAATGAAATGTACATGCCAACTTAGTAGTAGTGGGGAGTCTTAGGCCCACCCTGAGACCAAGAGAAGAAGAGGGTACAAGTACAACAGAGGCAGAGAGATGGTATGGTGCACTGTGTTCGGGGAACGAATGAAGCTTCCAGACATTTAATTGATGAGATGACGTTTTGCACCTGAAGCAACTTAACAGTTTCAAGAAGCAGCAAGCTTTTGCATTAAAAAAAAAAACCTTCTTCATCAAGCTTAACAAATTAAATAATCAGAGTCACTCAAAGATGGAATGATCTGTCTTCTAAGTACTCATTTTACCAGAGAAGTTCTGTGCCACTAGAAAGCTTACACTGCTTGCACTGCTTTAAAATCATAGGCTGGTCCAATAAAGTGAGTGACATCTTAGTGATTCAGTGTCAGTTTCAGTGACATGCACATAGTTGCAAACAGAGATAGTTGGAGGATTATGGGAGCAGACTCTAGCTGCAGAACTGTCATGTATAGGAACAGCACACTTTAATAACAAGGAGTTCTAGAAAAATGCAGCCTTCTGTATGCCAAAGCCTGAAGCATAGAGCCAGGGCCTTCTATGGTGCCACCCTGTGGGCACCCTCATAACTACACACTGACCCCTCCTAGAAGACAACTCGCACCATCAGTTTTCTTGAAGTGAGTAATCCAACTCTTGCCATCAAATCTTTACTCAGAGGCATCAGTGGCTTCCTACTGCCCCCACCTTCCCTCCTCTGAAGCTGGAATCATCAGGCAATGAAGCACCCCGCCCTGGCAAGGCTGGCTCTAGGGCTGAAACCACAGGCTGTCTTGGTCACGCCCCTTTGGCAATCGGGACAGGAAAAGCAGGGGGAGCAGAGAGGGAAGCAGGATTAGCTTTAAATACCGCCAACAGGGTTGAGAGCCGCAGCCTAGACTGGCAGGAGACGCCTAGAGAACTACTCAGAGCAAGGTAAGGAAGAAATGAAGCCTGGCTCTTCCGCAGCAAACAGCTCTACCTAGACCTTGTTTCCTGTGCTGGGGTGGTAGGGGAGACCTCTCCCTAGTCCAAGCCCCAACAGAGGTTTCAACTCCAACTTAAGTTCCATTAACTCCCTTTGTCTTCTTCTCCTGACACTTAAAATTCTTGCTAGGCCAGGTAATTGACCTATTACCCTTCGCCTCTGGTCCTCAGCCTCTAGCTCCCCCAGGCCCTGTTAAGGTTCCCTCCTTCCGAAATAGTGACAAGATGGGGGTGTGAGGGATCCTAATTACACTGAGGGTGGGGAACTGTCCTACCGAGTTAATTCTTCTCATCATTCAGCCTTCATTTCTTTATCCTGTCCTATCCTAGTAACAAACGAACCAGGACATAAAGAGCTTTGTTCAGCTAGAAATGGAGAAAGCCTTTCCCCTCTCCCTCCCTGCTGGAAACAGTCATCAGTTGCTCCCCCAGAGTCAATGAATTCCCTATTTTGCAGCTGATGCTCAGAATCTTCTTGCTTAAAATCTCTCTACTGACAGAAAATCTTATTTCTGCTTTTCAGGTTACTTCTGTCATTTTTTTCCCTCCTCTTCTCTGCAAAGGAAAAAAATGGACTCAGCTAAAGTATACGGAATCTTGGCAACCAGCTTCCTCCTCCTCATGATGCTGGGGGACCCCACAACGGCCTGCTCCTGTGCTCCTAGACACCCCCAGTCTGCATACTGCAATGCTGACATTGGTGAGTCTTGCTGCAGTTAATGCACTTTCTCTCCTGCCCTACTGTCTCCTATGCTACCTCCCACAGGCACCACTTCTCCCCTGAAACCTGATCCTTTCCCAGTCCCTATATCCCCTTCCTATTACCCTCAGTATCTATAACATCACTACATGCATGCTTGTAAATAGCCACTGCCTCAGTTGCATGTTGAAAATAAGCACAGCAGAACTGACATTTCTGAAGTGGTGGGGCAGGGGTTGTTAAAAGAGAAAAGGAAGAAGGATAGTCCTTTCATGTTTTTCAGTCTTTCCCAAATAGATTCAACCCAGTTGTTTTGGACATCAACTCCCATTATTTCCAGCCAGCAAGGCCATTAGTCAGGAAAATTAGGAGTTGTAATTGGAAACATCTTGAGGGCACCCAGTTGAAGCAAGTTACACAGTGTGCATGTGAGCCACTGCAGTGTTCTAGTTAGAGCTTTGGACTGGGAACCAGCCATGAAACTCACTGGCAGACCTTGGGGCCAGGCACAGACTCTCAGCCCAACCTACCTCACAGGGTCATTGTTATGAGGAAAAAATGGAGCTACATAAACTGTCTTGGGTTCCTCACAAGAGGAAGAAAGAAAGGATCTAAATGCAATGTAATAAAAGAGGACAGGATGAGCCTGAAGCAACTGGTTCGTTTAGGGGATTTTGACTCAACACTAAGGAGAACTTCCTGACAAAACAAGTTGTTCAACACTCAAATAGTCCACCATGAAAAGTGAACCACTGTCCTTCACCAGAGGATTTTAAGCAGAAACCAGCTGACCTCATGTCAGGAATGCTGCAGTAGCAGATGGCCACCCTCTCAGGGGTGGGTTGATGAGATTGACCTTTGAGGTCCTTTGCAACTTAATGAGTCTCTGATCAGGTTCACAAAACACAACAGCCCATGGTGACTTAAATTAGATGAGGGATCTGTCAGGTCATGTCAGGAGTCCACATCTACCTCTTTTTGCCTGGCACACTTGCTTGCCATGGTTTGCTACATCATGTGAATCCAGCATGAGGATATTTTGGGGGTAGTTATTTGCCCCCTCAAACAATCCATGCTGCCAGGTTCACATAATACAGTAAGCTACACACACACCACTGCCTGCATATTCAAACTGCATAATATGCAAACAACCCCAAGGAGGCTAGGCTACAGCCAGGCCACAAATGGCACATGCAAGGAAACAGACCAGTGGAAAACTTTTGCGGGCCAGTATATTGGCAAGCCTAGGCATCCTGCATCTTTCGTATATCAACCTGCATGTCTACACCCTGTTATTTAAGAGTTTTTTTAACAACATAATGCCAACTAAATACCAACACATACAGGAACAGGTTTTGCCAAGGGTTTGCTGTAGTTTGCATGTTTGGCTCCCACTTTCTTGTCAGATGTGAATGCTCACAACCAAAGAACTATCCACAGTCTTAGTGTACAGTGAAATCTTGTGCTTGTCTACTCCAAGTAAATTCCAACAGGACTTACTCCCAGGTAAATGGGTGTAAGATTTTAGCCTTTAATCTCTATGCTGGGAAAAACTTTCCTTACTAGATTTCTCCAGGCCAGGTTGCTATTAATGGCACAGAAGTCTAGGCCAAAAGATATAACAAAAAATTGGCAGTGAAAATGGAAATGTGCTCATGTATTATGGTATGGTATGCTGAAGTTGTATCCTTTCCAGCCATTTGTGGAAGTATTTCCATTCTTAGGCGTAATAACACTCCCTTAAAGTGCTCTAAAATCATGTTAAAGACCTGAAATGGCATGCACTGAATAAGTGAACATACCTACTACTGCCCTCTGATGGTGTTATATGGTACAGCTTATATTCAAGGTTTTGATCTAGACAGCTACATATCAAGACATCTACATATGAACTTAGCTTTAAAAAATTAAAAATAACTTTTAAAACTTTTCAAAAATCTATCACTTTCAAATATGTGGTAGAAAATTCAGATACTGTTATTAGGCTCCTTGGTGTTTACTTTTTAATAGCATTCAAATTAAATTATATATACTTAGCCCAACACTGGAAGAGTGAAGAGCCACCTACCGACCAACTGATTCTAAAAAAGATCTTGGACTGTGCAGAAATGGATAGATTGACTTTGTCATTAAAGGAGAAAGAAGATACAGACTTCTGTCAAACTTGGGACTATTTTTATTATTGGCTAGAGAAATGGGGCTTTGCATAGATTTAAATATGTTTATAATTTAACGAAGAGAAAAAATGTGGGGGGCTGACCCAGTAGGTCCGATGTTTCCGATGATTGATGTTGTTTTTAGTTTTTGTGTTTTTTTTTTGGTGTTAGGTTTACTGAGAATAAAACTTGTTTAAAAAAAACAAATTAAATTATATTAATTAAATAAACTAACCCATTAAAATAATTTTAAAATAAATTTAATCAATAATTTTAATAAAATAATTTTTTAAAAGCATTGCTTTTAATTTGAAAAAAATCTTGTATTTTCTTTCATTTCTTTTTTTAGGTTTATATTATACCATTCAAGCCCCAACTTCATTCATTCAAAATTTTTATGTTTAACATTTTCAGTTCTTCTTTCACTGGCTGAAGAAGGAAGAAGACCCTTCATACAGAGTGGGAGGATGGAAAGAAAAGGGATAGGGTTGGAAGGGGAAGCGGAACATGCAAAGTAATTTCGCACACAGAGTAAACAAATCCCATGCCTTCTAAGACTTTAGCAGAATGCCCACACAGCGTTAAATTTTTCTTTGAAATGATAAGGTCTGAAAGTTCTTTCTTTTTTTTAATTATAAGTCAAATTTTAGCCTAAGTTTCTAAGGTTCCACTAAAGGCATGTCAGTCATGGTGGAGAGCTGGAAAAATGTCAAGTAACTCACAATCCCCCCCCCCTTTTTTCATAGTGATCAAGGCCAAATTTGTGGGTGTCACCAAAGAGCTTGTAAACATCTCCATAGGAGAACCTGTGTGGTGGATGCGCCATGAGATCAAAACCACCAAGGTAAGTACCTCCCACAGCAGGGGAACATAGGAGGAGATCCACCAGTGGCATTCTCTAAAGCTCCCATTGATGGGACTGCTGGAAGCCAGGAAAGAACTGGCAGAAGATCCATCTTTCTATCCAATTCTCTTTTATATACATGAATATACCTCAATGCAAAGAAATAATTCTGCATGTTGCGAGCTTCTATATCTGTATTTACAAAGAAAATATTTATAGCACAAAATATACTGGATGTCTCTCATATCCAAAAATCAGGAATTTTTCATTTTTCATTATTTTAATCTACATTTGTGATTAAATTCCCATTTTCCCTAAATCAGTGCATTTTTTCCCTATCTGGTTTACATTTAAATCAAACATGCATCAATTATTTCCATTCTGAATAGGTGATACAAAACAGAAGCCAAGAGATGACCACTTGTTCAAGGAATTCATGTTAAAACTGAGATCTGAACTTGGCTTTCTCATGTCCAGAGACAGCAAAAGCCAGTAATGGCTTCTGCTAGGACTGGCTAGAAATTCCCATCATATTAAGAGTCCCTGACCCAAACCTGTCCCAATGCTAACCCTTCCTGGTCAGTAAACAACATCTCCCATCCATCTCCATCTCTCTGCAGGTATACAAGGCTCCTGCACATATGCAAGATGTTCAATTCCTCTACACCCCTGCCATGGAAAGCGTCTGTGGATATGAACACAAGGGTACTCTCAAAGGAGAAGAATATATCATTACAGGTATGGAACACTACCTATTGCTGAAAAAGATCTGAGGCAATTAAAACTCACTTCAAGTGTTGCGCCTGTTGTCTAAAAGAAGACTGATGACGGCTCCACTCATAGACAATCAAGGGAAGAACACATTTGCCACAAGGGCAAGCCATGCAATGGAGTCTTAGAATTTTGCAGACCAGCAATAGCACTTGGTGGTGAGAGAAGAGCATGTTACACTTGTGCAGAAACACTCTCTGACCAAACTGTGCAGCAAACCTAAACTTTCCCAGGACCCATGCAAAATGGCTGTTTCCTCCAGTGCCAGGTCTGGCCCAATGTAGTTGGAATAAAGTGAATGCTTTAGGAAGCAGCTCTGGAGTTCCATTAGGCCATTTAGGTAAATGCATACCATGCAGCAGAGGAAGGTACCTTTTGGCTTTTCCACCTCAGATGCCAACATTTATAAATCAAACTTGCTCAGGCTGGGTTGGCATAAGAATAAAAAGTGAGAGGAAAAAGTACTTCGTGCAAGAAGTACCAGTCAACCTACAAGTTCAGTGCTGAAGTTGCCAGCCTTTACCTCCAGCTGCTGGGAGGTCCACACTAGTCTTTATGGTCTGTCTGACCATCCACCCAGAGACCAGCAATCAGCCCATGTGTAATCTGGCTGTTCAGATGTATGCCTCACAAAAGCTCCCCCTCTTGGAAACACCCTTTGCTAAGAAAAGGAAGTCAGTGCTAAGCAAGACCTCACTGGACACCTCAGTACAAGACGGTTAAGGGCAAGCTGCGAGACTTTTCAAAAGAAAGATCTCAAGATGAAACCTAAACCTGTTTGAAATGACTGAAGGAATGGATTATATTTAAAACACGGTAGCCAGAACTGGACAAAGCCCTCCACATGTAGCCTTACAGATTTAAAGATGTGTTTCAAAATGTGCAGATGATGTCTGATGAAGTCTTAGAAGCCAGAAAGAGCTTCTAAATAAGACATGTATAGGCAGAAAATAAGTACAGCACTCCCTGGGTTACAAACAGAAATTTGCCTTTAAGTTGAATTTGTATGCAAGCTGGATCATGTATAGTTGGCCCTATATATTCACGGGGATTGGGGTACAGGACCCCACTGAAAATGGAAAAATTGTGAATATCTCAAGCCCACCTCCCACTCCAAACTCACTAATGCCTCCTCTTTGCAGCACGGAAATCCCAGAGAGATTTCCCTCTCTGAATGGGCAGAGCAGAAGGGCATGCTTTAGAAGCCTCCCTCTCTCCCATTTCACTTCCTCTCCCCTTACTTCAGAGATGCCCCTCTGGCTTCCTCTCTCCCTAGAGTGACAACAATTTTCCACAGTAATTTTTTTTAATTAATAGGCTATGGGGCAGTTCATTCCTAAGTTCATAACTGAGATGTTTGTAACTTGAGGGTTGCCTGCATTCCATGTGGCTTTGTGCCTCCAGCCATGACTAGAAAAGCCAGTCCACACTATGCAAATAATTTATGCAAGATAACTCAATTTGTGCCATTAATTCAGGTCACTGAATTCAGCTTTCTTGGCACAGAATGTGCAGTGCCTAAGCACAGAAGTCTGATTCCCTCACCATCCCTGTAAGGGCTGAGTATACAGTGCCCTGCTCATGATCATGAAGATGTGCAATATTACAGATTTACTTTCCAGCCTTTGACCAGGGTAAACCCAAATAATGAAATATTACCTATAACAGATGGCCCCAGAATGTGTTTTTGGGTAGTAACATTAAGACATCATGTGACATTGAGTCAGCCCATTGGACCATGTGACCCAGTATTGTGAACAAAGGCTGGTGGTGGCACCTGCTCATTCCTAATGAGGCACCTGGATGCAAAGCATGTGCTCTTCCACTAAGCTATGGCCTCTCCTTCTATTCAAGGACAAGCCATTCTTCTCCATTTTCAGCCTTGTCGTATCTCCTGCTGTCTTTTTACCTCCAACAGGGATGTTAGAAGGCGACCGTGTCATGATAACAGCTTGCTCCTTCATCCAGCCATGGGCTCAGCTCTCTGTTGCACAGAAACGAGGCCTGAGTTCAGAGTACAGCAAGGGCTGCAACTGCACAGTGAGTATCAGGCCACTAGAAGTGTCTCTTCATGAGGGTTTTATTCCAGCACTGTGCTGATCCTCTGTGTCATCATGGGGCTCCCTCATTTTTTGGAGCCACTGGAAGCACTTTCAAACTCTTCACATGTGGGCAAAGCTTCCCAAGCGCATCTCCGCAGAAGCACAGCAGTAAAATCACAGTTCATCATTCTGAAGCCACTCCCTTTTGGGGAAGTGCAGTGCTTCCCCAAAAACAAGCCCAGCAGCCTACTAGGCAAGGGCTCCTGTGCAGGTTCCCCTCCTTCCTCCATTTGAAAGTAAGACAACCACCAGATAACCTGGAAAAGCATAACAGTTTCCCTCATTAGTTCCTCTGCTCTTTCCTCTGTGTGTACGTGTGTTTGTGTGGGAGGTATTACATAAGAATACTATGGCAGTACTTCAATAGTGTGCCATTTCTCAGCTGCAAATTCCTATCCAGATATACCTTTATTGGTGGGGAGGGAAGAGAGTATTTTCATTGCATCTTTTGCTACCACTAACATACCCTCCACCCAAAATCACGCTAGTACAGTCATCTCCCCCACAGTCTTTCTTTAGCAGTTAGTTCTGCTGAAGTCAATATGATTTACTTGTAAGGCCACTGAAGATAACCTAATTTAATTCAGGGTACACATGCACTTCAGCTAATTGTTTCTTCAGTGAGAGGACACAGGAAGCAATCTGGAAGGCTTAAAAAGAGACTGAAAACTTTATTGTTTCAGAAGGGAGAGGCAGGGCCATTTGCAAATCAGGGAAAGGGGAAGAGAGAGAAAAGTTTTGGATCTGTGGGGGGAAATGAACTGAAGTGACTCCCAGTTGGGCTTGGTCAAGCCCCTTAAATGCCCTTGCATCCTTTCTCACACCCACCTGCTTCCCTGCTCCTTTCACTCCAAATGCCCAGCACATTGAGCACTTTCTCTTGCCACCACAAATATACACACACCCCTTTGCTGCAATGGAACCAGCCTTGCAGAAAGAAAAAGGGGGCAGAGGAAAAGCCAAGAACATTTAGCCTACTGCAAACACATGGAGCAGCTGGGCAAAATGAGGCAAGATGGAGGAACACTTCCACTGGCTCATCAGTGCTGACATCACAACCACACCCCCAACCTCCCACAGGATAGCAGAACACACTGCTTTGGCAAAAGTACACCAGCATTTGGTGTTGCGTTCACAGCAAAAGTAAAAATAATACATTTTCCCTGTTCAGAGCAATGACAGGAGAAACTGCTAAAAGGTGCGGCACAACCACTGGATGAGGATGACGTCGCGAAAAGGCCTCGCAAACTTCCGTGAGTGAAGGATCACGAGAGCACAATAAATGCCTCGTGTAGAGAAGCCCTAGGAGATGTGCTGTGACAGGGATCCAACAGCAGTTAAAAGATCTTCTGTTTGCAGGAAGATCAGCAAGGGGAGGGGACAATACTCACACCAAAAAGCATCATCTGCCTACTCAACCATACAGAGAGTTAGAAAGTCACTGCAATACTACATTGGCTGAAAACAGCCTAATAAAAGATGCAGTTCCTTACTGATGGCTTTGTCCTAGGAGTGACACAGCAAGCTAGCCTTGTATTCAGCAACTTACTTGGCAGTGACCAGCAACCAGGAATTCCACACATGTAAGTGGGCTGGTGGAGGAGGGACTGCTTCCTCCATTTCCCCTTCATGGTTTCACTTGGTTTACCTGATGGCTGTGCAGGAAGGGAATGTGGTCTCCCAAGAGCCTGCTTAACAGAAGCAGCAGCAGAGGGAGGGGCAGTCATCTGTAGCCACCTTGGAAACACTGGCTCATAGCCTCTGTGCAGGCTAGTCAAACATTTTGCAGATGAGCAGCTTTTGTGGGGTTGTGCATAATACCTCAATAACTGAAAAAAAGAAGAGCTAAAAGAAATCCAGGTGCCAGGGTAGTGCCAGCCATTTGTTGAATCTATGGAAGTTCAGTATGTGCCAATCTCTGTTAACTTCCAAGACACAGAGAAACAAAGCAAGCAGCTGAAGTGAACAATAATGAATGGGGTAGTACTGTCAAAACCATCTGCAGTTTCAGATGGGAAAGGAGTGGGTAAAGCACTCTTTGCTGATGCCTTGGATCATGATGGAGTGAACAAAGGAGCGTAGTCAGTATCACTTTAGTCTTTCAAGTTAAAATGTGTCTCCTGCTAAATATTAGACCTGAAATCTTTGTGGCACTATGCTTTTTTTACTGAGGCTTCAGTGTACAACAGTACTTCTATAACTTTTTTACAACAAGGCTGTTAATCTGATGCATCTACTTCCACTTTTGAGATGAAAACTCTACATACATTCTTCCTGTCCTGCTTTTTTGTTATATAACCTCTAAGTGGCACTGTACAATAGCAGAATAATGGAATTAGCTGGCAGGAAAATACATTTTCTTTCACTTTCAACAATAGTATCTCACTTTCCCTGCTCTAAAGAAACCTGGGGAACTGCTCTCAGAAACTACAAGTTAACATGGACAACAATGATGTCATCTAAAAAAACTGTAAACAATGATATATGTTCTTAATAAACCTCTTTTCCACGAACACATATGAGTGTTTCTTCCCAAATTAGGGCATGGCAAAGCAGATACATCAACAGAGGTGGGAAGGAAATGAAACTTCTCTCACTTTTTTCTAATATCTCTGTCATTCTTTCTACAATAGGTTGTGCCCTGCATTGCCATGCCATGCTTTGTCTCCTCCAACAATCAGTGCCTGTGGACAGATGGGATCATATCCCGGATATGGGATGACTTCCAGGCCAAACGTTTGGCTTGCCTGTCCCAATCTGAAAGCCCTAGCCTCTGCACCTGGCAGTCCTTGAGCATCCAAGAACCTGGGTCCCTTCGTAGGGCTCGCCTGAGGCAGTGACATCTTCATGGACTCTGATGCTCCTCCCCATGAATACCCACTTCCCCATCAACTCTTGTATCTGGGTTGTCTCTTTTCTAATAAACACTAGTTTGAAACTTGTTTTCTCTTCTTTCTTAAAAGGATTTGTGCAGCTTCTGAGGATTCAGTAGCATGGTGTCTAAAGCAGAATGCAACAATTCTGCAGAATTTGGAAAATATGAGCTTTTGCTAAGAGCAGACTTCTAGATATTTTTCTGGAGAAAAACTAGAATACTTGTGGCTTATTTTCTGCAGGAGGCTTAGAGCAGAACATGCTTTCAATAACTGGGAAAGAGTCTTTTTCATTCAGGAAGGACTTCCAAGTCCCTCCCACCATGACCCCTGTCTTGGTTCTCTTTCTTCTTTGCCAAGTGTCCCATCATCTGTATTTTGTGCAGAAGACTCCCAACCACAGCTCAGAATCTGCTTGTGTGGCTTAATACGAGATACCCCAGAGATAGACTGTGTTGAATGCCAGTGTTCAGACACAGAATATGTGCAACAGTTATGTAACACCATAGTTCTAAACATGTGCAGAGTGCCTTTCTCCTCACTGCTTAGTAACATCAGATAACATAAATGCACATGGCCATATATATTAAATTTGGAATAAAAAGTGGGAAGGAGTAACTTCCATATAAGCTTCAATTTTCACCAAGGGTGACATTTAAAGTAGGAAGGGCAAGTGGAACCCCCATATCACTCGCTGTGCTTCAGGCTACACTAGATTATTCTGCGAGAATACATCTCTAGTTAATAAAAAATAGCTACAGGAAATGTTTTTAAAACAATCTCCCTTTTTGCAGTGAAATACTCGTGAGTGAATGCTTCATGGATAACTTAACAGATTTTTTTCAATCCCTCCTCCATCTCCAACTGCACACCAGGACTGAGAGAGTCTGCCAGAAGAAAACAGTGGTGGTAAGGCTACAGGGCTCTAGGAAAATGTGTTTCCTGGAGAGTGTGAGCTGAGCTTGAGGAAGAAAGAGAGTAGCAACCTTTTGCAGCATTCACTTGCTTTGGCTTTTTCCTGCTTTGCCTAAACTTTAGGCACTATGCAGAGAGATTAAAGTAAAACTCCCTGCCTGAAGCTCATTATCTAAAGAAAACAGGGATGCAGGAGAGGCAAGGACACACAAGGAAGAGTGGACGTGAAGATATGAGCATTCACCCACAAATGCATTTTGCTGATTACTAGATACTAGATGAGAGCAAATTAAGATCTAGCAGTTGCTAAAAAGGAAAGAGCAAAAGCAAAACCTTTAGAACGTGTGATAATGAGAAAGAGAATAAGAGCACTGAAAGCCCAAATAAGAAGAGCAATCACACCAAGAAATACTTTAAACGCTGAAATGAATTAAATGGGTTCATGTTGCAAGATGGGGTCAAAAGGTTTTCCAAGTCTGAAAAGGTCTTAAGGACTACCAGTTTAAAACTCAGTTCAGGATTCTACTGTGTTCACCCAAAGATACAGGTATAGCTTGGCAGCTACATCAGCCAAAGGAGTCCACCTAAGAATTTTAAATTTGTTCTTATGACCTTTAAAAAATGGTTTAATCTTGTAAATAGCATTGCCAGTAATAGGACCTCCTGAGTTCTCTCACGCCTGAAGAGCTCTGCCTCAACAAAATCTGTGTCTACAGCTGCCTTTGAAGATGCAAGAGAATTTAGTAGCTTGCTTACACCAGGTGTAACCATAACCCAGGAGGCCTCCTACCCAGCAAAACAGAGTTAGCAAAACAGAAGAGAGCTGGAAAACAGATCGATGGGTACTCTGAGCCACTGCGACTCTGATCTGAACTGGGGTGCACAATGTTGACCTCTGCAATGGGGAGGCTGCACTGGCAGGATCCCCTGTAAGCACTGGGGGTCTTGCTTAGTGGCCCTGCTTCATCAACAGAGTAGGCTCTTCAGTCATCAGTTCTTCAAGCTGTTGCCCACATTCCTAGTTCCAGAATGCTGAGTTCAAACCAGGACTTGGAAAACTGAATCCAAATCTGAATTGCAGTATCACCACACACAGCTATAGCCTTGTCATGACACAACCTTGAACAGAAACATGTACCTGTGGGAGCCCATTAAGGGAGGCAACATACTTTGAATCTGAGAGCTGTGGCATCTCACCCCATGTCACTTAATTCAGTATTCAAAATGTACAATATGCAATAGCATTTAAACCCCCAATAACCCCTCTTCAAGTAGGCAAGGAGCTTCTTTGGTCATCAAAACTACAAGATGAATCAGATGGTGCAAACTCTGGTAAAAAATAGGAGGGAAGGAGGTATCCTCAGCCCTCCAGCCCAACTTACCATCTCTTTGTGATTGGGATAGTAGGTCTGGTCAATGAGTGGGAATTCTTCTGGTCCAAGTTTGCGATGCAGGCGGACCATCTGGGCAAACTGTTGGAAGAACAGCATGGTAAAGGAGGGAACAAGGAAGAGACCTGTTCTCATTAGCTTATATTCTAACTTTCTATTGCCCTCTTCCTTTATCGTTTTTTTGCAGCTGCTGCCGTTCCCTATCAGCTCCAAAGCCCAATTCAAAATGGCGGTAATTACCTTTAAAGCTCTGAAAGACTTAGGCCCATCATACCTCAGAAAACATTGTCCCTCATTCAAGTTTTCCCAGGCCCTCAGTGAGGCTCTGCTCCATTTCTCATCCATTCTTGAAGCAGGTTCTGTTAAGATGTGGAATGGAGTGTTTTCATTGATGGAACTTGGGAAGAGCCTCTCCAGAGAAACCCATCAAGCATCTTGACTGTCCATTGCCCATTATTTACTTGTATTTATTTATAAAGCCTTTTATTATAAACCCTAATAATGACAAATAAATAAAATAAAAGCAGGTAGTTCTCACGTCTGGGAATTGCATTCTCACGTCTGGTTGTGCATCCTGTTCTTGCTGGGGCTGCACTTTCCTTGAAAGAAAACTTGTCTGGCTTGGGAGCACTCCTGGATCCAGCTTTGTTGCTTGAAGCTCAAGCTACCAAGCATGACTTTTACCTGCCTCAGCTGGTTTGCCAGCTGCAACAGTCCTGGACAAGGGACAGTCCGGCTTCAGCAGTTCATGTCCTGGTAACCTCCTAGGTGGATTAATGTAATGCACTGAGCATGGGACCACCCTTAACAATAAGTTGGAAGCTTCCACTCTTGAAGAATGCAGGTGACAGAACTGTGATTGCTACAACCAGGCAGGAAAACAATACACTGATTCTGAAGCAGCTACACTGGCTGTCTCTTTACTACCAAGTCCAATTCAAGATGATAGCACTCTCCTTTAAACCCCTAAACATTTTGGGAGTTTAAAATCTACAGAAGCCCTTATTTTCATAGCAGATTGCCTGGCAGTTAATACCAGAGGAGGGAAAAGGGACTCAGTTCATAGCTAATAAGGCTAACAATGGCTACTAGTCCTGATGGCTCAATGCTCTTATAGTATGAGAGGCAGTATACCTTGGTGCATCAGGTGCTAGTAGACACAATCCGCAGGGGATTCGTGTCCTACATTCACGGATTAGCCACTGTGCAAACACACTGCCGGACAAATGGACCCCTAGTCTGATACAATACAGTTCCTCCTATGTTATTATGACCTTCTCTATGCTGACACCCATTATGGAATAGCCACCTCATGGAGGGTATCATCCTGATATCCACAAGAAAAGGGTAGCTTAAAATATTTAAGAATAGATAGAATAAACATAGAATAGAATAAATAGAATAGAATAAACATAGAAACAGAAATAGAATAAACATAGAAACATAGCGAGTCAGAAGGGGTCTCCCGGGCCATCTAGTCTGACCCCCGGTTCCAGCTGGCTCCACTCACAACATGCCCACCATGTGGATGTCCAGCCTATCCTTGAACACCCGCACTGATGGGGCCTCAACGACCTCTCCTGGAAGCCCATTCCACACCCTCGGGGTCCTGACTGTCAGGAAGTGCTTCCTGGCATCCAAATGGAACCTTGGTTCCCTGAGCTTTGCTCCATTGGAGCGCGTCCTGACTTCCTCTGCAGGGGAGAACAGGTCTCTACCCACCTCCGTGTGACATCCCCTCACATACCTGTATGTCGCCAACATATCCCCTCTGAGTCTCCTCTTCTCCAGGCTGAAGAGACCCAGTTCCCTCAGTCTCGCCTCATACGGCATCCCCTGCAAATCGGCCACCAACCTTGTGGCCCTACGCTGCACTGACTCCAACCTGGCTAAATCCTTTCTGTAATGAGGGGCCCAAAACTGAGTGCAATACTCCAGTTGCGGGCGCACCAGAGTCGTAAAGAGTGGTAGTAATACCTCTCTCGATCTAGAAGCCACACTTCTTGCTATGCAACCAAGGGTGGCATTCGCCCTCTTGCCCACCGCATCACACTGCTGACTCATGTTTAGCCTGCAGTCAACCAGCACCCTGAGGTCCCTTTCACAAGTGCTGCTTTCCAGCCACTTGTCCCCTAACCTTTACGTATGACACCCGTTCCTATGCCCCAAGTGCAAGACCTTGCACTTATCCACATTGAACGCCATCCTGTTGTCTCCTGCCCACTTCCATAGTCTGTCCAGATCCTTTTGGATCTGGAGTACCTGCTCCTCAGTTGTGGCCACTGCTCCAGTTTAAGTATCGTCTGCGAATTTGATCAGCAGACTGTTCACCCTTTCTTCTATGTCACTGATGAAAGGATTAAACAGGATCGGCCCCAGGACAGAGCCCTGGGGGACTCCGCTTGTCACTGGCCACCATCCTGATGATTCCCCACTAATGGTTACCCTCTGTTTTCGGTCAGTCAACCATGCCCTAATCCATAGGACAGTGCTTTGGTGTATCCCAAAACTCCTCAGTTTCTCCACCAGGATATCATGGGGCACTTTGTCAAAGGCCTTGTTGAAATCCAGGTAAACCACATCCACTGCATCCCCTCCATCTAGCCATCTTGAAACCTTTTCGTAGAATTCCACAAGGTTTTTCTGGCAGGACCTGTTTTTGTGGAAGCCATGTTGTGTGGCTGCCAGCCTCCCTTCCCTATCTAGCATCACTTGATCTCTCTCTATTATGAGCCTTTCCATTGTTTTTCCTAAAATGGACATAAGGCTAACCGGTCTATAATTCCTCATGTCCTTTCTACTATCCTTTTTGAAAATTGGGACCACTGATGCCACCCTCCAGTCCTCTGGAACTTTACCCGTTCTCCACAAGGCCTCAAAAATGGAGGCCAGAGGGCATGAGAGAACCCCTGTCCACTCTCTAAGTACTTTCGGGTGTAACCCGTCAGGGCCTGGTGCCTTTGTAATGTCCAATGCCCTGAGGAGCCCCTTGACTTCAAGGTGGGTATAAAACTCACAGAATTGAGAGTTTCTTTGCAAGTGACTTAGCAAATTAGCCCATGTCCTCCACTTTGTATTTCCCCCAATCATGTTTCTTGCCACTCACCACCCATGGCTTGTCACAGAAGTTGTACACCGAGTGAAGAGTGTTGACGCTGGGCACTCCTGCATATTGCAGCCCAATCACAATGCCACGATGGTCTCCACCACGCGCCATACTGAAGGCATGCTGCCGAATCAGCACAAAGTCAGGCTTCAGACTCCTGGGAGAAGAGCCATGCAAAAGAAGAACAAGGAGGGACAGAAAAATTTACCTCCCTGTACTAACCAATAGCTACTTGTAAAGGGAAGGTTGGAAGGAGGGTGGGGGAGAGAGAAAGAAAGTTGGCTTACAATCAACACATTTGTGACTGCCTTCTCTTTTCCTTTTTATTAAGGTCAATTGCTGGCACTGGGGCTTTAGCGAATGATATAGACCAGAACTCTAATATGTAATATAGGGGGATTTGGATCCTTTGATCTATCATTTCAATCCAGATCACCTCTTGTCATCTGTAAAGTCGGAAGGAGGGGCATCCTAACAGGACTTCAAGGCAATGTCCAGAATAAAAAGAAAAGCAAGACAATGACACATAAAACCTTAAAACATGGGAGTAAGCATGTATGTGTCTGCACCTGTGCACCTGTGCACTCTGGTTCCATCAGTGCCACCCTATTCACCACTAGTCCTGCCAGCTCATGGACCACTGCTACATAAATGAAGGGAACACCTATGCCTGATGAAAGCAAACATAATGAACAGCCAACATACAAAGGTTGCTACTCACCTGACTACCTTGACACCATTGCGCATAACCTCCATATCAACAGAGAAGTTGCCACTGGCATGAGCCACCAGATTGAGATCAGAGAACTCTGCCTGGGAGACACCAAGACAAAGCCACATGGGGTAAGCATTTTTGTACCATAACACAGACTCTGCTGAGCTTGGGACTGCTGACAGTGGAGCATCTGACTCACTCCTGCCTGCGTCCATTCTAATAAGCAAAAGTGGGCCAAGTCTGCATATTTTGCAGAGTTCCCCTTCTAAAATGTGTACATCTTAAAAAACTAAAGAAATCCACACAAATTGCCCTATTTGTAGAATCTGCATAAATGCACACAATTTGTGTAAATTTATACAAATGTTAAAAATCACAGTATTTGCACAAAATGGAAACCTGAAGCTACATAGTTCTATTGTGATTTGTGCAAACAGCTCTAGAAATGCATTGCTTTTGGCTTCTGATTTGTACAAATAGCATAAATAGTATGATTTGTGCAAATGTCCTTCATTGTTAAAAAAAATAAGTGCAAAGCACAATCCATCTTAATGGAAATCCACAACTTGGCTTGATTCACACAAGAGTGAGGTAACACCAACATAGTGCAAACAAATCAGAGTCCAGGGGGCAAAATCATGGAAATCCACTGCATTTTCACCCCCAGCCTATCTGATTACTCACACTAGGCCCTTCCAAGATTTAATTTAATTTAGCCTTCAATCCCAAAATGGTTCTGCATCTCTGCTTAAGGTAACTCACAAGGGATTGGGATACACCCAAAAGCATGCTGCAATCCAAGCAGCAAGTTTCTTGTCTGAGAACACAAAGTGGTGATAACTAGACAGGTGCCATGTGCCGGTTTTCAAACTATGTTCCAAGAAAGCCTGTGGTCCTTCTTTCAGAGGAGAATGAGAAGATCAACAGCAGGTAAGCTTCCAGGTACACTAACCTGAATTCCACAGAGGAAGAGTGAGACACGAAGTAATTATCATCATCATTTGAGATTCCAGATCTATCAAAATCAGCAAAGGACATGCTATCTAAGGCAACATTTTGATTTCCTAAGACAGTGATAGGGCAAATATGTACCTCTTGATGTTATGATTGTGGTCACCATCATCCCTTACCACTGCCTATGCTGGCAAGGGCTGATGAAAGTGTTGTGTGAAGGGAAAATATTAACTGCAACATGCCTTTTGAAGCAATTACTATAGGTGTGCAAATTTTCTCTCCATTTCCTTCCCACTCCTTAAATTTACATATATTTCCACATTAAGTTTCCCAAAACAGTCCCATAAAAAGTAGTAGGGAGGAATATCTCTCCTTTCTGGAGTAGCTGGAGAGTTGTTAACTGCTGAAAGGTACAGGGCACTGAGAACTGTCTGTTCAACAATTAAAATAAAGAGGATTACATTCCTAAGTAGGTGATATTGCCGCCACCACCATTTTGGTGCACCAATTTCCACTACTTTTCCCTGTTTACCACTACTTTTAAACAAGCAGGATGGATAGACAAAGGACAGCTGGCAACTTTGAGCAAATTAACCTATATGCAATCTAGCCTTGCCCTCCCCTTTGTCAGCAGAACCACTCAAGGAAATTGACCAGGCAAGAGAATACATATTGGAAAGACATAAAGTACATACTATGTATGCACCTACAGAGGTCTGTTACTACCTTTAAAAAATAAGACCTCAAACACATTGCTCTGAGACTTTGTAAAGGGTTTAAAAAATTAACAATGAACAACAAGGGGTAGCTATTGCAGTAGAAAGAGACAGACAAGAGTGGTTCTGCTAGAATGGACACTGGGTGCATGCCACAGCCTGTTGCAGGACTGAGGAGAAAGGAACGGGGAGAAGTACCCATGGTGAGCACTATCCTCTCTCAGGAATACTGTGGGTTGTTCAGCAAACAAAGAGTGCACCATGGATTATTCACAGACATATAAACTTGCCCATTAAGTACCATGCAATCTGCAAAGTCTGAAGACAGACTGTTAATTACCTTTCACTTGTCCTAAAGAGATTCACCATATTGGGAGATGTAGGTCATCAAGCTGTCTACCCCATTACTATTTGATCTGGGTATCATAACTGTTCAATTTTGTTACATGGGTTTATACAGGTCTGCTTTCCATTATATGAGTATACTTATTTTGGGTATGTCCAATCAAATTGTACACATATTTTTATATGAATAACATATATTTTTGAAAAGGCATATGAATATGGAAATAATTCTTGAGGTGCTTCCAAACAATGTTTTTATTGCTCCATCACCCAGTCTTCAAAGAATTTTAGAGGGGCTCCAGACAACACTGGGCAGCTTTGTATAGTCACAAGAGGAAAATAAGCTACCTTGGCATCCCATATTTTCCCCACAGCTGCTTCTACCTTTCTCTTACTGAAGAAAACCATTATGGAGAAAAAAATGAAACCCATCAAAAAAAAAGAAAAAAACCCTCTTCTAATTGATGGCAGTTTATTGTTATGTGCCATCAACTTGTTTCTGACTTACACATGAGTGAAAGCCCTCCAAAATGTCCTGTCCTTCACAGTCCTGCTCAGCTCTTGTAAGCGCAAGGCTGTGGCTTCCTTTACGGAATCCATCCATCTCATAGTCGGTCTTCCCCTCTTCTTCTGCTTTCCACTTTCCCTAACATTATTGTCTTCTCCAATGAATCCTGTCTTTTTGTGATGTGCCAAAAGTATAACAGCTTCAGTTCATAGGAGCCCACTGTCTGGAAACACCTCAGAAGCCAGACAAACTTGGAAATTGCTGACCTAAGCCATTAGCTTTGTCTGAGTTTCATTTCCTGATCTCTCTGTGGTTGGTGCATCCATTTTTTCAGAGTTCCCCAGAATCCACTTCCTGACTCACGCAGGGGTTTGCCCCAGCACCTCAACCGCAAAAACCACCTCAGGACTTTGCCCTGGATTCAGCCACGTGTCACAGGGAAGTAATGGAACTTTCCCCATTGCTGAAGGGGTTATCATGAGGCCAGGTTCTCCTCCACAGATACAATTTCCTTTTGCAAGCATTATTTGCATGTGCAAGGTTCAGACACAGGGTACAGACACAGGGTATTTCCAGACAAAGCCTTTATGACACTACTGCCCTGAGACATTCATAGAATGTTATAGGGGTCCATATGATGACACCTTCCAATTGTTACGCTTCTGTGTTTTCCCATCACTTCTTTGCTTTTGCATCATACAAAAAGTTTTCTAGGAATGAAATAGTTGCACAAGGCCTTTTAACTGGTAGAGTTACAAGTCCTCTATCTGAAATGTCCACCATGACAAGTCTTGCTGTGGTATGTGCTGACTCACCCTTAAGTAAGGGGCAACATACTGCAAAATTTAAGCCACGTTTGAGGACATCCTCAGCAGAATGTCCTCTGGTAGGTGCCCTCCTAGATCAGAAGAGGCATGGTAGGGGCTCAGGTTCACCAAATCCTGAGTTACGCAGAAGATAAAAAGGATTCTGTACTGCATTAATTCAACATATAACAATGCCAAATGCAATGAGCCAAGTGCATCTTTATCAGACTATGTCAAAACGCATATGGCCAAATTTGTAATGGCTTTAAGGTCATGCTTCATTGTGTTTTCCTCACTGCATTTAGTGTTATATGCTTTATTAAAGATACTCAAAGAGAATCATTTATTTCTTCCCCTTAACTCAGGATTTGGTGACTAAACATCTAATTAAGAATTATTCTTTCTTTTGGTTTATGGTAGCCCCAGTAGGCTTACCTGGCAGCAGCATTCTAAATCAGCACCAGGCGGCTAAAAGTAAGCATTTGATGCTTCTCACAATGCCACAGAGTTTCATTGCAGACAACAAGAGAACTGCCAGTCCCCAGACCCCACTGTCCAGTGCTGATCAGAGCAGAAAGAAAGGGGCTCACAGAAGGCATCAGCTGTAGGCCCTGCCATTACTCCAGGGCTCCAGAGCTACCCAAAGGTGCTATGGCCTGATGGGCACCCATCTGTATTCCAGTCTCAACCCATTAGGTTATTTATTCAAGTCCCAAAGTCTGATATAGACTCACTTGCTCAACTTTGATGTCCATCTCTCCATGAAGTTTCTTCCCCTTGAAATATTTTGCCCTAGGAAGAGAAAGAGTAAGAAATCATGTCTCAACCCCCTAATCAGCTTACTATCTGGGATTATCATTCCAATATACACCCACATATATCTGCATAGCAGGTACAACAAGATGGATTTAGCAAAGCCTGTGAGTTCAACATGTATACAATTCAATTTGTCCTGGTTATCTGCCAATTTTAAAACACGAAGCTCCATTTATTTTGCAGTCTTTGGTAAAACCAAGGAGAACCCAAGGATCCCGACAACAGAGCTGAATAGGAGCTAGGCTTCAACAGGATGTGACATGGAATTTGTATATATACCTCTTCCTAGAGTCTAGGACTTAGACAGTCTTCTACCATTGGTCAGCATCTTTTCTCAACACAGGTAAATCTACTCACTTACAGTGCTTTCTCGTTATTCAACCCTCCAGATTATTTCCCTCCCAAGAAAATATAATTATATTTATATCCTATTTTTTTCCTTCTTGTGAGAAATCCAAGGGGGCTTATATAGACATTCTCCATTCCATTTTATCCTCATAAAATAGCTTGTGAGGCAGGTTAGGCTGAGTGAGTGACTGATCCAAAGTTACCCAGTGAGCTTCCTGAATGAGTGGAGACTAGAATCCAGATCCCCAGGTCCATGTCCAATGCTGTAACCATCACAACACACTGGCTGGCTCTCCTTTAGAGTCTATGCAACCCAACCTCTTGCAGAATACAAAGGTGGCTAAGTATATTAACAAAATATTCATTAGTTGCCAAGGAGCCAGGCACTTTTTCTCCATGCAGTGGTTAAGCCAAGCCAATGTGTAAGAAATCACATTGTTAAATCCCAATCTTTTGTTCCCCCTTATTTTGTAAAATGTGAACATGAAAATTATCACTGGCACCAACTGTTACACAAGATCACATGTGATGACTAGCTCATTTCATCAGAGCATAAAAGCCAACTGGTGGTCCCCCTTCTACTTGGGGGGGACCCCTTTTTTCAGTCAAGGACTACATTCTGTCCAGGATTGCAAGCCAGCAGTGGACAAAGCCAAAGCCAGTAGTAAGAGGACGAAAGCCCAAAGCAGTCAGACTTTTATGTCTTCCTCTGCTCTCTTTCTGCAGCCCTTTGCCTAGAGAGGAACATAATATTCTTGCTAGAGCTCTCAGCTGATCACTTGCAGAGAGGTCTGGAAATACCGGTCAAGAGCAGCAAGTTGCCTACCCCTGCATTAACACAAGGCCTATGAATCAACTGGGATATTCCCCCACATAAACTTCAGTGAGGTGAATGGAAAGTTCTCCAAGAACCTGGTATTTCACAGGGCCTACACATGAGAATATCACAGGAGATTATACTCCCCAGGTCAGTTGCATTTGTCTGCCATTCTGTTTGCTTAACAGTGTCCAAAATCTGCCACTAAAGGCAGTCACCTCATCTTACTTTGTGGAAGGGCCAGTTCTGCCCCCACCAGCAACTCCTGTAACAGCACTTACCAGAAACTTAGCATATCCATCCCTCTGTAATTGAACTTCCCACTTACTTTATTGGCAAGCGGCACAACAAGGAGCTAAGCCCTACGCAGCCAAATGCAGGAAGAGTGTACGTTTCATGTCAGGCCCTCCCTTTCCCCTGCCTTTTTGTTTGTTTGTTTGTTTGTTTTTAACTTAGATCACGTCATCATCACCCTGGCCCTTTTTCCTAGTGGCAGCATTTGAATATTATTTATTTATTTATTTATTTAAACCATTTTTATGCCGCCCCCATCACAACAAAGCCTCGGGGCGGCTCACAACAAAAACAAAATATACAAGTATAACAATTATACAACAAAAATATTAAAACCCGGTGCATCTCAGCTTAAAAGATTTAAAATTCTATAATTACCAATAAATTAACAATTAAAATAAGTTTTAAATAAAAAGGTCTTAGCCTGGCGCTGAAAAACAAATAACGACGGTGCCAGGCAGACCTCTCTGGGGAGTGCATTCCATAGATGGGGCGCCACTGCAGAGAAAGCCCTCCTCTGGGTACTCACCTTCGTAATATCCTTCACAGAGGGTTCCCAGAGAAGGGCATCTGTTGCTGATCTCAAGGGGCGGGAAGGCATATATGGACGCAAGCGTTCCTTTAGATATCCAGGTTCCAAGCCATTGAGGGCTTTATAGGTCATAACCAACACCTTGAATTGGGTCCGGACTTCATTCGGGAGCCAGTGGAGCCGACGGAGAACTGGGGTTATATGAGAACAACACCCAGTCCCCGTCAGCAGCCTGGCAACTCTATTCTGCACCAACTGAAGTATCCGGATCATCTTCAAGGGTAGCCCCAAGTAGAGCGCGTTACAGAAATCTAATCGGGAAGTTACCAACGCGTGTGTTACTGTCGCCAGGCAGTCGTTCTCCAGGAAGGGACACAGCTGATGGATCAGCCGAAGCTGAAGGAAAGCGCTCCTCCCCACCGCCGTCACCTGAGCTTCTAGAGACAGCTCAGAGTCGAGGAGCACTCCTAAGCTGTGAACCCTGTACCTCAGAGGGAGTGCAACCCCATTTAGGACAAGGCCCAAGTCCCCCATCCCGAGGCCCAGACCACCCACCAACAGGACCTCCGTCTTGTCTGGACTGAGCTTCAGTTTATTGGCCCTCATCCAGCCCATTACCTCGGCCAGGCACCGGTTCAGCACAGCCACTGCCTTACCTGGATTGGTGGAAAACGAGAGATAGAGCTGGGTATCATCAGCGAACTGATGATTTCGTGGCCCACACCTCCTAATGACCTCTCCCAGTGGTTTCATGTAGATGTTGAATAGCAAGGGGGACAAGATGGACCCCTGCGGAACTCCAGGGCATAACTGCCATGGCGCAGAGCCATAGTCCCCCAGCACCACCTTCTGAAATTGGCCGTTGAGATAGGAGTGGAACCATCGTCACACGGTGCCTCCAACTCCCAATCCCGCTAGCCTATTCAGAAGGATACCATGGTCGATGGTATCGAAAGCCACTGAGAGGTCCAGGAGAACTAACAGGGATGCACTCCCCGTCTCTCTCCCTGCACAGGTCATCATATAAGGTGACCAAGGCAGATTCAGTGCTGTACCCGGGTATGAAGCCGGACTGAAATGGGTCCAGATAATCAATTTCATCCAAGAGTGCTTGGAGTTGTCCCGCCACCACCCACTCTAGCACCTTGCCCAGGAACGGGATGTTGGCCACCTGCGTATAATTGGCGGCCACCTCTGGATCCTGGGATGCCTTGTTTGGGACTGGCCAGACTACCGCCTCTTTTAAAGGGGAAGGTACCTGACCGTCTCTTAAAGAGGCATTGACCACCTCCAGGATCCAGGTCCCAATCCCGTCCTTGGCTTTCTTAAGTAGCCAAGATGGGCAAGGGTCTAGTAAGCAGGTGGTAGAGCGTACTTGTCCAAGCACCTTGTCCACATCATCAGGCCGGAACAACTGAAATTCATCCATTAATTGTGGACTCGACGGCATCGTTGGCTTCTCCTCAGTAGAATCTGATTCAATAGTAGAGTCAAGCTCATGACGAATCTGAGCGATTTTCTCCTGAAATGCCTGGCAAAGTCCTCACAGCGGACCTTTGAGGGTGGTATGAGATCTTTATGTTTCAGCCTTTGCACCACCCGAAAGAGCTCCGCCGGATGGCATTGTGAGGAGGCAATGGAAGTGGAGAAGAATTTCTTCTTCGCCATCCTCACCACCACAGCATAGGCCCGATAGTGGGCTCTGAATTGTGTTCGGTCAGATTCACCCCATGATCTCCTCCACCTACGCTCTAGACGTCTCCCAACCTGCTTCATTGCCCGTAATTCAGATGTCTACCAAGGAGATAAATGGGCTCTGTCAGGTGGGAGAGGACGCTTGGGAGTGATCATGTCAATAGCCCTGGTCATCTCCCTATTTCACAGTTCAACCAGGGCATCGACAGGATCATCAGCCTTGTCAACCAGAAAATCCCCCAGAGCTTTCAGGAATCCATCAAGATCCATCCAGCTCTGGGGGTGGACCAATACAATCTGGTCCGCACTTTACAGAGGGAAAGGCCACTCTCGAGCTCAAACCTTATGAGGAAGTGATCTGACCATGACAAGGGCATCAAACTTAAATTCCTCACCTTCAGATCACCCTCTTCCTGCCCCGTCGAGAAAACCAGGTCCAGAGTGTGTCCACATTCATGGGTCGGGCCACTGATGTGTTGAGACAGCCCCATGGCCGCGATGGAGGTCATGAAGTCCTGAGCCACCCCAGTTAGAACCGTCTCGGCATGGAGATTGAAGTCCCCCAGGACTAACATCCTGGGAGTCTTCAACACCAGGTCCGAGACAATCTCCATCAGCTCAGGCAGGGAGTCTTTGGGCAGAAGGGTGCACGGTACACCAACAGAATCCCCAATCTGTCTCGGTCACCCAACACCAAGTGGAGGCACTCCAGCCCCGGCCTTGAGAGGACAGGAAGCCCCACAAGGGAAATAGAATCTCGATAAACCAAAACGACCCCCCTCCCCTCCCCTCCAGGCGTGGACGGTGCTGGACCAGGTACCCAGGCGGGCACAGTTGTGAGAGGGCAACATCCCCCCCCCACCCGCCCAGGTCTCTGTGATGCAAGCCAGGTAGGCCCTCTCATCTATGATCAAACCATGGATGAGTGTTGCCTTATTTTGGACTGACCTGGCATTAAGCAGCAGCACCGACAGGCCCAGGGGGCAGTTGACAAGTCTACCTGGAACCCGCCAGCTGGGGGAATAACCAGAAAGAGGGACAGGTGTTAACCATCTGTCCCTCTTTCTTCTATGCAGACCCGTTAGACCCCCAGTGCCATAATGTCCATTGCCCATCACCACCCCAATGGCGGTGCCCACGCGCTCCCCAGGCAACATCATAGTAAAGCATGAGATGCACCAATTAAAAGCAACCTAAAACCGACAATTAAAACTACTAAAAACATCCTACTTTAATCCACTGCTAGCCCACAGATGAAACCAAAGCCACAACCAAAGCCCCTGGCCAGGCCAGCCCCCCGCTTGGCCCCCGAACGGCGTCACTGCCCTTAGGCCGTCGCCCTTCGGCTGCTGGCCCCGCTCACCGCCGGCACTTTGTAAGCCGCAGGACCCCTCCCCGTGCCCCACCCCGTCCCGGCGCGTCTCTCACACATGCCAGGGGAAATGGGCCGGAGCAGGGGCCTGGGCCAGTGGTCCTGGCCTCGGCAGTGACAGCAGCAGCAGCGGGCGACCAGGCAGCTGTGAGTTCCGGGCGACGCGGGCTCTGGGCGGCGCAGATGGAGGTAGGGCCATCTGACGCGCTGGTTCGCTCCCAGGGGCCAGCCTGGTCACCACCGGCGCTTTGTAGGAAATGACATCACTATCAAAAGAATGGCCTTGCCAGATGAAACCATGGTCTATCATTCTGTTTTCAACAACAGCCAGACGCTTGGTATTGGAAATTCATATGCAAAGCATGAAAGACCTTCTCTGTGCCAAACACCAGGGGACTCAAGTGTAAACTGCCTCTGTCTATGAGAGCACATTTAACTATCAAGGCAAATAGCCACTAATAAACATAACCACACTGAATTTGTATTTTTATTATTATTTTACCACATTTATATCCCGCCTTTTTTCCACTTATGAGGCTCCCAAGGTGGCATGCATGGATCCATTTTCTGCTCACAACAGTAACACTGTGAGGTAGATTAGGCTAAGAGTAAATGAATGGCCCAAAGTCTCTCAGCAAGTTTTCTGGCTGAGCAAGGACTAAAACCTGGATCTCCCAAGTCCCCAGCACAATAGTCCAACTGCCACACCACACTGTCTCCCTTTAACCCCCTTTAAAAGCTATCATCACATGTAAGTTCCTCAATAATTCTGTGTTCAAATCAATGCTACTGTTGTGTCTCTGCTAGAAGATTGGTGAGATCATGGAAACAGCCAGACCCAGGGCTGCAGCATAGTGACAGATGGTCAGAGCTAGAGCTTTAGGGGCAGAAGAGCTGGCCTATAAATAGGCCCACCTGTTCCATTTTGAGAACATGTTCCTTTTTTCAGCAAGCAGCAGCAGAACAGGATCGCCAACAGGAAGCCCATTCAAATCACCTTCATGCATAGCACCTTCCAGCAAACCCTCCACTTCTTGTAACATGGTGCCCTCTAGTGCCACCACATCCAACATTCAGGCTCACTGCACAGTAGGCCAAACAAGCAGACAGAATAGATGGTTAGGGATTTTGCTTGTTGTTCTGATGAAGTCTAGACACTGCAGCTAAAAATAACAATCCGCTTCCTCCATTGACAATTCATTACCAGCTCAGCAACCAAATGCCTGGCAGGGAACTGGACAAACGGGCAGCCACAGCAGAGACCATGCGTTGCTGCCACAGAGAGCCAGCTTAGGAAAATAACCCACTGTGAGGAAATACACCCTAGGAATAGGTCCAGACATAGCCCGAGCAAGGTGGCTGCTGCACACATTGCCTAGCAAACACCTTAAGGAGTGGTCCTTCCTATAAATTCCAACAACAAAATTATGCTGCCAATCAGTATCAAACTGAATGATCTCCTGAACCTCCACCCATTTTAACACACTGTTGCCAACTGCAGCACCCTAAAACACCCCAAGAGTAATTGGCCAGAGGAAGGCCCCATAAGTAGTTGGCCAGAGGAAGGCCACATAGTAAAAACACCACAGTTATACTGTCCCAGAAGGGTGGGTGGATAAGAACAAAATGAACTTTGTGTAACCTACAGCTAACATGCTAGCCTGACCTCAAATACAATAATCAAAGGGACAGTGGAAACTGGTTCTAGCCGCCATAAAAGTTGCAAATGTGCAGGGGGTAAGAACATGGCAAGCCTGTGTGAATCTCGAGCAGATAAGAAATAGACATGGGAAATGTCTGGTCCTGACAGAAGAAAAGACTCTTTGAAGCTAACAGCAGTGGGGGTGTGGCTACATTGATGTATTGATGCATTAGAAGTGTATTAGGTGACAATCTAGGCACCAATTACAGAAGAGAAGCTATTGTACCATGTGCATCCATCTTCCCCATGTCAACAACACTTACAGGCTTCAGCGATGGATCAAATTTCACATTACACACAACAACATAATAAATCCCCACCAGCTGCTGTTTCTCTTAGGCAAAGCAGCTTCAGAAAGAGGCAATGTGCAGCAGACAGCCAGCAGAAGGAATGATGTTCAGCGAGAAAATCACTCAGATTTGTCACGAGCTTGACTCTACTATTGAATCAGATTCTACTGGGGAGGTGCCAATGACACCGCAGAGTCCACAATTAATGGATGAATTTCAGTTGCTGCAGCCTGATGATGTGGACAAGGTGCTTGGACAAGTACGCCCTACCACCTGCTTACTAGACCCTTGCCCATCTTGGCTACTCAAGAAAGCCAAGGATGGGATTGGGACCTGGATCTTGGAGGTGATCAATGCCTCTTTAAGAGACTGCCAGGTACCTGCCCCTTTAAAGGAGGTGGTAGTCTGGCCAGTTCTTAAGAAGGCTTCCCTGGATCCAGAGGTGGCTGCCAATTATAGACCGGTGGCCAACATCCCGTTCTTGGGCAAGGTGCTAGAGCGGGTGGTGGCGGGACAACTCCAAGCACTCTTGGATGAAACTGCTTATCTGGACCCATTCCAGTCCAGCTTCAGACCCAGGTACAGTACTGCATCTGCCTTGGTCGCCCTATATGATGACCTGCGCAGGGAGAAAGACAGGGGGAGGGCGTCCCTGTTAGTTCTCCTGCACCTCTTAGCGGCTTTCGATACCTTCTGGATAGGCTAGCGGGATTGGGAGTTGGAGGCACCACATTGCGGTGGTTCCGCTCCTATCTCAATGGCTGATTCCAGACGGTGGTGCTGGGGGACTATGGCTCTGCGCCATGGCAGTTATGCCATGGAGTTCCGCAGGGGTCCATCTTGTCCCCCTTGCTATTCAACATCTACATGAAACCACTGGGAGAGGTCATTAGGAGGTGTGGGCCACGGAATCATCAGTTCGCTGATGATACCCAGCTCTATCTCTCATTTTCCACCAATCCAGGTAAGGCAGTGGCTGTGCTGAACCGGTGCCTGGCCGAGGTAATGGGCTGGATGAGGGCCAATCAACTGAAGCTCAATCCAGACAAGACGGAGGTCCTGTTGGTGGGTGGTTTGGAAGGTTTGGACTTCGAGATGAGGGAACTGGGCCTTGTCCTAAATGGGGTTGCACTCCCTCTGAGGGACAGGGTTCACAGCTTGGGAGTGCTCCTCAATCCTGAGCTGTCACTAGAAGCTCAGGTGAAGGCGGTGGCGAGGAGCGCTTTCCTTCAGCTTCGGCTGATCCATCAGCTGCGTCCCTTCCTGGAGAACAACTGCCTGGCAACAGTGGCACACGCGTTGGTAACTTCCCAATTAGACTTCAGTAACACGCTCTACGTGGGGTTACCCTTGAAGACGGTCCAGATACTTCAATTGGTGCAGAATAGAGCTGCCAGGCTGCTGACGGGGACTGGGTGTTGTTCTCATATACCCCAGTCTTCTGTCAGCTTCACTGGCTCCTGATTGAAGTCCGGACCCAATTCAAGTGTTGGTCATGACCTATAAAGCCCTTAACAGCTTGGGACCTGGTTATCTAAAGGAATGCTTGCGTCCATATATGCCCTCCCGCCCCTTGAGATCGGCAACAGATGCCCTTCTCCGGGAATCCTCTGTGAAAGATGTAAGGAGGGTGAATACCCGGAGGAGGGCCTTCTCTGCGGTGGCGCCCCACCTATGGAATGCGCTCCCCAAAGAGGTCTGCCTGGCGCCGTCGTTATTTGTTTTTCGGTGCCAGGCTAAGACCTTTTTATTTAAAACTTATTTTAATTGTTAATTTATTATGTATTTTAGGATTTTAAATTTTATGCTGAGATGTTACCAAGTTTTTAATGAATTTTAATGTACTAAGTGTTATTTATATGTTTTAATTATGTTGTGAGCCGCCCTGAGGCTTTGTTGCAATGGGGGCAGCATAGAAATGTTTTAAATAAACACATGTTAAAACGGGCACTTTTCCGCTGCAACATTCACACTAAGCATTCACACTAAAGCATATGGTTCTCTGGTTCATTTGCCCCTGACACCCTAGACAACCAGGCAGTGTTATGAATCTTCACATTCCCCACTGCAGATCTCCCCTCTCTTCACAGTGGGATTTGCCTGTAAGAAAAGGCTGAAGTTCTATGACATCTTGGTGCATAGGAGGGTACTTCATCCCCCCCAGCACCTGCTTTCAATGCCAGGGCTTGGCCCTGTAACATATGAAGCATGAGAAAAGAAAACAGTGCCACAGAGCAAGGGTGGGAAGAAGACAGATCTGGATCTACTAGTAGATCTCAGAGTGGTGTGCACTAGAATGACAAGGGCTTCTGGTTACCAATTGTTTAGCAGGTGCAACAAAATGGCACACACCCCAAATTATACTGCTAAACAAAAAAAACTTGAGAAAACCAGAACTAGATTTGTGTGTAGAAAGACAGAAAAGCCAGTGTGGTGTAGTGGTTAAGAGCATGGGACTGGGACTCAGACGATCTGGGTTCTAGTTCCTGCTCAGCCATGGAGCCAACTGGGTGACTTTGGGCCAGTCACAGACTCTCAGCCCAACCTACCTCACAGGGCTGTTGTTGTGGGGATAAGATGGCAGAGATGTAAGCTGCCTTGAGCCCTTTGTAGGAAAAAGGCAGGATATAAATCGATAAATAAATAAATAAATAAGTCTGTTCAGTTGAATACAGGAGCTCATATGCATTTAACTGCTGTGAAAGGGGAATTTCACTTGCACAAACCCACCTGATAAGCCTGCTGAAATTCCCTCTTCTATACAGCTATTAAAGGTGCAAAAGCAATATTCTCTTAGCATCTGACTACTTTATACCCCAAAGCAGTATTACGAGTAGTCAGCGTCTGACTACTGCCTGTTTTCAGGCAGACTTCAGCTCTGACATCTGAGGCGGGATTATCCATTAGATGTAATAGGCACTGTACCTCGGGTTTATGAAATTCCCAAAGGCCTTAAGAAAGATTCCATTTAATTCAAGCAAATTATGGTTTAATTTACTTCTACAGACATAATATGTCTTAAGTAAGTATAAATTAAACATTGGGGTTCTTTTTGTTAGCAAAACAGCAGCAGGGGCAGGGTTGAGAGGTGTGAAAGGATGATTTGAAACAGGGGAGTAAAGAGATTTAAAAAGGTAACAAAGAAAATTACTTAGCCCAAAGGAGGGGAGGGGCTAAAATCAGATAGCACAAGGTATGGGGAAACAGGCATGTAGGCAGGAGAGCCAAATACTTCCTGATTGTTATTGACAAGCTGGGCAGAACAAAATGAGCCTATTGTAGCCCATCGGGGGCAGGGCTGGATTGGGAAGAAGGGTCGGTGTTGGGGCAGCACGGAGTAGGCGGGCGGAAAGAGTGGAACTCTCAGTACCCTATTAGCCAATTAGGGGAAAGGAGCAGGGAACAAGCAGCTGGGAGCAGGGTTCAAAAGGGGGGGGGGTGAACATGTGCTCAGGTGAACAGAAAAATGGGAAGGAAACCATTCTTTTCTGTTCCCTTCATTGCAATAAAGTTTTAAAAAGAACTCTCTGCATGCCTGGCATATTTTTCTCTTCTGATGGAAAGGAAAGAGTGTTCATAACAGGGTGAATCCACAAATTAACTCTGGCCAAAAAACGCTCCCAGCCCCCTTTCTCACAAACCTCAAACTATGTTGTGCAAACTGAACATTCACAATTGAAAGTGCAAATAAATACACTCTTATCTTTATATCAGAAAAGATCACTCCTCTGTATAGCTTGTTCCAAAACTGCAAGATGCTTGCTAAAAGCAGTATTTGAAAAACTTGCTGTGAAATTATAATTTCTGCCAGATATCCTGTTGCAGGCATATGTGAGAACCAAAAGAATGAAGATCTGATGGTCATTTTCAAAATCTGATGACTATAGAGGCCCCTCCATTGCTAGACATAGACATACCCAAACAAAACACAGCCTTTCACTGAGTGCAACATATGCTGCTTCCAGTCTTCCCATTTCAATAAATTGATCCACCATGCAATAGAAGTTCAGAATTACCCGTGCCAATTTTATAAAAAGTGCTCAGGTCTTTGTGCTGTGTAATCTCCTTGCAGTAGGATGGTGCAAGTTCTTCTGCAGCCGTGTTCTCATTGAATCGAAGAAGAGAGTAAGTTCTCATGGCTAGCCAAGGCTCAAATTCTGCACAGCCACATGTCCTGTCCTAATTGGTCAGTGTCCTAAATTTTGAATGTTTTGAAGATTAACCTTTTGAAAATTAAGGGACCGGAACCTTCTATTTTCCCCTCAGCTGCTGATAAGGGATATGTCCTCACTGGGTCACTGTAGCAGTATTTCCAATTAGCTCTGCCACTTAAACTGTGGGTGGCAACAGCACAGGTCACAAACAAAAAAGGTACACATGCAACAGCATAACTAAACAATCTTTTATCTTTTGGCTGTCCAGAAAGGCAGCTTTCAAACAAAAACAATCAATATTATTTTGGGGTTTCCTGTGCATGTTTAGGAGGCTAGAATCTTCTGGGCTATGCCCTCAAACCCAGGATAACAAACACACCATACCTGTTTATACAGCTATAATTATGGGAAGTCTACATTATATGCATTTTATAGCTCTATCTTGAGGTCCTCCGATTGTGAGCGCTAGGGCCTACAAAAACTTAATCCGGTCCTCTTTTTAAAAATGACCCCCCCCCCCCGCAAGGAGTGCTTCTGTTTCTCTCTTGCTCCAACAATGCCTTCTCTTACTAGCCAATGAAATGAACGGAGCTCCCCTCTCCTCCCCGTAAAGAATGGGCTTCTACTGGATCAAAGATTATGTTTAAATCCCATGGAGTAGCTACAATTTACGGAAGGGATTGCCATGAATTCCCCCCCCCCCCCCCCCCCCCCCCTTTTTTATCGTGCTGCGATGGTATGGTGCTGCAAAGATGCTACTTTCCACTGAAAAGAATAACCACCCCACTCCCGTAGCAGATCGGGAACATCGCCGAGACGCCCCCGCAGCATTCTGACTCACTAGGCTAGGATTAGTTGATTGGGGGGGGGGGAGTGAGAGGCAGAAGGATGCTTTAGACAGGCGGCCGAATTGGAGGAGGATACCTACGAAGTGTATCCTCTCTGCAGATCACAAGACCCTGGATATTCTCCCGCCACTACCTCAACTTGGGAGCAGGATCGGGTCCTCTGCGAGCTATTCTGGAGCCTGAATGACTGCTAAGCCCGACAGCTTTGATGGAAAGGAAATCCCCGCAGGGCGTTTGCAAAACAAAGGATCTCGCTGGGCTGCTGCGGTCCCCTACGTTGCCACTATGGTCCCCTTCTTAGCACAAAACCCCGCACTGCAATCCATGTTTTCTACCCAGGCTACCCGATCGCTGCAAAACTTCTTTCTGCATTGCAAAACCGAAGTCCTCAACGCTAACACATACAGAGGTCCGCACTGCAATCTAGACCGTCGCGCAGAAGGCTGTAGCTGCCACTGCTAAATATATCAGCGTTTTCCTTCGTTCTTATCTCTGCTCCGGTACGCCTGGCAATAGCGCTTCTAAGGCCCATCTCTTTTGCAAGGAGAAAGAGAGCGTCGCCCTTTGGGGTACAACAGTCCGGGGGATACAAATCCGTCTTCATCCCTGGACGCTGCTCTTTTGCAAAACATCTTTACAATTCTCCCTGCAGGATTTTGCAACCTCCACACAAAATGCTCCTTCAAACAGCTACCGCAGCCCGCCCTACAAAGATGGCCATTATCTTCTTTTAACAGCAGCGGGAACAGTTGAAGTCCCCAGTCCTCCATTCCGAAAAACATCTTTTTCTACTGCCTAATATTCTTTCCCCAAGGAAACGGCAACGCCCCACGATAGTTTTTAATTTCTGCAAAATCCTGCACTGCAAGCCTGCTTTCACGCCGCAGGCGACAGTGCCCTGTTCCTGCTAGACTTGCTTCCTGCTCTAGGGGATGCTGTTCGCCTGCTGAAACGAGCAGACCGCTTTGTTAATCCATCTGCGGCTATCTGCATCTTTCGCCTGGCAAAGTTACCATGCTTGTGCTAAAGGCACAACCATAAGCGCTAGAGAAGACTGCCTGGTCTCTGTCCCAGCACACTGCTGTCCATGAACACTAGCTAAAATAAAGGAGGGCGGGTGAGGATCTCTGTGGTATCCAAACTCCCTAGAGTTCCCCGCAAGCCCACAGATTCTTCATTTCCTGCTGCCCCCCTCCACCCACCTTCAATAGTAACATCTGAGGGTTTCTCTGGTAACACATACCCCCTTTCCCCATCCATACATCTATATGTGCAACTGCAGAAATGCAACATACTCCATTGTAGCTCTATTATTCTTATGGATGAACTCTTCTTTTTCCAAAAACAATCTGGCATTTCATGCCAAGTGGCCCTAAGCATGTGCAGAATTGACATACACCTTGAAGAAGGTAATGAAGCTGGTACCTGTAGGGAGAAGAAATGTGCAAAGCAGTGCCTTTCCTTCTGAGAGAACAGAGATCTTTAAAAATACATGAAGGTATTTTTAAGTGCATATCCCCACTGAAAGATTTTTTAAAAAATTAAAAACTAAGTACGGAAACAGTGAAAATGCTGGCCACACCTTGTACCTTTCCTTCTTGGCTTGATATTCTCCTGTTCTGTCAAATAGCCGGAAGGAGGAAATCAAGCTGGGGCAGTAAAATTCTTACTGGTTAGGAGACCAACCCACATCCAGTTATATCTCATCTCTGGCTGCAGGACACTGCTAATAAAGCAGTGCTATATATTATGAAACCCAGTTCTTGCATGCACACCTTGCTTGTGGAGTCCTGCAACAAATACAAACAATTCACAACTGGCCTGGGGAATAAGACTGCTAAGTAAGACCCTCAACAGTTAGCATGATACTGTTTTACTGCATCATACCTGGCCATCCATGATACACTTTTGTCTTTTATGGCAAAGACCAGTGCCCTCTGCATTGCACCACACTGTCTCTGCAGACACTAAATTCCACTGCATAGCATCTGACTCCCTTCCAGTACATTGGACTTTGTCTCTGCATTGCTGCAAATTAGATGTTCCCTTGGCTCCAACGTATTGTGCTGTGACTCCCACCCACACGATAAAAGAGTACATCCCTGTGTGCCACTGACTGCACATTCCAGCCAGCAGGGTCGACCCAAGACATTCTGCTGCCCGAGGAGGAAGGGTGTTTGCCCACACCTGCCCCATACACTCAAAACAAAGGTGCATAGTGATGTATCTCACAGGCAACAAAAATGCTGTAGTAATATTATTAACTAACTACCAATTTATTGCTCTTTCATGATGCCCAAAATTAGTTGCCCAAGGCAACTTCCTCCCTAATGGTAGAGCAGTCACATGCACTGGCAACCCCACATTTCCCTGGTACCAGCTGGAACTGGTGTGGAGACTGTGCAAAAGCAACTCCCAAGATAGTACAACTGCACCTTAAGGAGAGCAGATGTAAACAAGCCTGAGACCCTTCTTGTACCTTTCATAGTTGAATAGAAGAGGAAATATAGCCAAGCACCATTTGTCACGCTGGACTTTTTTTTGCCTCTGGCACATCTGCATCTCCCAAGTGTGCCTTTCCATGATCACTGAAGTAAACACAGCCAGGCTCCCAGGAAATTTCACTGCCTGAAGTAAAGGACAAGACATGCCCCCTTCCAATTCGACATACAAAAGCCAATTGGACTTTACTTCAAGATTTACTTGAAGTAAGATTTACTTCAACCCTCCCTGTGACAAGGTCATGTCCTCCAACTCATCTGAAGGCAGCAAGATAGCTTAGGGGACATCGGACAGGCCCTTCCAACATCTCACCACGTTCCAGTAGTTGCAGCCTGAGGCAATTGCCTCATTCTGCCTGATCGAAGGACCGGCCCTGTTGGCCACCTTCATCCCATTGAGGAAGGAGTTTGTGTATCAGTGTCTCCTGCAATGACACTCATTAACACAGTGTTAGGCTTACTGGCAGGAAGATGTCCTACTGCAGTGAAGCATCCCTTCTCCAGGCTTACTAAACTGAACCAGCTCTCTCCTGTAGTGGATACTGCTGCCTCTCAGCAGTAGGCTTGCCAGGCCTCAGAACTGCACCTAAAGTTGAAAGATGCCATGCTTCTTCTCGGAATCCTCAAAGAAAGCAGATAAAACTTGGTGCAAGAGTCCAGAATCAAGACATCAAACTATGTCTGCCGCACCTGAGAGCTTTTTTCTTCTACCCTCACGTTCATCCATTTAATCAACTACATTACAGACTGATCAAATGCCATCACCTGGCCCCACTAGATGCCACCAGTCCCTACTTTCTGATTAGCCACATATTACCCTTTCTGTCCCCAGCTGCCTCTCCCTGAGTCTAGGAAGGATTGGAAACACCAGGCAGAGCACTCTGTCAAAACATGATCCCTTAAAAAGGAAGCATATAGTACACGTGAGTGGTATCCAAAGGTGTTATTCCAAAAGCATGACACTTCTACTGCTTGTAGAATCCCAATTTCTATCCTCATTCAGTGTCAAATCCAATACTTTGATTCAACTTGTATAAACAATTATACAACAAGCTGCACAAACTGGCCCTGCACAATTTGTTTCACAGTGCATTGCATAAAGCATTTCACAACATTTCACACAAGCTATCATGCAAGCTGTTGCACTATGTTTTGCAAAAGAGATTGCTCAAGATGTTCTCCAAATGATTGCACAACACATTATGACTTCACTAGATTAGGGGTTGCTTGCACTAGTTGTGCTAGTTGCAGTTCTATCCCATAGTACAATAGGAAAATGACAAGAATTGTTCAGAACTAGCCCACTCAATAGTTTGTTTAGCCCCAATGAGTTGCTCAGCACCTCATGCAATGATTTGCAGAATAGCTTGCACAATGCAATATCTTGTGGAATGGATGTGCAACACATTGTACGACACCTTGTGGAAGGATAAAAATGATGTTTCTGGAAGCAGTAGCTTTGAACTAGCAGAATGACACAACTGGATAAAACCCTTTGTGTCTATCTAGCCTATAATGGGACCAATTTTAAATACAGCAGAATCAAACAGTAAACCTTTCAGGGATTCTTATCATTTCAGGCTACATATAGGTCATATTTCAGGAGGAGAAGAGAGAACATCTCTGAATATAGAAAACAAAAATCTCATAAAGTAGTGTGGACTCTGACATACTATTCTGCTATGTGTGAAGAGGCAGGTTTGTTTATATGAGCAATACATCCAGCACAGGGCCCCATCATCACCATCACCTTTGTGATCCTGGAAGCCACATCCTCTAAATGTTACAGTCTGTCACATTGTTTTATCTGTGTGACAACCAAGCAACAGATCTACCCACTCTGAGAAGATGGTGGCCTAACTTTGTTATGTTCTCTCCCTGCAACCAAGATTTCAACCCAGGTGCTACAATGTTTTGTAATGTGCTGTCTCCATTACAATTGCTGGTTTTTCCAGCTGCCATACTACAACTGCATTAGCAACTTGCTTGATGTGCAAGTATAAGTCAATAATAACATTCATTCCCCTTCAGTGAAACACACACGCACGCGCGCATGCGCGCGCGCGCGCACACACACACACACGCACACAAATAGCTTCTACAAATCAAGTTGCTTTTAAACACAGAAGAGCAGGCTGGGGCAGCTGATTTTTTCTGGTCCATAATTTGGCAGCCCTGACCTTTAAACACACTCCATTGGTAAGAACTCTATTTTCCAACCTCTGTACTGCTCCCAAGCACACACATTTCCCACTGATCTAGCTTCATACTCTCTGGTATGTTATGGAAGTATTATGCACCATCCCCAGGGAGTAGGTGGAAAAGCAGCAGCCCCCTATGAATTTCCACATGCTCCCTCTGCTTCCAGTGCATCAAAGGGCCTTGCAAGTACCATTTCTCTGTGGCTTGCACATCTGTGCAAATCACACATTGCTGCATTTTTCTGTCTGCAGAAAAGGGAGAAAAGTGCTTGTCATAAGTATACACACAAACACACGCTAATGGCTCAATCTGATCCAGCACTCGACTCTGGCATCTGTTTCAACATGCCAGCTCAACTCTGATATCTAAGAAGCAGTAATAAAGGCACATCTGAAAATGTGCAGAGTATGCTTTCCTCTGCACTGAGAATCAACAGCCAGTCTATTTCTCTGAAATAAAAGGGAAGGTCTTATAGTTATTTAACTTCAAACCAGATTTTGATGGACAGTCCCTCAAACAGAGGTCTGCCCACTTCTCGCCATCCTTCTTGAATGTAATGCATGAAAATAGCTAGATCTTCAGTTTGAGAAGAAAATCAAATATCCATCCACACTAGAGGTGCAACAATGTTCCGGTCCAACTAAATTTTTCTAATTTGAGAAGGGGCATGACTCATATACTTGTTACACCTGTATGACAGGCAGAAGTGACACTTCTGCCCAGTAACTACAACCCCACTGGGAAAGGTTGAGCCCATCAATTTCAGCTTGTCATACTTGTTGAAGGCATACAGTCCATGCCAGGTAGTTGCCCTAAGTCTCTCTTCCAATATCACAGGTATTCAGAGTACCAGTCAAGCTACATCCCCCTTTGGACATGCCTCAAGCAATTTCCTCCTTTTAAGAGAATGGAAGTCTGCAGGGAATGGGGGAGATAGAGGTTCCTATTCTACTAACAGGACACCTCCACTCCATAAATACCCCTGAAACAGGCCCTCAAGCAGCCTTCCCCAACCTGATGCCCTTCTGATGAGTTCAATTACAACTCCTATCATCCCCAGTCAGCATTGCAGCAGATTGGTAGAGTCTAGACTAGCAAAATAGCTTTTGACTTTTTCAAGCAAAGGACAGAAGACATATACTGTTAACCACAATTTGCAAAATGAATGTGGTGGTAGACTTTGGTGTAAGTAACTTCACATTGGAAGTAGTGGTGTATTACATTTATAAATTTTCCTTTAAATATACAACTCTTAGCATGCAGAAAACTAGCCCGACAGGAAGCAGGCTGGCCTAGAATCTTCCTCACTGACACGCTAGCTTTTTAGCTGCAATCAGGTGATTCTATAGGGATGCATCCCTAGCCTCCTATCTACAGGCTGAAATAGTATTGCCTATTGTACATCCTTACATTGTACAGATCAGGCTTTTAATGGTTTTATCATGTACCTTTTGTACCAAATTTGTACCTTTACTCTGAGTTTGTCTATCACTTCTCACCTCTTTGTAGGCCAAACAGATGTGATGCAAGAGATCCATGATCTCCAGGACTGGATCTCTTGCTGTCTTCTTATTAATAGTTTAAAAAAACCTCAGGGGAGAGACAATTTTGCTGGGTGGGGTGAAATGGAGAACAAGGATATTTAACATTTTGTACTGTACTGCTTAAAACATATGCACACTTTTATACAGGGCTTTTTTTGTCATAGGCATTCCAGCACCTTTTTTCCAATGGATTTTAGGAAGTGATTTTGAAGTGTAGCAGAACAGCAGCAAATATCATTAACATAGTGCCTACGGGCTGCTTTTGTGTCTGTTGTCTGCTATTTGATAGTGAGAGCGCTGGCTGCTCCTGTGTGCTCTGAGTGCTTACTGCCCTCAGCTTTACAAAAAAAGCACTGCTTTTATATGTTAATCTGAAGAAGAGCTGCAAAGACCTGAATATTTTAGGCCAGGGAAATGCTACCAGGGAGAAGGGTAAAATGAACCCTCACCCCAAAATCAGAGCCTTCCTACAGCTGTTTTAAGATAAAAATTCAGTCAGTATTCCCTATTGTTTCTTCTGACCCTCCCTTACACTGGAGGATGAAGCTATCAATAGATGCTAGCCATGGTGGCCTCAGAAACAATATGTCAGTTCCTAGAGAGAAGGCAAGGAAATGCAACTGTTCTCTTCTAGGTTGGGCTAGAAGGACCTTTGGTCTGGTCTAACAGGGCTTTTCTTAGGTTCCCTTCCCTTCCCAACCAACCCATTAAATATTTTAAGTCAGTTAATCATCTGTCTTTCAAGTGATTAATCAATTCATCATTACTCAATTAATCTTCAACAAATTGCATGGGAACACTTTAAGTGCTTTTTTGAGATTGGGAAGTACAATATAATGTAATTAACCAGTGCTACTGATGGGTTTTTTCCCATTTTAGAAAAATTCCCTATTTTATGATTCTATGACACAAGGCCTAACCTAACCCTAATCCTAGCCTAAACTTTTAAACCTGGTGCCTGCCAGATGTTTAGGACTTCAGTTCTCATTGAACCCAGCCAGCATAGGTAATGGTCATGCATATTGGAAATGGTAGTTCAAAACCTATGGAAGACACCAGGTTGGGAAAGACTGGCCTATCCTTACAACCATTTTACCATTCTGCAACCATCAGAAAACTACTGTTGGCTCCTCTCTACCTGAGAAAAGCCAGTCATGTGTGCATCCACACTACATGCTTGATTTGGCTTTTCTTAGTTCACGCTGGGAAGCACCAGTTTCCAAGTTCTCCCTGATGAGTGCTGAAAACAGAACTGTGTGTGCATCAGCAGGGCTCTGTGGAATAGGAGTGCTTGGAATCCAGCAACCTTGCTTAAATGGTTACTATGGGAATAGGCCTTTGGACTACCAAAAAAAAAAAGGGAAAAAAAACCCAGGGATGAATTTGCAAACAAACAAGAAGAGACAAAGAAAGAAGCTGTAAGGATTATCACAGCCCATTTCAGTACATTTCAGACAATTTCCTTGGACCACACCTTTTCTTTCAAAGTTTATCAGAAGCTGCTTGGCAGAAAATTAGTGAATACAGACAAACTGGATTATTGCATTACATTAGAGGGGCTGCCTTTGAATATGATCCAGAAACTTCAAAGTAGGGCAGCTGGCTTGTTAACTGGAACCACCTGGCAGTACTTTTGCAGCTGCATGGGCTGCCAGTCTGTTTCCAGACTCCATTAAAAATGCTGAATTTGCATGGCTTGGGTCTGGGGTACCTAATGGACCATCTCCTCCCACATTGCTTTGCCCAGTCACTATGTTCATCCTCTAAGGCCTACAAGAACAGCCTTCAGTGAAGCAGTTTGGGCAGCTACATTAAAGAGAATCTTTTCAGTGGTACCACTGCATCTGCAGAATGCACTTCCTAGAGAAACTCCATCTTGTTCTTACATTACAGTCTTTTTAGAATATATTTCCCCAGGCATTTTAGAAGGTTTTGTTTTGTTTTTAGATCTTTGTGCTCTTTTACCCTTTGAATTTATTCCATGCTTAGTCTAATGGATTTTTATTCTATTCTGTTTTACCTTTTACTTGTTATTTTTTCCTGCTATTTTATGGTCTGCGTACAAATATATCTCCAGAGAACTATGGTTATTGGATGATCTTTACAAAAATGCAATACATAAAAGAGCCAAAAGACAACTATGACTCAAAGGCAAAATTGTCTGTGGATCCACTCCCACAAGCAGACTCATCACTTTTTGCCTAGAAAAATTCTGATACCTGGGGCTGAGTGCCTCTGATAATGTGCAGAGTTCCCCCAGAGAAAAGCTTGTTTAAAAGTATTATTGTTAAAAAATCATGACTGGGGGTAACTTTTTCCTGGGTGTATGCAGTTTGTCATTGTGAATGGAACACTTCCTTGCCCCTCTAGGTATGCCAAGGAAGCTGGTGTGATGCATCCCACTTTCACACTGCCTACACAGCAGGGCAGTTGGTTTATTACATTTATATCCCGCCTTTTCCCAGCAAAAAACCCAGTGTGGTTTGCACAGTCTTCCTCCTTCATATTTTATGCTCACAACAACCCAGTGAAGAAGAGGAAGCTGAGAATCAGGGAATGAAGACTAGAGCCCAGATTTCCTGAATTTCAGTCCAACACTCCCACTAATGCGCCACCTCCCAAAATGCCGCTCTGTCTCTGCAGCCTGTCAGCTTGGTGAATGACAGCGGCTCTCAGAGGCAGTGTTAAGTGAGAGGCCCATTAGGTCTGGATCCCCAATTTTTTTACCTGAATCCCTGAAAAGCCAACTGCTTCATCACCCTTCTGTCGATGGACACTTGGCACAAGGGCCCTGAAGACCTTGGTTTCTCCCAGATTAGCTGACTTTTTGCCAACATACACTTCACTTGCTGCTGCCCCTCCTGCAAAGCATTCTGCCTAGGATGTTTTCCTGAAATCAAATGCTCCCTCTCCGCTGCCCAGACATCTCTTTCTACATCTCTTATATCCTTAGGAGGCAGAGATTACAGTGTATGTAAATTAGCATATACAAATTGTGCATTTATTTTGTCCTGACCATCTCTGGCAGCTAGTTATTCAACTGAGAGGGAGAGACTCAGGGCCTTCCCTACCTTGGTGCTCTCCAGATGTGTCAAACCACAACACCCATCATCCCAGCCTGTACACCAACACATATCTAGGACACCACTGTGGGGAATGCAGCCCTAGGCAACCTATACTGCATCAGAAAACCCATGTGCACAGCCAACAGTTCTTCTGAACACCCTACAAAATGGCACCAGCTGCTCTCTGAATAGCACACAAGTGAAAATAGGGACCTGGTGCTTATAGGACCCTCTGTTCCAGTAGCATGTAACATTGCGTCACCTCCCTGCTATTTAGGCACATTGCTAAAGGCTGCGCTCAGTCTGCTGAACTGGTTCATTCAGAAACAGCTTCTTCACGACCCACTTAAAAAGCAAGATGCTGTTTGCTTTGTTGACTACAGGCAGAAGAGCCAGAAAACATGATTGTGTGGACCTATCAAATATATTGCTCCACATGGTGTGATAGCATGTTCTTGGGCCTGCATGTCTATGCAAGCATCTTCACTAGGGGCAAGTGCAACCAGCTCTCCATTCAGAGGTTGACAATGCAGTTCTCTGTGTGTCTACTTACAGGTGAGTACCATAGTTCTCAGTGGGGCTTGCTCCCAGGTAGCGATGTGAAGGGCTGTGGTCTAAGGCTGCTGTACTAAACCCAATTGCCTGAGAGTGCACCTCATTGAATTTACTCCTTCTTCTGAATTCAACAGTGCAGTCCTACTCCTACTTCTGAGTAGATGGGGGTAAGACTGCGCTACTACATTCTTGGCACACTGAGCAGGCATCTAAACATGGGAGACCAACTTTGCATTCCCTAGTTTGGGTCCCTCCAGAAGTTGTAGACTGCTACCAATGGTCTAGAACAGTGGGACTTGCGGCCCAGCACATCTGGAGTGCATCAGATTCTGCTAGAAAGTGACAATTCTTGCATGTTTTACAAGTGGGCATATAAAAACAGCACCCTACAAGGCAGAAAGATTTACATGGGAAGATTTACATAGGAGAGGCACCCAGTTGGAACTGTTGCGAGTTAACTGAGACCTCAGGAGCATCAGTGACAGGCACCCCTCCATAGCTCCACATGGCAGCTCAACATGCACACCTTTGCACCCACAGCACTCTGGAGTCACAACATATGCATGTGCACTGACAAAGCCACCAATCCTGCAAGAGTGCATAGTAGTGACTCTGTGCTGGCAAGGATGGATTGGATGGATGTTTGCCAGCCCCCAGTTCTGACAGTACAACCAAATACCAAACATTGCTGTGGGAATGCCAGTAGAATCCCATCTCAGTGGCACAAAGCAACAGGTAACCCAGCAGCAGCAAGGAATAAATAGAGCAAACAGATCTGGGTGATTCAAGCAGGACCGGGAGGCAATGGCTCAGAACAATAATCCAGGGAAATGCATGGAGATTGCAAGGTGTACAAAGATGCCCTTTGATCATCTGCTCAGCACATCACTGCACACCTGGTAGGAGACAGCAGGGAGCAGGGCTTCGGTTGCACCTCCTTAGGCTGCCCCGTGTCTGCTGCAGCCCTGGCAAAACTGATACCCTCCATCTTTCCCTGCTGTGAAACAACAGCCTCTGTGCCTGCCTGACACATCACCCCCAGCAGGAATCCAAAGCCTCCTGCCCCAAATGCCAGCAGTTCATAGCTCCCTACTGAGCAACCATTCTGAAATGCCATCCCCAAACCAGATCTGTTGCAGCAGGGTAGAATGCAAAGCATATGAAGAAATGGGAAGATCAGGCCCTTTTGGGACATGGCATTTATTGTTATCCCCCTCATACTCTCTCCCTCTTAGATCAGATCTCCTTGACAGCTTATTTCTCCAGCCCTCACTCCCACATCAGTTAGTTTCAGTCCAACTGGGAGATTAATACAAACTGGTGTACTTAACTTACCATCGTATGATTATAACCCTGGTGATCCCGTGGCAGTGGGGTGCTTTTCAGTCACCCTGTAACAAGACAGCCTCAAGATTCCAGGGATCCTCTAGAAGAATAAACCATGCCAGTGAGACAGAGTGTTATTCTGTTATTTTATTAAGGATGTTTTACTTTAAGAACTGGTTGTACAGTCATCTATCAAACTGAATCATATCAAATGGATAAATGTATGTGTGTTCCATTAAGAATATTAGAACTGCTATGCTATGAGTAAATTAGACCAAAATGCCATCTCCTCCAGGTTTATCACCACTACCAAACAGAAGCCAACAGTATGCCTCTGGGAACCTTGCAGGCAAGATTTAAAGCAGGAATGGGAAATCCAGAGCCCTCCAGGTGCTGCTAGCCTACAACTGCCCTCAGCCCCAACCTGCTGCCAAGGGGCAGAGATTATGTGAGACTAAAACATCTGGAGGGCTACCAGTTCTCCACTCATGATTTAAAGGCAAGAGCCCTCCCCAGTTCTTTGTTGAAATCACCAAATGTGTTGTCTCTGTACATTAGCTCTGTATCATAGCTGCTAAACCTCTCCTCCACAAATTGGCTTTATCCTTTTGACAAAGCCTACCTGATCTGAAGGCCATCACCACAAATGTGCAGTAGTGAATTTGATAAGTTAAACTGGAGTATATAATATTATTATCAGATGAATTATAAGTGCTCAGAACATTCAAGTCTCTATCATATTTGCTTGGAAGACAGATAGATAGCAGGCAGGCAGAGAGAAGCAAATTCACAACAGATTGCCAATTGGCCTACTGTGACATTCTCAACCTTGGCAGCATTTTCCAGGATTTAACAGTAAAATCGTATCTTGCTAATTCACAGAAAAAACTTGGCCTACATACATGTTTATATTCTTCTGTATCCAGTCTCCTAGTTCCCATACACAGATGCCACATCTCTGCAGCACTTCTCTCAGCCCTGCCTCATAGCTACCCAAGGGCTAATAACACTATGCCAAGAGCAACCAGATAACAGTTGGCATCAAGAGCATATATGTGAGGGTGATGGATCATTTAGGCCTAGGCCAACTGGGAACAGAAGGTGCAGGGGTGGAACTAGAGAGCAAGTAGGATGGAGTATACCATGATGAGAGGAAAGTGGGGGAACAACTGGTTTAGCTGTTTATCCTGTACCCCCACCACCACCTGCCTGCACGCATGCACACACACACACACCTTACAAAACACAGATAACCAAATCAGATCTACTGAAGACCTATAATCCAGCAACAATCTAAAAGCTCTGTCCTCCCAGTTTGACAATGGTGTATTTTGCTGAAGAGACTTCTAACAGAGAACTAAACCCTTCTCCTGGAAGTCAAGTAGTTAAAATATGCCATTAAAATTGCCCCTACCAAAAGTTCTTAACTTTGGCTGGATTGTATACTTGCTTTGCAGAGATCTTGCCGTTCTAGCTCTACCAGTGACTGCAACACATGCAGATAGTTTTAAAAGACTCTGAAACAGACACCTGAATATAAGCCACAGAAGAGAACAGGCAGACACCAACAACAAGACGGCTTAGTCTAGATTAAACCCAGAACAATCTCACCAGACGATCCTGCATCACTACTACTGATCCTAAGTGGGCCAAGTTCACACTGAAGAAGGGTATCTGAATCTGGGCGGAACGACTTCATGATTAAATGCTCCCCTGTCCTCCTCTTCATTTTTCCCCACAGAGGAAGAAGAATGCTAGGTCAGAACCCCCATTACATCTAGTTTTCCGTGTTCAAGAAATTTTGGTGTACACAAGAGAAGTTCATCATATGAAACCTGACCTGCAATTTTAAGTAATAAAGCCCAAAAGGAAGTTTAGAGAGAACTAAGTCCCCTCTTTAAAAAAGAAAAGAAAAATACAGTGCTTTTTTGGTAAAAAAAAAAAAAAAAAGTGCCGGAACTCCTGTCTTGGGGTCACACTTTTACACTAAAAAAAATTTTCAATTAGCCAACTTTTTTTGAATCAAAGAACTTATTTACCTTTTGCACGTAGCCAGTCACTCTACACACACATAAACATAATGGTCACCGCCAGCAGTAAGCACTCAGCGCGCGACCACACACACCAATCCCAAGCCGAGCAGCGCCCTCACAATCAGCGCAGACACACAAGCAGCCCGCAGGCACTATTTTAATGATTTTTGCCGATGACCTGCTATGCCTGACAGGTGATTCAAAATCACTTCATAAAATCCATTGGAAAAATCCGTCAAAAAAAGGTGCCAGAACTGTTCCGGTGCATTCTATGACAAAAAAAAAAGCCCTGGAAAAATATATTAATCAAGAAGTACAATAGCAATGTCAAGTGGCTGAGTGCTGCCAGGATTGTCAAACCAGGTCAGGGTACCATGAATCAAGGAGAGATCTGAACACTTGAGTTGAATGAACCTGGAGGTATATGTAAGTCAAAAATGAGCTTTTACAAAATCCCAAAGGAAGCAACTATCCCTCCCCCAAAAAGCCAGCTCAATGAGGAATTAATATGTTGAGCACCATTCAAGAGGTAACTGGGTGTCTAGTCTCCACTGGAAAAGTATAACAGAAAAAAGGGAGCCCTGGAACAAATTGATGGGTCTGATCTCCTAACATGGAAATAGGCCACATGTGGCCTTCCAAACGTTTTGGCCTACAACTCCTCCACTCCTGTCCAACAGGGAGGGCTGATGGGAATTGCAGACGCAAACATCTGCCTACCCACACTCTATCAATTAGTCCAAAAACACCTATGCCATGTTAAATCCCTCTCTAACCTGGTTCTCTCTAGATTTTTTGGACTTCAGTTCCGAACAATGTCAGAGTGTCATACAGATAGATGAAATTGGTACCCAGGTCCATAGTCACTGACATAGTCTTTGAATATTCTATATATTTGTTTCCCTGTTAAAGATACACCAAATATTTCTACAAAACAGACACTAAACTGTTTAGGGTGGTTAAAACCAAAAGAGTCTGTGAGGAGCTCCAGGATGGGAAAATGGACACCAAACTGACAAATGCAGTTCAGCATAAGCAAGTGTAAAGTAATGCATGTGGGGGCAAAAAAAATATCCCACTTTCAGGTATACGCTGATGGGATCTGAACTAGCAGTGATTTTGGGGTAGTAGTGGACAGCTTGATGAAAATGTCAACCCAGTGAGCAGCTGCTATGAAAAAGGAAAATTCTGCACTGGGTATAATTAGAAACCAAATAGGAAATAAAACTACCAAAAACTTATTCCCATTATACAAACCTTTGGTGGAACTGCACTTAGAATGTTGTGTTCAGTTCTGGTCACCTTACCTGAAAAAGAGCATTACTTAGTTGAAAAAGTATGAAGAAGGGCAACAAAAATTATAAGGGGGTGGAGCAGCACCCTTATGAAGAATAGCTACAATAACTAGGACTGTTTAGCTTAGAAAAAAGGCAAGTATGGGGAGACATGACAGAGATATTTAAAATAATGCATGGTATGGAGAAAGTGAGGATGGAGACATTTCTCTCTCTCTCCCATAATGCTTGAATGTAGGATCATCCCATGAAGCTGATCAGTGGGAGGTTTAGGACAGATAAAAGGAAGTACATCTTCACACAACATGTAGTTATACTGTGAAATTCACTGTGACAGGAAGTAGTGATGGCCACCAATCTGGAAGGCTTTAAAAAGGGATTGGCCTGATTCATAAGGGTGGAAGCTATCAAAGCAGGTGTGACATACCTGCATATAGTAGCTGCTGAGCAATTTGGGCAGGCGGAGGTCTTGCACCCATCTTATTTGAGTGATCCTGTGGGCAGCTGGATTGTAAGTATGGAGTGCTGGATTAGAGGAACCTTTGGTCTGATCCAGCATGGCTTTTCTTGTATTCTTATTTATATTATTGTCCCTTCTTTTGAACACAGGAATGCTTTTGCTGTTTACTGCCCTTAAACAGGAGCCCCCTTTGCCCTGTTCAAGTGTTCAGAGGTTGTCTGACCATCAAATTCTGCCTTCACACACACAATGACAAATTCCATCCGTAATCTGTTGTCTGTTTATTACCAGGCTCTGGAGATATGACAAGTCCACTCAAATCATGAACAGGCAGCAACATTAACTATAATGATGTAACATTATCTTTTTTTGCCTGTAGAACAAGCCCAAAGGCCCTGATGGCCAAGAAACCTTAATTGTCCTTGGATGATATATCTCCCATAAGAAGATAAGAAACTGCTTTGGCCTACCTGTCTGGAGATGGTGGGAGTATTGCTCAACACCTCTGGAGGGCACTGAGTTAAGGAAGCTATCCTAGTGTATCAGATCAATCATCTGCCTTAACCAGTATCCTGTCACTATCACTGGCCAGCATCAGTGATCATTTGGATTAGGATTATTTATTGTATTTCTATACCACCCAATAACTAGAGCTTTCTGGGCAGTGAAGGACAATTGGTAAATGTATTTCCTGTATGACATCAAAGAAAGGATGTCAAGCTCCTCTCAGGGCTGATTCACAGACTTACTTCATTCTTGGTGAAGTCACCACACCTTGTCTTTGCAGTCTCCAGGGGATTTAGATATGCCATCAGCCTTCATGAATTCTCTGTTACGCATTGAGCTTGCAGCAATTGGTCCAACCCCCTCATGTTGCTTTCCCCATATTAGTGTACACAAGTATCCAAACTTGTGCTCCATTAAATTCTTGTTCCATAAATTCATCTAGCTCATTTTCTAATCCAGTTTATATGCCTGGCTATAACCATGCCCCAAGGCATTCAATTCTAGAGCTCAGCTGAAGTGCTGAAAGGTTTTTAATCCCAGTTTATCTTAAAATCTCTCTCTCTCTCTCTCTCTCTGTGCGCGTGTGCGCGTGCACATGCATTCATTTCATTTCATTTGAAAGACAGCATCAGCTCCTACACATGAGAGCTGATCCCATCCATTCTAGCAGAGTTGAGATCCCCATCTTCTCTTACCTTTCAGTCACACTTAGAGATGTGAAGGCCAAAAATCAATAATAATTCACACACACAAAAAAGGAAAGCCACAGATTTCTTCTTCTTTTTCTCCCCCTTCACCCCACCACAGCTCTACTTGATTATCAAGACATTCTTAAATTGCTATTCCCCTAGGGGAGCTCACTTTCCTTCATTTTTCACTTTGTAAGGCTGCATTGGCAGAGAAATTAAGGATGAAGCAGAGAAGGTTCCCAAGATATGCCTCAGTCAAGGAGATCGAATTGATCCATTTGGTTTAGCACATTTATTCTTAATTAGCTGGATTTTTGGCTTTGGCATTAGACCTTAAGACTTGACCTTAAGACTGGTACCTCTAGGTCTGCACTCCCCAGTTAGTAGCTCTCAGTTCTCTTTCAAAGAAGCATAACTATATGGCATCTTCTCTACATGTTGACTTATGGGAAACTGGAGGACCATGAGCCAATGAATTTACAGGCAAAAGTGGCTGTGCAACTGTAGATGGTGAGTATACAAAGGAAGTTGAAAGACTGAGGGGAAATAAGGGAAGATGGACTCAGGGGAAACCACATAGGGAACCAAACCTGAGAGTTGACTTGGTTTAAGACATAGTAGGGCAGGTCTAGAATTTCTAGAAGATAATAGAGGGTGGGTAGATCTGACTGTGCTTATTTAGGGAGCCACACAAGTTGTCTGAATATTCAAACTAGACCATGCATATAGCATTTATTAATAATTTGAACTGTATTTTGTGATGATTATGAGTGGATTCTCCATTCCCCACCTCACTGGAATAGCAGAGCCAAATGGTTATGCAAGTAAGCTACAAAGCCAACCCAGACAGTCATCTTTCCCTTCATCCTTCATGATTGGGGTAGGGTTAGGGGCGAGTGAAGGGGGACTGAATTTTCAGATTTGTCAAATCAAATCCAGATTGGTTTAATGATTAAGAGTGCAGGACTGAGACTCAGTTGATTTGGGTTCTAGTCCCTGCTCAGCCATGGAACCAGCTGGGTGACCCTGGGCCAGTCACAGAATCTCAGCCCAACAGGGCTGTTGTTGTGGAGATAAGATTGAGAGCAGGAGGAGAAGGAGAATGATGCAAGGCACTTTGAAAGAAAAAAGGGGGATATAAATCTAATAAATAAACCATAATAAATAAAAAAATCCATGAAGATCCTATTTAATTATTAACAGTACCCCATTCCTTAGAGCTTAATTGGAAGACAAGCCAGCCAGCCGAATATTGCATAATGGGAGGACTGCCAAATTGGCATTACCAACCTACCTCACTGGTATTTTGACATCTCAGCCAGAGACTAGTTGGTTGGAGCTGCAATCTGAAAGCTGACACTGCTGCAAGTCCCCTGAGTTACACAAAACAGATTTCCAAGCCCTTGAAACCAGCACTTCCAATTGCCACAATGGGTAGGATCAGCCTTTTTCATGCTTTTCCTTCAACTGTCCCCCCAACAAATTTGCCTTTTACTGAAAAGCTGCTCTGCAATGCTCGGAGACTGAGCTAACCTCTACTGTCACCAAATAGCACATCACCTGATGAGCCATCAGTCAGTCTGGCGAGCGGAGACACTCTTCTCCATTCTTTGTGTACCTCCCTGAAACCTGCTAGCCAGGCAGGAGACAGTTAAGGAAGATCACAAGTGCCCAAGAAAAGAAAACCAATAATGTAATTCCTGGTGGATGGTGCAGTAGCTCAGACAGAGGAATGGCAGGTTTACAAAGAGCCAGTGTGGCATAGTGGCTGAGAGAGTTAGACTAGGACTCAGAAGACCCTGCTTGGTTGAGAAGCTCACTGGGTACTTTGGACTAGTCACTGCCTCTCAGCCTAACCCACCTCACAAGGTTGTTGTGAGGAGAACATGGAGAAGAGAATTGTGCAAGCCACCTTAGCTTCCTTCCAAGAGATATAAAGGTGGGATAAAAATGTAATAAAACAATAAAAAGGGAAAAGGTAAGGGAAACATTGCAGGATAGTAGCATGAATGACAAGCTCAGTGGGTGAAATATAATGGCGACTGGGATGTAGCAAAAGTGCTAAGGGTCTACATAAATGACTAAGGAAATCTGGAGGATGCTGGCAGTCCTGGGAATGAGGGTACCATTAGCCCTGTTATCCTGTCTTGCTGCCTGCTATAACAAACGGGCAGAAAAAAGCAATGAGAAAAATGTAGGTAGCTGAACAGCTTAAGAGCCAGTGCAATGTAGTGGTTAAGAGTGTGGGACTAGTCACTGGAACTCAGGCAATCTGAGTTCTAGTCCCCACTCAGCAATGGAGCTCACCGAGTGATTTCAGGCCAGTCACAGACTGTCAGCCCAACCTAGCTCACAGGGTTGTTGTTATGAGGCTAAGATTGAGAGTAGTCAAATTATATAATCTACTTTTAGTTCCTTGGAAGGAAAAAAGGGTGGGATATAAATATAAGTAATTAATTGATTAATAGGAAGAGTGGCTATGATTGAGCCAATAGCATTAAGCCACAAAATTCCACAGGAAATCAGTTTAGTCCAGTGGGCAAAAGCAACCTTCGATGCAAACTTGACAAAGGCTTGGGGGGGCACATGCACCATTGCCACCCTCTGGAGAAACAGGAAAGCGGGGAGGGGGGAGATGGGGAACGGAATGCATAACCCTTTGTCTCTTGTGCAAGCTAAGGAAGGAGGGGAGATGGGATGGAAGGCCAGAAATGCAGGGATGGCTACTCGTCTCCTCCTGTTTCCCGATTCTTACCAGTCCGTGCCCGGCTCATCCACCACCAGCAGCACTTTGCTGCGCCCCGAGGACGCTCCGGAGCCGGCTACCCCCCCAACCTGCTCGCTGAAGGTGGCCGCCGCCGCCGCCGTCGTCTGTTTCACGGCGTTGGAGAGGGACGAGAAGAACCCGCCACTCCCGCCAGCGCTGGGGCTGGGGGCAGCCGCCGGCGGGGGCCTCTCGGCGGGGGAGACGCTGCCCGGGGACGGGGAGCTGGCGCTGGGCGGCGGCGGCGGCGGCTGCGGGCGCTGCAGATCCGTCATGTAGCCATTGGGCAGGTTGGCCATGAAGTTGCTGTCGGAGAGCCGCCTGCGCAGGTAGTTCATCTTGGCTTGCGAGGAGGAGAGGGCTGAGGGAGAGCGGGGAGCCCTCTATGGGGCTGCGGCGTGAGGGGGGGGGAGGCGTTCCCCGGGGGTGCGGAGGCTCTGCTGGCCAAGGGGGATCGAAGCCTTCCAGGAAGGGTGCCGCCACCAGACCACTGCGGGGAAGCCCTGCTTCGCCTAGCGGGAGCTTCACCAGCCTGGGAGAATCTTTCGAGGTGTTCGCCCAGCAGGGAGGGGCCGCCTTGCAGCAGGCGCTCCCGGGAGGAGATGGCCCTTCTCGCACTCCAGCGGTCTTTCGCCAGCAGGGACCTTTACCCAAGAAGAAGGGGGCCTACTGGAGGGAAAAGGAAGAGAATTCTCCCCGCACAACCGGGAAAGGCTCTTAGCAAGTGTCTTTCCCGCCGTCCGGACAGATTCTGCTCCGTTGGGGGCGCCAGCAGGGAAAATCTACGGGAAAGGGTTACCCTACTGCCCGTGCACGTCGGAGAGCGAGAATCTCTAGAGAAGAGGAAAGCCAACACGACGCGGCTCCTCCCAACTCCCGGAGCCTTCTGCGCTCATCAGCAGCCAGCCCTGCCCAATTAAGCAGGCTTCCTCTGCTTGGACTCTTCCAATCCCTTCCCTTCAGCCCCCCGCGGCTGCAATGGTAGGTGCCTTTCCCCTGCAAAACCAAGCGAGGGCTGCCGCATTCGTGCACGGGAGTGGGGGAGGAGCTCCGCATCTCTCTCCGAAGCACCCCCTTCCCTGGCAGAAATAAATGGTACAGCCCGGTACCCAACAGCAGAGATGCAGGGATGGAGACAGAAGGATGCTGTCGCTGCTGGTGGTGATGCTATGCTTTCCCATGGAGTTGACGCTGGTGTTGTGGTTTCACTGCCTACACTGCTGATGTTGACGTCATAGTGCCTAGGTCAATGATGTCATGAAACTAGCTGGAAAGGTATTCCAACCCCTCCCCCCCCCATTTTGAGGAAAACAGTGGTTCATCTGCCTTACAAGCATCTCAAAATGAGAAGCAGATCTCTTTCAGAATGGGGTGTGGGGGAGAGCACCTCACCAAGTGAAGTGCAGGTTTCAAACGACTCTTTCCAGTGTGGACCTTCAGTGGGCTGAGAGATCAAGTGCCCCAAGCCCAAGGTTCTTATAAAGAAGAGACATGATGCTTGCATCATGTAAGACATTTTACCTGGAGAGCAATTAAGAACAAGAGCAGGGGGGAAATTTGTGCAACAATATGAACAAAGGCTGTAAGACCAAGCATAGAGGGGGGAGTTTATGGTCATGCATGTTTATCAATTCATTCATATAACCCAATCAGCATATAAGATGCTTTACAGAGTAACACAACCAACCCTAACAAAATCATCTCTTCTCTTAAATGTATAGTCTAAGTTTGAAGACTGTACAGGTGTCAGTACCTCAAAAAGCAAAGATGACCATGTTAGCTACCCAAGGGGAAGGGAATTTTTAAAAATCCTTATTACCACAATATGTGTATTAGTCCAGCTCAGCAGTGACACAGAATGTGCAAGCTTTTGAGCTCTCCAGTTCTCCTAATCAGGCAACAAGCAAAATGTCAATCCAGACATACAAGCCAGGGAACCTTTATTGGCAGCGACTTTCCAAAATAGATTCAAGCAGCAAAATTGATACCTACATTGCACAGTTTTAACAAAAAATGGTGGATGGATGCACATTTTTCTTATCTAAAATTAAAGAAATGAAGAGTTCAAAATATAAATAGATAAATATGCAGTGAAAATGGAGAATGGATGCTTGGAGTAAATTAAGTGGAAAGTCCTAAGTAAATAACAGGACAATGGAGGGTTACAGATTCATCATTTACCATCATTTACCGAGAAGTACAATTGCATGAAGAGTTAAGTTGTATGTAAGCCACAAAATGTAAGGCTGAAAAATGTGTTTAATCCTTCCATGATGCTGAAGTTTAGACACGCAGCTTAAGCTGCCATTTCCATGCTTTGGGTGAATTTTTAAATGCTTTAACTGTTCTCCTAAACTGAAGAGGTTGAATTCTGTGATTTACTTGTTTTCTAAAGAGCGGGGAGAGAGGGGAGATGGACCATTCCTGGCCTAAGGATGTGCTAAGAGGCCCCCGTTCGTTCATCCAAAGGCGAATCCTGACACTTTATTTTGCATTTTGCTCTTTTTGATAGACAAGGGATTCCAGTAAAAAAGAGCATATCAAGCAAGCCTGAAAACTGCTGCTGCTTCACATACTTATATATCTCAGTAATCTTGATAACAACTCTGTAAAATAGAGAACTTCATAGTTACCTGTATATTATCCCTGCTGATATTATATTTATATTTTGTCCAGTATTTCAAGAACTGTGCTAGGCATACAATGCAGTCGATTCTTGCTGGTGAGACCTATGTCCATGGGTCTCCTTAACCATGTCAGCTTTTATTCTGAGCTGTACAGAAATGATCTACAATGCAGCACCATGATGGAGCTCCTAAAATGTAAAGCTCTTCCAGCAGCCTGTCTGAGGCTAAATGTCTTACAGCAACTCTGGAATGTAATATAATGCACATGTAGTGATGTGTCATTCAGAAAGAAACCCAGGCAAGTATTCAGCATTCTCCCCAGGAAGCAGGAGACTTCCTAGCAGGTAGCAATGCATTCATCTCTGCGTACTTTGGGCCGACACTTTTTTTTATTTTTATTGCTACTCTAAGGTAGGCTGTCCTGATTAAAACTGGGGGCTTAAACCTATTCTGCAGTAAAACAAACAAACAAATACACACACACACACACACACACACACACACACAACCTGATAGATGTAGGTTTAGCACAATGTCTGTTTTGCCTTCAACTTGAAGCTGTTTGGGGTTTACATCTGAGTAAACATGTATGAAACTGAATTGCTACAGTAGCATTCAAGGCATTCAGTTTTGGCTCTGTCTGTTTTAAGGGTATTTTAGAGCTGGACTGTGTCCTTAACTAAAATTTGCCCAGTCACTGAGGTCATCAGAGAACCTTTTCCTGGTGGTTCCACATGGACTTAGCATTCAACTGGGTACCACCAGAAGAGCCTTCAGTGTGGTGACCCCATTTCTGTGAAATTCTCTGTACTGTTTTTATTCTTTGATCTGTTTTAACTCTGCTATTCACTGCTCTGCAATCTGGATGTGGAGTGATGTAGATTTAATATAAATGAACATAAATTATACACAGGAAAATAAATTGTAGCACAAATATGTGCAAAATATTTGATGCATAAATACATGCAATTCACAAATATTTGCAATTCATGAGCAAGTACATGAAAATACACAAAGCAGCACCTCATACCAGTAATACAATAGCTCCTCTCCCCACGCATATGTTCTTCCACAGTTCATTCCAGCAATGGTCATTTTTCTCTTGGGAACCATGCTCTGTCTGGAAAGCATCAAAGTGACAATGAGCATGTGATGAGTAACAGAAACACATGATCAATAAACATACCTTTATTTAGATAACTAGAATACATGTGTGTTTTTACCAAGCCATTGCAAGACCTGAGCTATCCTTGCCTTGGGCCAAACTAACCTACCAACCAATCTGTGAAAAATAAGGTATATTTTGATTAGGCCTCCTAACATTCGAAACTGCTATGACAAGGCCATTCTTCAACAACAGTTTCTGAAACCTGGATTGATTATGTTAGATTCTCCTTATGTTAGATTCTCCATGTCACATTTCAGAACAAAGCATTGACTTAAGGAAGACTAGAATTTTCATTCTGTGTCATGACAGCATCCTGAAAAAGCAGAGCCTTCACTATAAAACTGCTCTTATGGCTGGATCAGTAGTCCAGAGGCTCCCTGGATGCAAACTGACACTCAAGCTGCCCCTCCTCTTCTGAATTTCAGGAACTGGGGCTGGAAAAGAGGGTTTAGAAAAGTCCAGATATCCATTTTGTTCCTCCAGACAGTGCATCACTACAGGCAAGATACTGGCATAACAGATCATAGGTTTGACCCAGCCTGTCCTCAGTGCTGAAAATGTCAGTGCCTTTGTCCATGGTGCTGATTAAACCTCTCACCACCTCTCGCCACCAAGGGTGGGCAGAAGGAGACTAGGATATGCTGATAGATCTCTGGGTGGTTTGCAATGGATTGGCAAGGATTTCTGAGGGTCAGTTCTAACAATAACAACATGATTCCCCATCCCCTATGAAGAAAATTTAGGAGTAGGTTTTTGGGTAGAAGGCCTGGGAGTTCCATTCCGTTCTGCCACTCAAAACAAATACCAAAGCTCAACATTATTTAATTCTATGTATATATTCTTTTGCACAAGGGTCTGGTTAATAGAACTTGGGGTTCTGGTATAAAAAAGGCAGATCCTGCAACCCTGTTCATCCCTATTCTACACTGCTGGAAAGGCTGCTAACACATGAGTATCCCTTATGTTCAAATTGCCCTTTGACTCTTTCCACAAATGGAAGGATCAACCGGCACACAAGTTATGAAACAGGTTTAGGCTAATATACTGAACCAGCTAGAGGCTGGTGCTTGTTCTAAACTCAGAGCAGGTCTGTATCTTTGCAAGAGGGCATGTTAGGAGTCACCTTCATGGATCATTACCTTTTCATGGCGAATGGGCTTGTGTAGCTCAATGATGCTATGAGCTATGCCATGCAGGGCCACCCAAGACGGACAGGTCATAGCAGAAAGCTCTGACAAAACGTGATCCACTGGAGAAGGAAATGGCAAACCACTCCAGTATCTTTGCCATGAAAACCCCATGGACAGTACCAAAAGGCAAAAATATATGATGCCAGAAGATGAGTCCCTCAGTCAGAAGGTGTCCAATATGCTACTAGGCAAGAGTAGAGGGCTAGTACTAGTAGCACCAGAAACAATGAAGCGACTGGGTCAAAGCCAAAAGGACACCCAGTTGTTGATGTACCTGGTGGTGAGAGTCCGATGCTGTAAAAATCTATACTTCATAGGAACCTGGAATGTAGGATCCATGAGTCAAGGCAAGCTGGATGTGGTCAAACAAGAGATGACAAGACTGAACATCAACATTTTAGGCATCAGTGAACTAAAATGGACAGGAATGGGTGAATTTAATTCAGATAATCATCAGGTATACTACTGTGGGCAAGAATCCCTCCAAAGAACTGGAGTAGCCTTTATAGTCAATAAAAGAGTAGGAAAAGCAGTACTGGGATACAATCTCCAAAATGACAGCATGATCTCAGTTCAAATCCAAGGCAAACCATTCAGCATCACAGTAGTCCAAGTCTATCCCCCAACCACTGATGCTGAAGAGGCTGAAGTTGACCGGTTCTATGAAGGCTTACAACACCTTCTAGAATTAACACCCAAAAATGATGTCCTTATCATCATGGGGGATTGGAATGCTAAAGTAGGAAGACAAAAGATAACCAGAATAACAGGCAAGTTTGGCCTTGGAGTACAAAATGAAGCAGGGCACAGGCTGGTAGAATTTTGTCAAGAGAATACGACGGTCATAACACAAATTCTTTTCCAACAACCCAAGAGACAACTCTATACATGGACATCACCGGACAGTCAACAAAGAAATCAGATTGACTATGTGCTCTGCAGCCAAAGATGGAGAAGCTCTATACAGTCAGTAAAAACTAGACCAGGAGCTGACTGTGGCTCAGATCATGAACTTCTTGTGGCAAAATTTAGGCTTAAATTGAAGAAAGTAGGGAAAAGCACTAGGCCACTCAGGTATGACCTAAATCATATCCCTGATGAATATACAGTAGAGGTGACAAATAGAGTTAAGGAATTAGATCTGATAGACAGAGTGCCTGAAGAACTATGGACAGAGGTTTGCAACATTGTACAAGAGGTAGCAACTAAAACCATCCCAAAGAAGAAGAAATGGAAGAAAGCAAAATGGCTGTCTGAGGAAGCTTTACAAATAGCTGAGGAAAGAAGGGAAGTGAAAGGCAAGGGAGAAAGAGAAAGATACACCCAAATGAATGCAGAATTCCAGAGAATAGCTAGAAGAGATAAGAATGCCTTCTTAAATGAACAGTGCAAAGAAACAGAAGAAAACAATAGAATAGGGAGGACCAGGGATCTCTTCAAGAAAA